>NC_089214.1:4798942-5117067 GCF_963930695.1 Labrus bergylta | reverse complement strand
GATTTGAATAGAAAATAGATTCTGAATCGAATCGTGACCCCAAGAATCAAAATCGAATCAAATTGGAGACACCCAAAGATTACCAGCCCGAAAAGGAATCATGATACGTCACATCCATTGCTTGTAAAAAAATGGCTCATCAAAAGTAGTTATACCACACTTGCATTTCAAACCAGTCTTATTTGTTTTCAGCAGTTTGAATTCCAGAAAAGAAACAGTGCCTTTTTAAAAATCGTTTTCCTCTTGATTCATCTGCACACAGTTTTCTTGATTACTTTCTTACCCTAACCCTTGTTGCGTCTTTTTATAGACAATCCTTTTTAATAATCCTCATTACAATTCTTAGAGCTGAAAATGACCAATGATAATGTCTGATTGTGTGCAATGCGAATAGATTCCCTTATGATCTTCAACTAATCCTCACATCTGAAAACCTGGACCAGTCAAATAACTTTTTTTTTTCTTCTTGGAAAACGACTGTAAATATAATAATGGATTATGAATGTAGTTGCCCAATCTCTGTTCTAGTTCCAATGTTTGTTTTTAGTCAAATGCGGATTGAACTAAAAGCCTGTTTTTTGTTTGTTGTGGTTTTCAACGAGTTAATCATCATTAGGTTTTTATCCGTTAACTGTCCTCACACTGGAATAAACAAGCCAAATAACAATGATTAACCTGAGAGCAGGGAAGGAGGCAGCAGTCTTTTCTACATGTTAATTGTTTAATCGATGAATGTGTCCTGTTGAATAAATTGTTCCTGAAATGACTTAATCTTAAATCAGAGCTAATCAACGCAAACAGAGAGCTAAAGTGCCGGTCCAGGGCCACTTCACCTCCATTACTCTGAGTCCTTCAGGTTCATAGCCTTTGATTGCTGACAATCAGTGCACCTTAGTGCCAAATGAAGGCGTCTGATTGGCTGACACTGTGCTGTGTTAGATGCTAACAGGTTGTTGGGGTCGTTGGTGCATGTGTCAAGAGAACAGGAGAGAGTAAGATTGTGAGAGTCTTGAGAATTTTGGAAATAATTTCTGTGATTATCAGCGTAAATGCAGTGTGTGTGTGTGTGTGTGTGTGTGTGTGTGTGTGTGTGTGTGTGTGTGTGTTTGCAGGTAGATAAAGAGGCAGTAAGAGCTCTCTTGATTAATGACTGGAGCACTCTTGCTTGATAACGCAGGGGGATGTTGCAGGTCTACTCTTTCAGGTCAGAAAGAAACTTCATATGCATGCTGTGAATAAAACACGGTATCGAAGGGAGACTTATATCCTGGGATTACACCAACATACATTTACCCCATGAGCTGAAACTTTACCCATGTTATAAGCATCCAGCATTGTATCACTATAGGTGAGTTTTAAAATGGGAATCAGCATTAACAGGTCAGCTTTAACTAATATTACACAACATTAGCAACATTAGATATAAGATAGTTTAGCTGGTAAAGGGAAAGAAGGGGGGGGGGCAGATAGCCTATAGCGGTTATGTTGGGCGCCCTATGTACAGAGGCCTTAGTCTTTGTCGCCGTGGGTTTGAATCCGACCTCGACCCTTTACTGCATGTCATCCCCCACTTTCTTCTTCCAAATGCTTCCTGTCTCTCTTCAGCTGTTCTATTTAATAAAGGCAAAAAATGACCCAAAAAATATCTTTAAAACAAAAAAAACAAGTGAACAGATTGTATCTGAGGTGTTATGAGGTCCATATTTGTATTGTCCTTGTTTAAAAAAACTGCCTCTAACAATCTGAGACTTCTCTGTTGTTGATCTAATTACAAACTTTTACAAGGTCCCACACGTTGCTGGTCACAATGGTTCCAAATAAGTAGAACTGCCCTCCAGAAATGTGGTGGATTTATTTTAAAGGCTTTATATGCGATTTATTGATCCAGCAGATGTCGCCCTTGAGCACCAGCATGAAACCAAAACAACTCGCTCTGCATTGTTGTGTTAGCATGCTAATGCTAGCGATCTTTATTATGCTCGTATCTTCACACTGCATGTAAATTTACCTGAAATGAGCGTGATCTAGAAACACAGTTAAGCAGTGAGTACAGTATGTTATTCTTCTTTTCTCTAGTCCCTCAATTAAACAACTTTTATATGTGAGGGGAGGAGTCAGCCGGCCGTCCTGGCGATGTAAACAAACTGAAGATAGGACTCTGAAAACTCTGAAAACATCACAGTCAGTGGGACTCGGGTGTTACACCCATTGTAGACAGTCATGACCCACAGAGTTATTTTCAGAGGATATACTTTATTTCTACATTTAAGTGTGAAAAATCACATTTAAAGACTTTAAAGTTGCAGTTGATTACCTTAGGCCACTTTTTTGTAGTTAAAAAAAAATCTACATTTTCGGTTTCTAGATTGCTCATAAAGTCAATTTAAGTTCCTGTTTACCCAATAACAGAACAAGATAGTTGTTGTTTTTTTTTAAATCAAACAGTCTTTATTTAATTACAGGGAAACTGGAGCATTTCTTCATCACATTAAGTATTCATGAATAAATAAAAACACAAACTAAAAGCTGAATGAATTCATCCCTAAAATACTCAGGGGCCGCACAGCAAGCCTTACGCTCAACACTGACGAATATAATCACTTTGTAAAATGTGTACACAAATGTGTTGTCAGTAATTTGCCTATTTACACTTCCAGCACACTCAGCCTTTTCAAATGAAAGGCTTTATGGGTAAAAGTTTCAGAGACAGTTTTGCCAAAGCAGCAAACCAAAAAAAATATGAAATATTTGGAAAATGTATAACAAAGGAAAATGCATGTGTGTGTGTGTGAGAGTTAAAGAATAATAAAAGCTGTGTCCCCTTTCTGCCTGGGTCAGTGAATTTTCTTTAATCTGAACGGTCTGCTACCTCAGCAACCCGACAACCCGTCTGAACAGCGACTATTTTCCCTCTCATTTCCTGTAATGATTGCACAGTCTGTACTCTGAGCCTGGTGGGGATTCAGGGGGAACGTATCGGTCCCCACTGCTGGCTTTGATTCAAACCAAACATGACCCACTTTGATTCTGAAACATGCATTTTAATGGGTTTTCTACCTGAGGCCGGATTCCTCCTCACCTAACTTGGTACTGGAGCCGAAAACGTTTACGGTAAAATGAATGACCCAGCGTCCTGAGCCTGAGTCAGCAGAGGAGCTAATCATCTATTATTGTCTCTCTCTTCTGCACTCTTTCTTTCTCCATCTCATCTCACCCTTATCCTCTCCCTCTCTGTGTCTATCTTTTATCATTTGTATCACCTTCTTTCTTTCTCTCATGTTTCAGATCCAACTGAAGGCCATATAAACCATTTTTTCCAAATATTGCCAAGATGCTGCAGACTTCCAGCACACAAGGATTGTGTTCAACATGCACCAACAAGTAAGCAAGTCACCATGTTTATGTTGGCATTTTGTAGAAATCCAATACAGTTAACTAAATAATCTGAGAAAGGGATTTCCCCAGCTTGAAATGTCTCTGTGAAAAACTTTCTTTCAGGAATTAAATTGGCATTTTCATGAGTCTGCATTGCAACAACTTCAGACAACAGAAAATATTGCCGCAACAACAGTGTGATGGGATGAAAGGGGATACAATTTCACACATCTGCAACTAATAAGGGCTGAACCTGACTCAGTATATTTTCAGTCAAACAGGATTTTCCAGTTGAAAACAAAGATTTCTCTGTTTGTTTCTTTGTCAGCCAACAGGAGTCTCATGTTTCACCTTTCGTGTTTATCGTATTTATTCGTGTTTGCCACAAGTGCTGGATGTCTGACTGAACTTTTTCATCGTTTGAAGGATGAATATATGACTTCAAATCTAAAGTTTTTTAAAGTCTAAAGGCACAGTATTTAAATTCCACAGCCAGGGGGCTTCTCACACAAAACAACGACAAAAGTAGATGTCAAGGCCGGCGAGAATCGTGGGAGTGATTCTCTCTGCCACTCCACCCCCACCTCCGATGAAAATGACAAAACGGGCGAAAACTGACCGTTTACCGTTTACCGACGATGTATCCGAGTATAATTTTCATGACGTTTTTATCACAGCAGCACATACAGCAACAGTACGGTAGCTTTCAGTAGCAGTTCCCGCTTCCTGGGGCGTAACATTCGGTGTTTCCACGGCAACGCTAATCATGTCGTGTCAATCATGGCGGCCACTACAAAACAACGATACAATTAAGGATTTCTCTGGCTTTGGTAACTGATAGAAATATTTCAGGTAATTTAAGTACTCAACAAAAACAAAATATGTAACATTTGATCAATTAATTTACATATTTGAGTGTCAAATTGTTTACATATTACACCTTCAGTAGTTTTCATACTTTCATCAAAATGATGTAAGAACATATGGCTTCAAAAAGTATGGAAATCGTAATTTTTCTATCTCTTTTTCAGATCATTTTTGGGCCTTTATTTTGATAGGAAAGTTTTAGAGAGACTGGAAATGTGGGGAGAGAGATTAGGGGACGACATGCACTGAACGTTTTCAGATTCAGGGCGAGGACGGTTGCCTCTGTACATGGGACGCCTGATCTACCATGAGCTAAACCAGCGGCCTGAAGTCTCCAACATTTTAGAGTTGATTTGATTTGAGGCTCGGTTTGTAACTTTTACAAACTGCCGTGTTGTATCTCCAGCTTTTCTGTCTGTGCAATGTCACACCTATAACAACCAAGTACCACGTCCAAAAAATGCGACAAACATGGCGTCTGCTTGACTATACTTGAATCATAATAGAATCAAAAAGCAGGAATAAATGAGGGAGGGAGGAAATCACTCTTGCTCCAGCCGTAGTGACCTGATGTCGCTCGTCCTAACAGGCCCCTGGCTACACGCTGCAGTGGCTCCCATGTTGTCTGGATAATTGCTGCACAGTGAACAATGTCTCATTAGTGAATTAACAAATGAAGTGGATTCCATCTCGTAGGCAGACGGAGTAATAAAAGGTTTGAAATGTTGTTGTTTTTCCTCTCCAGTGCTGATGACCTGAGTAAGATCCATTCTGTTTCATTGAGCTCTAAGTGTCCCAGTTTCTGTCCCCAGACTCAATGTATTCAAGAAACAGATTGGAATATAAATGATGGATTTAATTAGTTATTAGTCTTGGGTAGGGTATACAGGGAGGGATATTTTGAAACAGAAGGGACGAATTCTGGTTTGAAAAAGGTTCAGCATCAGACTCGTTAGAAACAGACTCCTCAAGCAGCGTAGGAAGCTCGTTGTAGGCATTTACCAATTTTAGAAAAATGCTTCAATGAATTTAATGAACGACTTCATTTAATTGTGTTTTATTTAGGTCGCTTATCCAGCTCATCATTTACTCTCAGCCAGTTAAATTGCCATCATTAAGAGCAAAGACATCATTATGTAACCGACTCTATTCCTCTAGTCATCTGACACAACGCAGCAACCTCTGTTGTAGTAAAATGTTGAAAAAAGCAAAAAAAATAATAACTGCAGTTCATCAAGCGTCCACCTGAGGCTGACTTTGAAAGCAAAGGAATCCCTGTGAGGCCCCGGCATGAATAAACATGTTCACAGCCTGGTTCCAAAAACTGTTTTAGTTTTTTAATAGCACATTACTCGATTAGTTGAAACTGAAAAAAGTCTTTGTTTTAATAATACACCTTGTCATCTAGTAGAGGAGGAAGCATTAAACATGGTATAATGATAACAACTGTTTTCAATAATCTGATGACATCTAATAATAATAATAATAATAATAATACATTTTATTTATAAGCACCTTTCAAGACACACAAGGAAAAAAAAACAGCATACAATAAAGAAATGGAATGTAGGACAGTGGAATTGCAGTTTAAAGTGTCAGAGTGAGTAGGCGATCTTGAACAGATGGGTATTGAGTCTGGATTTGAAGATGGGGAGAGAGGTAATATTGAGAATGTCAGGTGGCAGAGAGTTCCAGAGCTGGAGAGCAGAGCAGCTGAAAGCTCTGCCCCCCATGGTGCTGAGGCAGGCAAAGGGCACGGTGAGGTGGATGGAGGAGGAGGATCTGAGGGAGCGGGCTGAAGTGGCGATGTGAAGGAGGTCAGACAGTTATGGAGGGACGAGGTTGTGGATGGCCTTGAAGGTGTACAGGAGAAGTTTAAAGATGATTCTTTGCTTCACCGGGAGCCAGTGGAGTTGCTGTAGGATGGGGGTGATGTGATGGTATGAGGGGGTTTTGGTGACAATACGGGCAGCAGAGTTTTGAACCAGTTGGAGCTTATGGAGGGACTTATGAGGAAGACTGAAGAGGAGAGAATTACAATAATCAATACGGGAGGTGACGAGGCTGTGGACAAGGATGGAGGCAGTATGGGGGGTGAGGGAGGGGCGGAGACGGTTGATGTTTCGTAAATGGAAGTATGCAGACAGGGTAATGTTATTGATATGGGATTTGAATGATAGTGTGCTGTCGAGGATGACACCCAGACTCTTAACCTGAGGGGAAGGGGAAACTGAGGAGCTGTCAATAGTGAGGGAGAAACTGCCAACTTTGGATAATATGGTTTTAGTGCCGATGAGAAGGATCTCGGTTTTATCACTGTTTAATTTAAGGAAGTTTGAGGAGAACCAGGATTATATTTCAGATAAACAAGAAGTGAGGGAGGAGGGTGGAAGTGTGGAGTTTGGTTTACTGGAGAGGTAGAGCTGGATGTCATCCGCAAAGCAGTGGAAAAGTATATTGAATTTACGGAAAATATTGCCAAGGGGGAGAAGGTAGGTGATGAAGAGAAGGGGCCCCAGGACAGAGCCCTGTGGCACACCTGTAGTGACTGGGGAAGGCTCGGATTTGAAGGATTTGAGCTGTATGAACTGGTCAAGAAGGATGAGGATGGAAAGTAAGTCAGAGTCAGAAGCAATGAGGAGATCGTTGGTGATTTTTAGTAGAGCAGTTTCTGTACTGTGACGGGGGCAGAAACCGGACTGGAAAGGCTCATAGAGGCTATTTTGATTTAAGTGAGACTGTAGCTGGGTGGCGACTATTTTTTCCAGAATTCTGGAAATGAAAGGTAAGTTAGAAATGGGGCGGAGGTTATTGAAGTTGTTAGGATCTGAACCAGGTTTTTTCAATATAGGAGTGACAGCTGCAGTTTTGAATAATGAAGGAACAATTCCAGTGGTGAGGGAGGCGTGAATGATGGCAGACCAAGGTTGTGGGCAGGGAATCAAGCTGACAAGTGGAGGGCTTGGATTTTTGGATGAGGTCAAAGATTTCAGAGGGATCAGGGAATTGAAAACAGGAAAGCGACTGATAGTGCGGGAGAGCTTCAGGAGGGGAGAGAAGCAGTGGGTTTGGACATAAGTGCTGGTGAATATTGTGAATTTTCTCATTAAAAAACAGCATTAGTGATTCACAAGTGTCAGTAGAATACAGGTGGGGGGTAGGGAGTTTGGTGGCTGGAGAATTTTATTTATCAGTGAGAACAGTGTTTTATTGTTTCCTTCATTGGAGATGATTAAGCCCGAGTAATAGTTGGATTTGGTTTGAGCAACTGAGTCCTTGTAGAGTAGTATATGGGTTTTGTGCATTTCCTTATGTATAGAGAGACCTGTTTTTTTTGTAGAGTCGCTCAAGTTGTCGACTTTTCGTTTTCATTGTCAGGAGCTCAGGGGTATACCAGGGGGCAGTTGAGGAGAAGGAGACAGACCGTGTTTTCACTGGGGCAAAAGAGTTGAGAATGATGTTTAATCCATTATTATAAAGTGCTACTAGTTCATCAGGATTGGAAAGATAGTCCGGGATCAGAATATTGTCAATATTGGAGCGGAGAGTATCTGTGTTGATGTCCTTTATATTCCAAAATGAGATGAGACGTGGAGACTTGATTGCAGAGAGGCAAAGTGCAGCATTGAATGAAAGGAGGAAATGGTCAGTTACATGGTGGAGTTCATCAGCTGTGCAGTTGGAGGGGGTGAAACCAGAACAACAGATTAAGTCCAGAGTATGACCTTTTGTGTGTGTCGGAAAATCTATGTATTGATGGAATCCAAAACTCTCCAGGCATGGTGAAAAGTCTCTGGTAAGAGGCAGATTGCTATTGTCCATGTGTATATTAAAGTCCCCCAGCAATATTACATTTGGTGAAAGAGTAGATAAATGCGTGAGTAGAGTGGCAAAGTCATTTAAGAAGTCACTGTGTGGCTTAGAGGGGCAGTAGAGTGTAGCGACAATGGTGGGAGTGGGTCCAGGCAGCTTAAATACAACACATTCAAATGAACTGAAGGCAGGCATAGAAATTTGCAGGACTTTCCACTTCTCGTGGTGAATTATCGCGAGACCTCCACCCCGACCGTTGCCACGGGGATGTGATGTAAACGAAGCCCGGAGGAGTGGATTCATTTAGTTGAGAAAAGTCATTTGGCTGTTGCCAAGTTTCAGTCAGACAGAGAAAATCAAGCTTACGGTCAGTGAGGAGATCCTGGATGAGATGAGAGAGCGGATGTTAAGCAGACCGAAGTTGACAGCGGCGTTGTCATGTTTGACAGGAGCGTTAGCCGACCTAGCTGGGCTGGCTAATACGCGACGATCAACAGCCCTGCCGGAGTTTCTGGGAGGGCGGCGAGAGGTAGACCAGAGGGATTTTATTGCTTTGGAGTTGTCCTGATGAAAATTCCTGCGAGACCCACGATGGATGTATCTCCGGCGGGGGAAGAGAGCGATGTCCGGGTGGAGTTGCAGCGCTGGCGGTTGAGGCTCAGGCAGGTGCCAGCGAAGCCAACGAAGTTCAGCGGCTGTATACCACAGTATACCTGCCACAGGGTGATGGCAGAACAACAAGAGCGTCCAGAGAAGTGCAGACCAGATGTAAAACTTTCTGGCCCACATAGCGACTGCAACGGCACGGTGGATCAGCGAAGCCGGGTGCTGCGTTGCAATGAGTAGGCTAGAGTTGGCCTCTAGCCCGAGCTAGAGTTAAAAATTGACTTCTAATCCAGAGCTGTTTGTCCTGAACAAAAGTCCTAATCAAACACCACTGAACAAGAGAAATGTTATTTGTGCACTTCACTGCCTTTCTAACTTCAGAAACAAACGGTAACACTATGACGCTGCTTGCACACAAAGCATGGGCCCAGCTATCGCACTCATTTAATGCTCTTAGCACAAAGATACCATTGCTAAATATGAACTCTAAAGAGGAGCTGCCATTCAGGTTCCAACTCCTCCTCGGGCAGCGCGTTTGGTTCCAGTTCAGAGTCTGCAGAGTTGAGACTTCTAAATGCACAATGATCATATTCAACCAGTGCAATAAAGATGATTCTTTTACGCACTCAGGCTGTTAAAGATAATTCGGGCTGACACAAAGTATTATTTTGATTTGCCAAACATATAATTTCTTTAATTTCAATTCCAAGAATAATCGTCAGAAAAGTCACATGTAAAGTATAATTAAACACTTTTACATTTTGACCAGTGACGTTCTTAACTCACAATCTTCACTTGTGTCTTTTACGCCTCTTCTTCTTCTACTCTTGCTAATGACGTCAAACAAGAGAAGCCAAATAGAAATTACCCTCTGCTGGTTAAGAAAGAGTATCACATTATATTTTTTAATCGTATCAAGAGGTAGTTACATTCCTGCTATATATCAATAACTAAATAAATCTCTGCTCATGCGTAATAATTAAATATTTCAAGCTTTCAATCAGCCAGAATCAGGCTGATATAACTTGACCCTTTGGGTTATTTCTGGAAACCTTCAAACTGGCCCCCATGTCTTCCTCTCCCTCCACTATCTGATCAATCCTGACCAAACTGTCATCAATCATTCACCACTCACATAAATCTTTGATGCTTGGGTTCCCATCCCTGCAATCTGGTTGTTTTTAGAGAGCCAATGAGCAGGTCCAGTTCAGAATTCAATCTGTCAAGCTTCTCATTTAGGGTTTCAGTGAGGCCTAAAATCTTCTCTCGTACACTTTTGATGTTATTGATTGTTACTGCTGTTTATTCTGCAGAGCCTTCTGAACATTCAGCACTCATACAAGTAAAAAGTTTTCAGGTCATGGATAAACTGCAAATTAGATCTAAATCGTGCATGACTCATTATAGAGTGAATGCCAGCTTTTTTGGAAGATGTGCTTCTGGTATTCCTGGTTGAATTGGAAAGCTGTTGGCGTCGTCCGTGGCTGCATGGTGGAGTTAAAGAGGGATTTAGTCTGAATCCTTCAGTTTGATGAGGGAAAGATAGAATACAGGGTGCGGGGTCAAAATGGTCTGAGGACAGGACAGTTATAAGTCCAGACTTCAGAAAACTACTACTTTTAGCTCAAAAGGTGCTTACTGAGTCTCAACTCTACAAATGAAACAAAAAGATTTCAAAACAACTTTTCCTGCGTGGCCAAGACTCCATAGATAAACAGCAGTTTATTATATATTTATAAGACTGATAGCATTTCACTGAGTCCTGGCTCCATCGATAAAAAATTACCAAAATGAGAACGGTAACTCTTTACGGTGAGTCCTGAATCTAGAAAGAATTGAACTGATATGAGACTAACGTATTCTTCAAGTCTCCATCGAGAAAAAAAAACTGTTTTAAAAGCAACAATACCTTTCTACTAAGACTGCATAGTGAAAAGATAAACAGCAGCTTACTGCTAAATTCCACCAGATGTGTGTTTAGTCCGTCTCAGCTCTGCCACAGGATCGGAGCTGAAGTCAATGTGTGTGCTCCAGAGCAGAGCTCTCTGCAGGGCGATTGAATTGAACACGTTTTTGCGGTTAATAACAATGACCTTATGTGTTTTTGTTGCCGTGTTTCTAAGGGGGCTTATCTCTGCTGTTGTGCCTGAATTTGTAATCACTGCAGAAACTTCTTGGTCTCGGGGGTTCCCAACTGTTCTGCAGAGCTGCTCCGTGCTGCGCTGTGAGAAAGCAGCCTGTGGGTGTTGACGGATGAGGGAGCACAGAGCCGTAACAGAGCGGAGCTGACACGCAGCGACAATGCACACATATCTAGTGGAAGTTCTGTGTTACTGCAAGTCCAGACTCCATATAGAAAAATACTGATTCAAGAGCAACACCGTCTGACTGTGCCTTGCTGTCATCCTAGACTAGAAACAACACTTTACTCAGTCCAGAATCTAGATAGAAATCAACTGATCAAAACTGTCTGCAAGTCCAGACTTCAGCAATTAACATTTTTTAGAGCAACAAAACATTACTACATGAGAGAAAACAACTTGTATAAGAACAACAATGTCTGATCAGTATGTACTTTCCTTTTTTTTCAATATAGTTTTTATAAATATGTATGCCAATAAAGCCAAAACTGGACCAAATCAGGACAAAAATAAACTGATTTTAGAGCAGCAACACTTGACTGCCAGTCCAGATTCCAGATAAAAAAAAGAGCATCAACACCTCACTGTCCCTTTCTGTACGTCCAGACTCTAGAGAAAACAACCAATTTAAACAAAATCAGCTCACTTGAACCGCAGACTTCAAGGAGAAAAGTTAGGATTCAAGAGCAGCGATGCATTCCTGCAAGACCGAACTCCATTGAGAAAACAACAGATTTAAAAGCATCACCAACAACACCTCACTGCACTTCACTGCGAGCGCAGACTCCAGAGAGGAACAACTTATTTGAGAGCGACAACACTTTGCTGCACGTTACTGCTGGGCCCGACTCTGGAGATAAAGAAAATTGATTTAAGAGCAACAACTTCTTTACAGCCAGTCCACTCTCCAGAGAGAACACAATTGATTTTAGAGCAACAACAACACCTTACTTGAAGCCCAGGCTCCAAAAAGAAAAAGCACAGAATTAAAATCAGCAATGCATTTCTGCAAAGTTCAAACTCCACCGATCAAAACCAGGTTTTAAAGCAGCACCACGACTGCCCAAGTCCAAAGAGAGCAGATTTGAGGGCAGCAACATCTTATCGCATGTCACAGGCAGACCTGAATCCATGGAGAAAAAAAATGAAGTGCAGCAGCACTGGATGCATTTATTCTTCATGGTCTGGGAAAGTTTTTATATTTTAAACTTTAAGTAAACATTTTGATTTGAAATAAACTACACACAGTCCTTAGTGGACCTCACTTTCAGTCCAGACTTCAGAGAGAAATCCACTGATTTTAGTGCAACAGCCCTTTACTGTCAATCTACTCTCAGAAGAAAAGAGAGGACCAACGTGCACCTTACTGCTAATCATGATTCCAGAAATAAGTCATTTAATTTAAGAGTGACAACACTTAGCTAATGATTCATTTCATGCCAATAAGCCCTCTGATTTTGACTGAGTTGTATTGAACCCAGACTCCATAGAAAATAAAACATTTTCTTGAACCCCTGACTCTAAAAAGAAAAGCTCTGATTTGAATGCACTAAGGGCTACAGTCACACTATAGGCCCAGTTGCTCCCGTACCGTGCTGAAGCATGATTATCTCCAGTCCCCCCTGCTGGCCTGCACTCACATCGCTCCAAGCCCAACCAGGCCTGAGAACGGTAACCTCTGTACGTCATCACGTTGTGCTGCCAGAGTGAACCGGAACCGCCACTCCTGGACTTTTTGCACCAAGTGTGGAGATAGAATACTTGCAGGTTGGGATTCATAGACTTTACTTCTTTTAGCGCTTCAAGATCCGATCATCACTAAAGTGCATGTCTTACAAGAGAGACGATAAAAACTGTGTCCAAGCCACCTCTTCCAACCACGCCAGGGCTCAGGAAGTGTATGGAGCACTCACACTAGTCAAACCAACTGGACTTTGGGGGGTTAAATGTGGTTGTGCCCCAAGGCATTCTTCCAAGTCACCTTACTGCTCACATCCAAAGAGAAAATAAACGGACACTTTACTGCACCTCAGAGCTCTACAAGTCTGGATTCAAGAGAGAAAAACAGATTGAAGAGCAACAACAACACCTTACTTTAGACTTCAAAGACGATAATAATCATTTAAGTGCAGCAATGCCTTTCTGCAGGTCCAAACTCCACAGAGAAAAAAAGACAGTTTTAAACCGGCATGTATAACACCTTCCTGCTTTTTTCCTGCAAGGTCCAGACCCCAAAGAGAAACCAACACAAATTGGAGTGCACAAATACTTCCCTTGAACCCCTAACTTCAAAGGGAAATGCTCTGATTTAGGATCTCCAACGCTTTTCTGCAAGTCGAGACTTTAAAGAGACAACTACAGATTTTAAAAGCAACACCAACAACACCGTACTGCCCGAGTCCAAAGAGGGAACAACTGAATTATAGGCAAGAACAGCTTACTGCCCCTCAGAGCTCCAAAAGTCCAGACTCCAGAGGAAAGAAAACTGCTGATTTAGGAGAAATCACATGAACACTTTAGTTCATCCTGGAGAACTTCAGACAAAACAAAAACAACTGATTTAAGATCACCAACATGTTCTACTGCAAGACCTGACCTTAAAGAGAAGACGAAGAGATATAAAAGCTAAACTAACACCTCTGACGGAGAATAGAATACTGTGCTACACTTAATTAACAGATTCATTATACTCTACAATTGCGCTCAATCACAGGGTCCCTTAAATAAAAAGAGAGGACACTAAATGCTGACAAGCACGTCAGCATCACCCTTAATCATTATTTCTGCCTTTTTTCTTTTTTTTTTTTGCTCCAATGGAAAGAAAATAAGGATCCTGGTTCCTCAGCAGAAGGGTTAGATGTATCGATCCCTGGTGATGATTAGATTGATTCCACCTTAACATCAGGAGCTCTGTTAAACAATACTGTGTACACATTTGAACAACTTCTCGGTCCACATAATAAGAAATGAACAAGGACAGATTTCTTCTGGAATATGATCAGAAATGCTTCATTAAAATGTATAATCTTTGTTTCCTGCGTACATGAAAGTCTCCTCTGGGAGAACTCTAACTTACAGTTTGAAACATTTCTGTTTCATATTATTTTTAACCCCGAAGGAAAGTCAGTGTGCACGCAGTACAGTATGATGGACATTATCTGCAGTGAGGAGCACATTCCCTGTAAACTTAATGGGATTAAAATTCAAATTAATTGCAAAATGAAACGGTTTTAACAGGATTATAATCATGTGTATGTTTAGAGGGAGTTTTGTGTGGTCCTTTCCTGCAGCAGATTGTATTCACACTGGAATGGGTCGAATGAAATGCTGTGACTTCAGTGCAAATCGTTAAAGATCGTGCAGTGGTCACATTTGGAGACGAGACTTTAAACACGCTCAACAACACAAACTGATTAAAGCAAAGGAAATACGGATGGATTTGTACAGATTGTGTGATTGGCAGATGAAGTTAAGCATAATGATCAACTGTTATAAGTGAACAAACACACACTTTTATTTATTTAGTAAATAACCTGGAACATCTTAAAGTCATAAGACTTTAAATAACACGCGCCAAAGAAAAGAAAACAGCTGCTTACCCAAACATGCGTTCACAAACCCATACCAAACGCACCCAGTACGTCCGATCAGCCACCGCCCCTGGGTGCTGGCCGCGAAGCTGAACGGGGTGCCCAGCACGCTGACCATCAGGTCGCTCGCGGAGATGCTCACCAGCAGGAGGTTCATGGGCGTGCGCAGGGCACGGTACCGGCAGAACAGCGCGAGCACCAGGAAGTTTGTGAGGAAGCCGAAGGTGCCTATGAAGCCGAGGCACACCGCCACCACAAGGTGCCCCCTCGGGCTGAGGGTCTGAGGGGGCAGAGACCCGGGCACCTGCTCGTACGCGTCAGCCGCCGCTACTGTAGCCGCTGCCGTCGCCGCCGTGCTTCCAGCTCCTCCTCCGGTACAGTGCGCACAGCTTAGGCTCAGGTTGCAAACGATCATTCCGGGCTAAAGTTTGGACCACCTCCCCCCCACCCCCCCACCACCACCACCTGAAGTTTGCACCGACCACCCGGTAACGGTGCAGCACTTTCGGTCAGCCCATCTGGTGAAGCGAGGGCGCACGGGGAAGCCCTGTATTGCACAGCGCGCGCATATGGAGGCTTCAATTGGGCTTTAAAAGAAATGTGTAACCGCTCAGCTTTACAGTCCAAGAGAGCTGCTTTGCAAATGAATGATGATTTAAAGAGCAAGTAAAAGTGTCATGTTAGACCCGCCCCTCCGCCGTGCCGTGCGCTCCCGGTCCGGAGAGGTGCGCGTGAGCTTTTATCACCCACAGCCCTTCTTTTTTTCTTTTTCTTTTTTTCCCGCGTTGAGGGACACAAACCCTGAACGTGGCTGCGGTGTGTGTACATGTTCAAGAGCATGCATGTGTGTATAGTCTCAAACCACTTTTAAGACCATCAACAAAAGCACCGCACTGAACAATGTTTTAGATATTTGAACATGCTGCAGAACACTGAGGGCATTTAAACTGTGTGACAGTTACAGCGTTGACATGACAAAGGCTTTATGGACGATATAAATATGACTCATGTATATTTCATTACAATAAATTACAGGTTAGAGCAGAAGACAGAATCAACACAATCAATAAAGCAACAAAGACCATGAGATCACTCTTTAACCCAAGAGGTGGTCATTATTTCAAATGAATTAAATTTCGACAACAGGTACAAAAGTTGGGTTATTTATGGGTTCATTGGGTAAGAGCTGGGTGTCAGGGGTCAGGAATGTTAATTCACTGAAAAGAAAAGAACAGAAATCAATGAAGCTGACTCTATCCTGCCCGTCTTTACTCTGCACAGCTAATTCTGTTGCTCCGGCTGTCTTTTCTTTACAGCATTTGTTGCCCATGTCTTTCCCTCTCGGCTTATTTGACAGGAGTACATGGATACAGACTTTGATCATATAGAAAGAGCTGATCCATCTTGTCTCGACGTCGTCATGGAGACAATTTGTGGCAAACAGAGAAGTTGATCGGCACTGTCAGTCCGATATCTGATACATAAATCACTTAATTATTACTTAAACGTACTTAATATCGGATCCCTTTTTTTGAGGGCCTGTAAGTTTTTGTCCCTCTGGGCTTCTGTAGGATGAATGATAGGCTCTTGGAATATCATCATGAACACGTAATTCAAAGCACAGGCCGAGTGAAAACTCGAGCCTGACTGATAAATCGGCCAGTCGATATTAGCATATCAAGTGAAAATCCGTATCGGCTAATTTCATCGCAGATATGCGTTGATATTACAAAATTAATTCACCAGTCAAACGCATTTAATTTGAGTGTCATTGTATTACACTAGCAGTCTCTGTTTCTGGCTGTCACCAGCAGAGGGCGCTATATGGATGACAACGAGCGTCATCACTCTCCAGAGTGTCAAGCGGTGATGCACGTGCATGCTCAGTTACTTTCCAGTCGAGTGACCATCTTGTCTTCATTATAAATCTTTTCCACAAGTGTTTGACAACTGCATTTGAGGGATCAAGGCAGTAAATGTTTGTGTATCTGTATCTCTTTATGTCTAAAGATCGGCGATAGATCAAAAAAAGATATCGTCCGATATATCCATAGCTGTATCGGCCCCAAAAATGTGATATCGGTCGGGCCATAATGAAAACATTGAGCAAGTTATTTCCATCATTTAAGTGTTTTAGCGGTTTAAGTAATACACTGAAAGTAGAGAGCACACATACACAAACACACACACACACACACACACACTCTTTATAAAAAGTCAGCGTGAGTTTTAATCCATTCAGAGAAAATAATCTTCACCTCATCTGAACCTGAGTGTGACAACCCTATTTCACCTCCCAGCTTGACTGTTTAGCTGCTTTCAGGAAGCAAAACCCCGACAATCACAGATAAATTGAATCTCACTCTCTCAACCTTTTGAAAACGGAAATGTGGCAGAGTACAGACACACACACACACACACACACACACACACACACACACACACACACACACACACACACACAGACTTCAGGAAAACATTATGAAGCTAAAAAAAACTTCATGTTTATGATATTCTGCAAACAGCTTGATGATGCATTAAAGTTTGAAACAAATTCTTATCCACTGACCCAATAAAATCTCCAGATAGACGCAAAGCACGCCCCATGAGCGCTTTAAAAGATGCGATGTTTATTTCCACATGAAATAAAATCATGACGTTAATCATTAATGGAAAATTCAACAATCAAAATAAATAAAAGGCATACCTCAAGGAAGGATTCTAGCATCAAATTGCATGTTTTTGCACATGTGTTGTATCGTGTGTGGTGTTTGGTCAAAGGGTAAATGTGATGGGTCAGTGGCTATATGACTTTGTATCAAATATGAAATAAATTTGTCATTTTCTTAATGGCTGCAGGCCTCAGATAAAGCAAAAGACACTTTTAAACTTTCTTTGCTCATACTTGACAAAATCCAGAAATGGACTGGATGGAAAAGAGAGGGAAATGTGCCTGCAGTCACCAGAGGCTCATCCCTGGCATCTGGAGGTTAAGTGGGGACATGAATCTGTGTGATTTCATTCAATCGGATCTCCTTAATCACTTATTCAATATAACCAAAGCACATCCGCAGACTTTTGAAAGCTGAAGGTTGTGAAATTGATCTAAACTTTCTGAAACATTTCTGACAACCTGCTGTTTTATGTTCACTGGTATGTGCTCTGACAACAGCAGATGCATTTTGAAGTGTTGTGTTTGTTGAGGAGATACTTCTTTTTGAAGGGTTTAAACATATAATTAAAGGTTTAATATGCGATTTTTCACACTTAAATATAATAGAAATCAAGTTTATCCTCTGAAAATAACTCTGTGAGTCATGACTGTCTACAATGGGTGTAACACCCGAGTCCCACTGTCTGTGATGCTTTCAGAGTCACATCTTCAGTTTGTTTACATCGCCAGGACGACAGGCAGACTCCTCCCCTTGCGTATAAAAGTTGTTTAATTGAGGGACTAGAGAAAAGAAGAATAACATACTGTACTCACTGCTTAACTGTGTTTCTAGATCACGCTCATTTCAGGTAAATTTACATGCAGTGTGAAGATACCAGCATAATAAAGATCGCTAGCATTAGCATGCTAACACAACAATGCAGCGCGAGTTGTTTTGGTTTCATGCTGGTGCTCAAGGGGCGACATCTGCTGGATCAAAAAATCACAAATAAAGCCTTTAAGGACAGAGCAGGCCTAATGTTTCCCTTCAGATTTCACTCTGATATTTATTTATTCCACAGCTAATTGTTCTGACATTTTCCAGTAGTATTTGGACATTTTGCCAATAATGTTGATTAATGTTAAGTACCATGCCAATAAGGCGCATTGACTCCAGCTGAAAAGAGGCGTGAGGTCAATAAGCACCAGAACAAAATGGAAAAAAAATGTTTGCAGATGGAGAGTGAATAGATGTGAATGTTATAATGTTGGAGGCCGTCCCTGGCAGCATTCAGACAGACACCTCGGTGATCATGTCCGTTGTAAAAACGTGTAATCAGCGTCTCTGAACTCGTTTCTGAACATGTGCCCATTGAGCTGAAAAGCCTCGACTGTCATATGCCTTAATGAGAGGGCTGTGAAGGCCATTTAAAGCTGCTTGCAGCCTTGTCGGTTTCTACGGCTACTGAGGAGGTATTTGCTTTAAAGACATTTGTGGCGTATAAAGTGGCCAGATAGCGAAAAGCAAACAGGAGGAGAAGGTGCAGTGCTGTTGTATCCAGATAGAAAAGGCCGAGAGAAATGTGGGAGTCCTTATTAAACATATGTTCATCTTCAGTATAAAAGAGCTGCTTGTATGCACGCAGCGGAAAATGTCTAAACACGTATGTGTGGAAGATTATCACAAAGAAGGGCTGTGTGAAAACAGAGTTATAGTAGTGTGAATTATTTTCTAATCCGAGCTTTCATGTACAACTTTTCCACATGAATAATATATGTTGGCGTGATTATCAGGCTGTATGGAAACATGAGTCCTGATTTAAATGTAACTTTGATGTCGCTGGCGCTAAAAGACGTATCGAATGACGACTGTGTTACATTAGACAGGACACACATGAAAGCAGACAGCAGCATCAAAACAAGAGTTATTAGCTATGCAGCAGACAAGTCCCAATTAAAACCAGGACTCAATATTGTGGTGCAGATGTTGTAATTTTCTCCATCTGCTCCTCCTGCTTTGGCTGCTGCTGCAGTGCGGCCATGGATCATTTCAGCCTCAGGCGAGATGTCGTCCTAAGCTCATCAAGATGAGTGACAAGGGTTGAGCCAGAAGGGCGGGATTAACAATACCTTCTGCCTCAAGGCCAAAAAAGTTGCGTTGATCAATTATAGGACAAGGAAGGAGAACATAACTGACGATATGTCCAATCTTTGCTTTTTCTTCCCTTTTATTTCTGTCTCCTGCCACGACTAAATAAGCCGGCTCAAAAGGTGTTTTTTAGTTTATTGTGAAAAATCACAGAGAATCACATCTTTGGCTGAGTTCTCAACTGAATCTTTGATGAGCAGATCATCCTGTTGTAAAAGATCAATGTTTCATGAAGTCTAATACAGCCATGTTTTTAATGAAAACACAAGCTATTGATGTGCCGGCTTTACCAACTGAGCTGCGGCCGCCCACAGATGAGGCCAACTTTTCCCTGAAATGTTAAAAACGTGTAAAAAATAAAATACCTCTGGTCGATAAAATTAAATGTAGAACCATCATAAATATAAAATAAATATATAGATATACCATTATATATTATTTTAAATTCAACAACACGACAAACCATTTTTTTTACACACTGACCCAATAAAATCACCAGTTTGTTGCAAAGCACGTCCCATGAGCGCGTTAAAAAGATGCAGTGTTTATCTCCACATGAAAGAAAACATGACATTCAGCTCACTAATGGAAAATTCAACAATCAAAAATATTTAAAAGGCACTACCTCAAGGTATGCATTCCACCGCCAAACCTTATCAAACCAACCAAACATCAAACTGAGAATGACCAAAGACATTTTTCATCAAAGGCATCAAAGTCTATTACTTTTGCTTTTCCATTTGGATGATTCTCTTGCCGTCCGGCCAATAAATTGATGATTGAACAGGAAAGCAACGGAAGGATAGCGAGGGCAAAGAGCAAAAAGTAGACGAGGATAGAAGTAAATATCCTTTAATCAAAGGGTTTTTTTCTTGATTAATTCTCATTGAAGAAGACAAACAACAGACGCAGAGTGAGATAAAAGGCACTCGTATTTTTTCATGCTTTTTTCCTTTTTCACTTTCTTTTTCCGTCCGTCTCTGGTTTGTGCCTTCACTCTGCCAGGGGACTTGTTTGGCCGTGAGCGAGTGGCTGAGTTGGGAAAAGCATCAGTATCAATTTATCCACACCATTACCTCCGCATGAACCACCAGCACAAAAGACACACAGACACAGAGTTCAATCTCCAATCTCAAGTGTGCAGGGTGACACTCTGACCTCTAGCAAGTGCTGGCATGTGATTACAGCAGACCTGAGTAGGAGATAGAGAGAGCTACAGAGCACGGTTGTTGGGTTACTGTAATGCACTTCGACTTTTAGGAAAGACAAAAAGTAATTTTTATTGATTTGTGTGTACAAGATGCAATGTTCAGCCATCAGAAATTCGTCTAACAGCAATACTAATTAACTTCTATTGCATAGCACTTTCCATGCAAACATGCAGCCCAAGGTCCTTAATGAGACAAGATCAGCTCGCAAAAACACACAATAACAAATCAATAACAAGATAAAAAATAAAAAAGAGTAAACTTCACTTAATTAACACATTTCATCATATTGCCCGAACACACTGGCTTCAAATATATAATATAATCATGTCTGATTTAGATTCTTTGTTTTCTCTGTTGAGATTGTTCCATAAACTGATTCCTGACACAGTATACGAGTCTTGTTTTTTTTAAAGATTGGCTCCTTTTAAAATTATAATGACTTTCTAACTTTCTTCTCAGGGTGTCAGTTGGCAAAGTTTTCTTCTCAGCTTTATGAATAATTTGCAGAATACTGTGACCTACTAATTCATGAAATTTTAACAACATTAACTGAACTAATAAGGGGTTTGATGGATCTGTATATGGACCTCTACTGATGGTTTTTATGACTTTATTTTCTAATGTGGTATTTCCCCATACTTCAACACAGTAGGTAAGATATGGAGTGAACAAAAGCTTTATCTAAAAGTCAATTAAATTTTAGTAGGGGGTTAACATCAGGGTTAACAAATTAATCAGGGCTTGGGGCTTTTGTTGAAATTATTAATAAGCTATGGACATACTATAGTACTTCTTTATTCCCAATTTCACCCTGTCCAGTTTTCAGTCAAACATGGAATTGATGTTCATCCCCCTTTGGGCCATCAAATGTGACACTTGGGGGGATCCAGGTGATTCTTTCCTCCCTTCATTCAGGGTCAGAGCAATAGAAGTATTTTCATCAGAACGCAGATTCAGAAAAGTGGAGATTGCTAATGTAAGAGAAAGTAAAATGTGCAGAATACACAACTCTTTCTGCACAGTGTTGATTTCAGTTTCCACGGAAAGTTTGCCCAAGGCCATGAATGTTTTTTTCATCCAAAGACATGCAAATCATGCTTATTGAAAAGTCTTACATTGTTTGGTACCCCTGCACGCTTTTGTTAGGTGTCCTTGAGAGACCAGAAGGGGTTTATTAATGGTTGAACTTCTGATAATCTGTGTCTTTAAAACATACCACACCAGCACCCTTTATGTGCCCTCTCTTTGTATTGTCAAACCTTGCTCTTACAAAGAGTGTTTACATGTGTCATCTGATGCACACATTTCAATTTAAATAGGACTATTTGCTGATGGATGCTTAGCAGCTGAAAACCTGAAGATTTCATCCCGTAATGCCTTCTTGTCAGGGAAAGGTGTTATCAAGGTCTGACAGATAAAAAGAACACTCTTCTTGGCAAGAGAAATGGGTTCTGAGAGATCTGTTCAAGATATGCTAATATGAGGTAAGCTGTGATGAACTTCATTTATCTGACATTGATTTGTTGTGATTTGCTGTCGGTAAATGAAAAGTTCATGATGTTCTCTCCCCCCCCCCCCCCTCTTCTTATGTATACATTAGTCATTTGTGCTTTGGCATTACTGTATAAGTAGAAACTGACGTCGTTGTGGCACCTTTTGCAGTCAGGTGCTGTTTAGATTTTTGCTTAATTGTTTAAATAGCACCATTTTATTTTCAACTGGGCACACAAACAGAACATTCAAACTGAAACAGCTCAACTGAGTCTGCAACGCACCAACAAGCACTTCATATGCTATGTCGTATCCTATTAGACCTGAAGACAGAATGCTTTAACTCCAAAAATGAACACTAGATGCATCCAGGTTCATTGGGTGTGACAGGCAGGTGAATCACTTACTTTATTACATACACTCAGACTAGAGCCCAACCGATAATATCAGCCGATATTAGCATATCAAGAGACGTTCAGTATCGGCTTATTTTGCCGCAGATATGCTCCTATATTACTAGATTTATTCACCAGTCAAATAGCATTTCATTTGAGTATCATCATATTACAATTCTACAATTCTACAATTGACTTAGCAGACGCTTTTATCCAAAGCGACGTACATCAGAGAGTAAGAACAACACAAGCAAGGATCTAGAAAAAAGGGAACAATGTCAGTAAGAGCAAACGATCAGCTTTGAGTCTGATTGGACACACAGGTGCTGACAGGAAGTGACCAGAGGCAAAGCACAACATTGAGGGCAGTTCTTGAGAGCTCTAATCAGTATAGAAACCATCTTATAAGTCGTCGTTATCAAACAAAAACCATCGTCATTACCATCATCATCTGTATTACACTAGCAGTTCTCCTTCTGGCTGTCACCATGCAGAGTGTGCTGTATGGATTACAACAAGCATCATGACTCTCCAGAGTGTGAAGCAGTAACGCATGCCCGTGCACAGTTACCTTCCAGTCGAGTGACCATCTACCTCATTAAGTATCTTTTCAGATGTGTTACCACTGCATTTGACAGATCAACACAATAAATGTGTATATCTTTATTTATCAATCTCTACAGATCTAAAAAAAAAAAAAGATATTGGTCTATATATCGGTATCTGATCATTTCTCTTCACAACATCAATATCGGCCCCAAAAATCGGTTGGGCCCTAACTCCGACTACTCTAACAAACTCTGAATGGTAAGAAACAATGACGACCAAGCATTTTCAACGTCCAATAACAAAATGTTACAATGTGACAGGAATTTACAAATCAGTACAAGGCTCGCAAGAACAATTCAACATTGGGTTGAAAGGTCAGCCGAACTGAGGATACAAGAGCTACAGATTATACTTGTTCCGGAGTACCAGGTGTGCACAATCTGTCTTGTTCTTGCTTCATACTGCTGAATAGCCACACATTTTTGGCAAAAAAATGCTGGGATTTTGAAAAATTAGCACTTTTTTTTGAATGTTTTGTGATGTCATTGCAGTGTGAGTGTTTTGGTTGGCTTTTTATTGGCGGGCATTGTGGTAGAGTAACCTCTCAAGCGCCTCAAATAAAAAGGATCAACTCAGAATGCTTTTCCTTTTCCCACTTGTTTCAGGAAATTCCTTCTTTTTTTTTCTCCTGCAACAAATTCAAAGAGTCCTCCATCAGAAAATGACCATCCTGGATCTGACTGACAGCAGACACTGGGCCGCATTATTGACCATGTAGAGTAAGATAATCCCAGAGGTAGCAACACAGCATTAACTGAGATTTCTAATCGACTTCACTTCCATATGAGTTTTAGAAGGACTATCACTGCATAAGGCTGTCTCTGCCTCTCTGTCCGTCAGTGTGTTCGAGCTGAGGGTACATTTTATCGACAGTTCTATTCATCATTGAAGATTTAGATGAGAATCCGCATGTCATCCTCCAAGCAAACAAAGGAGCATGATAATAAGGTTTAGGAAGGGACAAAGACAAACACATCCTGTTCTTCCTCCGGGGGCCAGATTCTCATTCTATACGCCAATCACTAACACCAGGACCAAAGTTATTTCTCGATACAAACCACAGCACTCTGAGTTTATTGCATCAGGAGTGTCCAGAGACAGAACTCCATATGTTAAAGGTCAAGGGTTTGACTTCTGTAATGCCTAAAGGCTTTCCATTAATAGTTGTGTCCTAGCAGGGTGGTCTCACCTTGAGTTAATGAGGGCTGTTTTAAGTCCCTGTAGC
This sequence comes from Labrus bergylta, assembly GCF_963930695.1. NCBI lineage: Eukaryota > Metazoa > Chordata > Actinopteri > Labriformes > Labridae > Labrus > Labrus bergylta. The sequence continues at coordinate 5,092,942 of NC_089214.1, read as the reverse complement.
TGAGGTTCAATTTTCAGAGGTTTTGTGTATGTATGAATGCCAAAGGCCACATTTTTCACATTGACATCACAAAGACTTTTTCCTGCCAGCCCCGCTCTTTCAATATCTCCATGTGAAATTGGGGCAAGTTGATGTGCGCATGCATTAGGTAATATTTAGGAAAATTCCCTGCATGCAGTCATGCAGGGTTGTTGACTTTTCTATCTACCAAATAGCGATAGGTGTTTTTTAGCACTTTCCCTTGCCGCTGTTGAAGTTATTGAGATTCATTATCTCACTTTCTCCAACCATCTGGTCCAACAAACGTCTGTGTGCCAATGGTTCTGGTTCTGCTCGAGGTTTCTGCCTGTGCAAAGGAAGTTCCCATGCAAGTGTTGCAAAGTGCTTTCTCATTGGTTGATAAATGTTAGGTCTAAATAATATAACCAAGGTTACAGACTAGACATAACTTAAAGAGGTCATATTCTGCCCTTTTTGGGGTTTGTATATTTAATCTATGTACCTACTAAAGTATGTTCACAATAGCTAAAGTTCTAAAAAAGTGTCTGTTTTCATGTTCTGCCGCTCCATGCACCGGCTCTCTTCTGACTCTCTCTCTAAGGTTCTGAAGTGCCCACATTCAGAGTCCCCACGTGTGCCAAGTCTGATCTGACTGGTCGGCCTGTCGGCTCTGCCGTAATTGGTCAGTCGCTCCGCACAGTTCTCAGAAATGTCACGCCCCTTTTACCATATTGGGAATGCAGCCACTTTGGCTCCGAGGGGAACAAAAACATTAGCAACTTAGCACTACTGTGCTACCGCAGGCTACGGCATATCGTGGGCGTGCTACAGAAGTTAATTGGTGTGCAACATGAGCTGCAGGGCTTGCCACAACGAGCCAATGGGCTTAGATCAGTGATCTCACACTGACAAGACGTCACACTGGCAAAAAAAAATTCGAGGGGGGCTAGAGCAACTTCATAGCTTCACCCATCACAGTCTCTGTCTCTCACCAAGGAGATCGTCGGCCATCGGTTCTGGTTGGACCCACAGTGAGGAATTGTCGCCCTAGTTTTTTTACAGTGTGACCAGCTCTGTCGCTACCCATCAGCCCCTGTCTGCCTTTTTCAGCTGGTTCGACATGTTGAATTGGCGTCTGCACGGTTCTTTGCCGTCTGCTTGGTGTGTCAGGGCCTTTAGCCTTAGCCAGTGTTACAGACAGCACCAAGACGGGCTAGCTGGCTGGTGCCTTTAAAGCTTTACGCACTTATCGAGAGAGATCTGCGGCCAGCTGCAACTATAGTGTTATAAGGAGGCAACTGGGGCGATCGGTGGACATGGGAGAAACGCTATTCTGCCTGTTGAAAGTTGTTACTTTACTATTAGATCGACTTTGAAACTACTATTTTAAGATGGGAAAAGGTTACATGTTGTTTTTTGGTGAGGGTTAAGTTGTGGTTTTTGCCATATAATTCAAAATTGATTGACACCACAAAGTAGACCGTCTTGTTCATTCAGATACATCATCACTAAAGATTGAGCTTGTTCGTTACATAATCTGGATGTTCCAGTTATGAGCATAAATGTCTATGCTCCTATTGTTCTTGGTAGCTTTTTTAAACTCCATTTGTCCCTGACTTTAACCCCAGAGCGTCACAGATTCCTTCAAGCAAAATCTACATAAGTGCAACACGACCCAAAGCGTGAGAAGAAGCTGTAAAAAAGAGTATCGGTGAAAGCACTCAAGCAGTAACTGATTTCACAGTGGTGCAGTCTTGAGCCTTCACAGTTTGGTGGAGACTACATGTCAAAGGTGGAGTGAGGACTTTGGGCTGACTTCTGAATGAGATGGTTGTTCCTGAATGTCTTTAAGGGGAATAAATTGGCTTGGTAGATCAGAGAAAAGGGTAAACGAAGAACTAAAATAAGGAGAAACTACTGGAAAAGAAGAAAGTAATGTCAAGGATTTAATAAGGAGGAGTTGTTGTTAGGCTGCGTGTGTGCTCTCAGGAAGTCAAACATGAAGCCATGTCTAATCTTTTTTACCCCCAGGAGGTCAAGAGTGTGACCCCACAGTAAATGAAATGCACTCGGGTTTGAGCTGCTGAGCACCTTTGTGTGCTTTTGTTTTGTTCCTGGGAGAACCTTTTTACTTTCTCCTTCTTGACCCTCCTGCCTCGTCTGTGTCCTTCTCCTCTCCGGAGGGAGAACACATTTTCCTCTCCGTTTGACACAATCAATTTCAACCCAGTTCAAGGATGAGTCATTTTTACCCAGTCTGCCTCGTCCATCTCTCTCCCTCTCCCTCTTGTGTGTGTGTGTAGGTATTTATAAAAAAAATATCCAATTACTTCCTTCCTTCAATCAATGCAATCAGATCAAATTAAATCAAATTTCCCTGCTCAGTGCCACGTCCTGCGCACAGTTCTAGTTGGTGCTAAAGGGAAGAAGACATGCATGTGTCAAATTAAAATGACACGATCGAAGCTGTTAGCATTATGTTGCTAATTACATTGACTACAGAGAAACAGGTGGCGGAAAGAAGGAGAACGTCTGTGCAGAGAAGAACAGATACACACACCTTACTTTAATCATATTTTCTGCCTTACACGAGCTCCTCTTCTCTGCCTCTGCCTCCCCTCTTTCTCACACCAGTATCTGCTTTTCTGTATTCGTCAAATCTTTTTATCTATAGAGCATGAAATCAAATCATAAGATTTTATAATCTCTGCGGTGCATGCTCTATCCTCAGACTTCAGCCGGTGACAAAGACGAAACATCCCACATCCAGGACAGAAAGTTTCAACATCTGTCCTTGCAGAGGCTCCTTCACAATGTCATCTCTGCAGCCCTGAAAAAAATATTTTGATAACATGATCAGTCAACTTGAATGTATTTTTAAAGTCGCATGCTACATACGCAGTAAAGCGTGTCTATGAATTTAGCACACTAGTCAAACGTTTGTTTTGTTCTATCAAAAGTTCAGAGATCAAATATGGAGGCTTCCACATGAATGCTAATACAAATTTTAGGAAATCAGCATGCACATAAAAAACTGTGACCTTTTCGATGCAGTACTGTAATGCAAACGCAACCTAACTTCTGCTAACAGAAGTGATTTAGACAAGCAGGAGGTGGCACAGATGCTCCACTCAATTATCTATGACATCACTGTAAAAGTAAAAATGTGCACTGAGATACACAAGTCTGTTGGGACGGGTTGGGAACCGGGGGAAGTTTGTCTCTCAATAACAGAGTGTAGACTAGAAGTTCCCTCAGGGATTAATGAAATATGTTTAAAAAAAAAATTGGAAAGTTTTGCATTCAAAATGAAACAGTAACACCTTGACTTTGCAGAAATCAAAGGGATAACTTTAATGCAAGTATTTATAACGCTCTTTGAATCAAAGTGCTGAACATGGTTTGTAAGTGTTAAACAAATGACAATTGCTAAACATTATAAAGCGTTTTAAAACACACAAAACTCTATGACAGGACCACGGAGTCACATGGTTGCGATCTCCTCCGCCAGCCCTCTCTTTCATATCAGTTTAGATTCATGTGCAAAGAACCCGTGAAGAGTCGACACAAATACAAACGTTACTTCAGATTCAGTCTCTCAGGTGTTTTGCGTCCCCGCATCTCCCTTGTGGTGTCTCTTCCACTCAAAACCAATCCCCCCTCCCAGCTCCTACGCAGGTGCTGCTAATGAAGGTTACAGGGACAGAGGCCGTATCCAAATTGCCAAGTACCTACTCAATCTTTCAGTAGGCAGTATGCAGTATGTACTATCCATGCTGTATACTGTTAGTACCTACTATTCAGTAGGCACGCACAGTAGGCAGATATTTGTCCCTACTTCGTCTGATTCATTCAGTATGGAAGTGACGTCATTTACGTTTCCCGAACCGGCCGCATCCACCTGTTTTTTTTTGTTAGAGCCCCAAGAGTAACACGCAGATACAGTCAGGTAAACAAAAAACAATATCACAATGTAAATCAAGTAAAAGGCAGATTTAATAACTAAATAACATACAGTACATAAAGGAAAGTACAAATGAAATACAGTAATATACAGAATATCAAATAAATCAATAAAGACACATTTAAATAGTGAAATAATTTTTTAAATAGAGGGAGAAAGGTTTTATAAGAATGCAGACATTTCTTATATTTTCTGTTGTTAATTAAAAGTAGTGATTTCAGACGGTTTCATTTACGTTTAATTTCGCACAGCATTGTGGGTGGTAAAACACAATTCATTTCCTGAAAGCACGCATCCGATCCATACTGCATCAAACCCGGAAGTTAGTATCCATACTGAAATGTTCAGTATACTGAGGTGGACCCAAAAAATGCATACTGAATGACCATGAAAGTTCAGTATACTGAAACTCCATACTGAATAGTACTGCCTACTGAACTGTGACAATTCGGAAAGGGCCAGAGCCACCACACCCCCCCTCAGGTGTGACATCAGTACTGACCCTGCTTCTCCTCCTACCAACCACACCTACCATTAAAGACACTAAAGTGAATCCTCCTAACGCATTATCATAACAGCACCTTATAGTCTGCTCCAACCTGAGAAGGGAGTCATTGTTTACATTAGATCTAATCTATCCAATGTAAATACGCTGGAAAAAGGCTACTCTCAACCACCTCTATATGTAAACACAACAAAACTGTTGTTGCTCCCTGATCACACTCTCTCTGTGATCAGAGCGCAAGCCAGTATTCTGATAATCTGCCACATTTCAGCAGCTTCTATCCTTAGAGTACACAAAAAGTAGTTTATAAAGTTTGGTTTAGATGATTCTATATTTTGTACATGAAACTTTTCAGCATTCAAACATTGTGACTCCAAACTGAATCCTTCCTGTCAGGTCTACAGATGATGTCTTGTTCCCAGACACAGATTATGGGAATCATTTGGAATAACTTAATGTCCTTGATCTCTGTCTCTTTGTACAGATTTCTGAAATCCTAAGAATTTTATAATACGCCATTTTAATTGACCTGCTTATGGTCTGTGTGTGGTTTGTGTCCGTCTTTCATTGTCTCGAAGATGTTGACCCTTTGAAGAACACTCATTAGAGCCCCAGTCAGGCATGGTTGCCAGACAGTGTTTGGTCAGCTTTGGCAGGCGCACAAACAGACTCAGAGCTCTGTTTATCTCCAAGTTGTCTGCCCTCTAAGTCACGGTTCAAAAACAACAACAAACAGCCCCAAAAACAAAAAAGAGGACGACACGTTTTCAGGACAAGATCTGCGTCATTGAAGCTTATGAATGCAGTGTAATGAGTTCTGTCCTCAGTGTGTTTCTCTCTCAAAGTCTGATGGACTGGACTGGACCCAGGAGCAGATAACAGATGGCAAACAGAAGGACGTCAGAAGAGGAGTAAAGGAAGAAATCAAACTATAGAAGGAAACGGCCTCAAACTTAGACTTTATTGGTGCCCTTGGGCGAAATGTGTTCCCTGACCCGTCCGAACTTTACGATTTACTAGCAACCCAAGTTCTAAACCTCGAGGACAATGGCAGTGATAATCCTCCATTTTGTTTATGTGACCAAAATATATTTAATCAGACATCGAGGGGTTCAGTCCTGCTTGCTGGGGGGGGGGGGGAAGGGGTACATTCATCTTCAAAAGCAGATGAAACCTTTCAGAGTAGAGGTGGAACGTCAACCAGTTCAGCTGCCTTTGGATGAAGCTTTGAACAGAAATATGACATTAAAGTCTTTATATGTGATTTTTCACACTTAAATATAATATAAATCAAGTATATCCTCTGAAGATAACTCTGTGAGTCATGACTGTCTACAATGGGTGTAACACCCGAGTCCCACTGTCTGTGATGTTTTCAGAGTTTTCAGAGTCCTATCTTCACTTTGTTTACATCGCCAGGACGGCCGGCTGACTCCTCCCCTCGTGTATAAAAGTTGTTTAATTGAGGGACTAGAGAAAAGAAGAATAACATACTGTACTCACTGCTTAACTGTGTTTCTAGATCACGCTCATTTCAGGTAAATTTACATGCAGTGTGACGATACGAGCATAATAAAGATCGCTAGCATTAGCATGCTAACACAACAATTCAGCACGAGTTGTTTTGGTTTCATGCTGGTGCTCAAGGGCGACATCTGCTGGATCAAAAAATCACATATAAAGCATTTAAGTGAAAATAAGAGATTAGAATATAAACTATAGAACATCATATTTGGATTGCGTTGATGTTATCTGCTCTGCATGCCTTTCAATGTTATTGCGCTCTGAAGTCCTTGACTGCAGAGGTTTATCTTCCCGACGGACACAGATCCACCGCCTGCTCTTGCCTAATTGAAATTGATTTAGGCTCACAGTTTGCTCCATCTGTGTTGGGCACAGCTCTAAGGTTCCCTGGAAATCCCACCCAAGGGTGCTGTGGTGGTTAGATCCAGCCCACAGTTGTTTTTAACGCTACACTAATTTGTGATCGAGAATCTATGGGTCTGTCAATAGGAGGGAAACGATTACTACAAGTAATCAGCTCTGCACGCACACAAGCTCTGAAGCCGCTGACCTGAGAGTCTTACTGTTCAGCCGGACACTGATTTACCTGCTGCTCTCGCCTAATCAAAATGGATTCTGTTTAACAATCCACCTCAGAACAACTTCCCGAGGATTATTTAGGCTCACAGTTTTTTCGGTCTTTGTCGAGTCACAGCTCACAGGCTGGCTTAGACTTCCAGATACCCCAAGCAAAGGCACCTTACACAGCCAAACTCTCTCCAAATTCCAAATTAAAATGCCTGAATTTGGGACGCCGGATAGCCTAACGATTATGTTGTACCCACCCCAGCATGTACATTGACTCTAGTCCTCGCTGCAGCCACCATGGGTTGGAATCCAGCCTAAGCACTTTGTTGCATTTCGTCCCACACTCTCTCCTCCCAACATTTCCTCTCTCTCTTCTAAAATGGCCCAAAAATATCTTTAATATAATGAGAAATAAAAATATAATGTGTTGAGTTGGTTATAATAATTAAATTAAATTAAAATGAATTGAAAAGAAATAACCAAAAACAGGCTAAAATAGAATATGAATTTTAAAAAAAATGAAATTTACATCAAAATATGACATTAAGCAAAATAAACAAATAATAATTAAATTAAATAAATTAAGTAAAAGTACATATGAAGAGACTGGCAGCAAACACACAGGACTGACAGAAACAGGCAATCTAGCAAAGTGGTAATTAAGATGTTGGACTGTATCTGCTGAACTGAATTGGACTGGACTGAATTTCTACACAACATGTTTTGTATTGCAGTGGTTAAAAGCTCTAAAAATAACAATGTCAAGGAGACTGGCAACAAGAATGGATGTGGTCAAAAGCACTGATTGTTGTTGTGTCAAGAAAAATCAATGGATTCTAGTGTTAGTCATTCCAAAGCCAAGCCAAGGATCAAGATACCATACAAAAACACCATGGCAACCTCTCAGGGCCTGATGTGCTGATAGAAAGATTGTGGATTCTGACAAAGAAGATCATTTATGTGACGTCTTTACCTGAATACAGTGATGATACAGGATGTGAAAGAAACCGTGGAAGCAATAGGGAACCATTAGGTTCAAGCACAAGTAGATTCATTCTAGAGTTCAAGTAGCTAAAATACTTGAATCTCTTTAAGATACTCAGGGATTGAAGAGGAGATCTTAAATGGATATGGGTGGTGATGGTGGTGTTAGCTAACTAACACTGGACACGGGTTGTTTGGAATTGAATCAGAGGAAATGGACTCACAAGAATCTAAAAGACCTTGACAGCTGGGATGATTTTTAGTTTGATGTATGGAACCCAACAGAGGTCCACCATTTGGACGGAATCATGTAACACTGTGTTAAGAGTGCTGCATCAAACCTCAAACGAGACATGGATGAGCTAGTCTGAATAAAGGGAAGCTGGAGATCACGGCAACACGGTAATGAAATTCTCTTGATTGTCACTGGAACGCTTCATTGGACAAAGGGAAGACCTTTTCCCCCCCAAGATAAGGTTGACAGAGTCCACCAGAAATGTTTTCTCCGGGGGGTCGTTGATAAATTGATTCAGCCTACTGGTTTTTGTCAACTCGGGGTTGAGTAGGTTTGTTTGTTGTGTAAGCAGAGATGCAGATGAGAATCCCTGGAGGCAGTTTAAAGCATCAGGGTGGAATGCAGTGGAGGTACCAGAGATTTTGATTTAGGTGCTGTGGGGGGTGCCATCAGTTTTAACTTATCCATTCATGCACATTCACACACCGCTGACACAGCAGCAGCAGGAGAATTTGGGGATTTAGTGTCTTGCTTAAGGACAAATCGACATGTGGCTGCAGGAACTAGGAACTAGGAATCCAACCCCAACCGTCCTGTTGAGAGCCGACTGACTTTACCATTGAGCCACAACCGGCCCATGCTTAAAGCAAATGTACATACCTGCCTACTTATACACTTCCAAATGTAAAATGGCCAATGAAGCAGTACCTCCGACTGTCTTTGGGTTGAAAAAACTCTGTCAGAACACACTGCCTCTGTTGTGGGTCGTCCTCCTCCCTCATTAACAGCCGTGGTTAGCGTACCTGAATCTTGTAGCAAGTCCCGTTAGTTAAAAAAAGTATGCTAGTTAGCTAACTTAATGAGGTGACATAAAGGTAACATTGTGATGTGTTCGAGGTCGGTTCAGTAAAATGGCAATCGGGCAAGTGTAAATAAAACGTCATCATGATGTGTTCCAATTTAAAGTCTGCCTGGAGGCTATGTAAGTACATACCAGATCTTGTTCATTTAAATTCAGAGGCTGTCGACTGGAAATCTATTATTCTCGTTTTGTCAGCTCAACGGTATGTCAGCATGGAAATCTATCATGAGTTAATACATGGGAATCAATAAGCAATCACAGAGGCGGACCAATATGAGGGAGAGCTGTCATTAAGGTGTGTCAGGAGAAAACATCGGTATTCATTTATAAAAGTGACATTTGAGCTTCCTTTTAAAAATTATTTTCATTTCGAACATACACTGGCAGATGATATTATTCAAATGAGGTAGATTTGATCAAAAATAATAATTTCAGAGTAAGCTTGAAAGTAAAGTTCCCAAGGTGCTTGTCCAATGGTTGATGATTGAATGATGATGAGGTCATTTTCAATCAATCCCAGGTCACACGAGAAGCACTCAAACACACAAAGAAAGAGGGAAAAAATGCCATTCATGATGTAGACCGCTGTGAAAGCTGTAAAAAGATGACTTGTCTCTTAAATTTATTATTTTGTCAGGCTGGAGCGCTCACGTGGAGCCACAGCTGCCAATCGAGGTTGTACGCGGGACTGGGAGAGTTATCGAAGTTATCAATTATCCAATTAATAGATCCATAATATTGACTCGTGTATCGACTCACAGGGCTTTATAACTCTGTACCAGGTGGAGCACGGGCAGGTGAGCTCATCAGTGAAATATCCGTCCTCAGCCTGGCCTTGTGTGTCTGGAGTCGAGATGAATGTCTGAAAGGCTTTGGAAGATCATTGAAAAATCCAACATCAATACTAAATATCTAATAAACCTTCCTTTAAGAGGTAGAAGTGTTTTGTTGTGGATTTGTGAGAATAAATAGTAGCTTCATTTTGCTTTAGAAAATTCAATTCAATTCAATTCAATTAAAAAAACTTTATTTGTCCCCGGGGGGCAATTCAAAGGCACACAGAGCAGTAAATTAACAACAGTGTAAGTAAACGAAACATTTTAACCTCAATAGAAAGTGTCAATTTAAATACAACTTAAAGCTTAAACTTAACTTAAAAATACAAAATATAAAAGAGTAGATATGAGTGGACAGTGATCGGACTAACAGATGTAAACAGAACTATGTGCAGTAAACGATAAATAAATATATATATACAGAACTATATGCAAGTAGGCAAATACTAAATGATTGAAGTTATTAAGGTGCATGGTGAATAATGGAACAACAGAACTAATATAAACAATATAACTGTAAAGGTAAAAATGAGATAAATAAAGTGACCGTAGTGCAATGATGGATAAGAAACAACAGGAATAAATTAAGCAGAACTGTATGAATACTGATATAAAATGGACAGAATAAAGTGATGTAGTGCATGAGAGCAGATAAAGCAGAGGCAGTTAAGGTGCATGGTGAATGGAAGGAAGTAAAAAAGCTAAGTTCACAGCTGAGAGTCTGTTTTGGAGGTGAGAGGAAAACGATTAGCCATTTCAGGGTAAGTGATTGTATTTACAAAGCACAAACTTAATGTTCTTTACTGATGTTACCGTGGTTACCACGTGTATAACTGAGTTGGCTATTTGAGTTTAAATTTGTTCTTTTTTTTTTCATTGATTGCTAAAGCACAAACCAGCTCTCACAGAAATGAACACTTCGATTGTGGAAAAGAAAGCGAGGAAATTAGATTTATACAAAGGACCTCGGAACAATGCTCATTATTCATCCACTTCCACTCTTGTAGGATGTTTACATCTCCTAATTACAACGTAGGAGAACGTTTTTCAAATTAGAAATAATATTCCTGTACACCATCCTTTTACAAGGATCCATTTGTTTTTTTTTGCAATAGACAATCCTGACAATGCCAGTTACTTAGCCTCCTGTTATATTTCTGTGTCTCTTTGTCACTGTTAGCAGAGCAGGAAAAGGACCCAAACACAGTAAACATGATCATATATTGTATATTTAAAAGCTTAAAGTCAGGTATTGATTGATAGGGAGGCAGGGGTTGGCTTATTTATTTTGTTTAATTTTTCTTTATTTGTTAACAAATGTTCAAAGTAACAGGAAGACCCAAAACTAATTACAACAGTCACCATGATGAATCCGAAAACGTAAAGGTCACCTGTCATGCAAAATACACTTTTCTATGTTTTTCTAACGCTAATATGTGTCCCTAGTCCGTCTTCAAATCTCCCAACTATGAGAAAAGTTCATCCTCTCCGTCTTCTGCCTGCTCCACTTTTCAGAAAATGTGTGCTCAAACAGGCCGTTTGGAGATTTTGCCTTCATGACATCACAAAGGGCAGTAACCCCTCCCCCAGGTGGGTGTCACTCCCACTGTAAACAATATTGCATGGTGAAAGAAAGCTGAGCACCCCCACCCCCAGAAAAACCAAACAAACAAACAAAAAGAGCAAAATGACCAATTAGAAGAATCAAACTTTATTTTATTTATTTTTGGGCTTTTGTGCCTTTAATTGAGAGATAGGACAGTGGATAGAGTCAAACTTTAATTTGTAATAGTTTCAGAGCTGTTATGTTTTTAAGAACAAATTAACTTGCCTGCCTCTTCTACAAAACAGTGAGCGAAGGTGTATTTTGTATTTTGTAATTTGTCGGAGGCCTGCCTGCTGCTTTGAGCGTCTTCTTTCTCTGCCCTTCCTCACATCGGTGGCTCACACCTGCAACTATCAGAGAGAGATATCATTTTGATCATTTTTGCACCTTAAGTTAGCTTAAAAAGACAAATACGGGTCATTTATGTTCAAAACATATTCCTTGTGACAATCTTGCAAAGCTATATTTGAAGTTACTTTCTGCTGCCATTAAAAAAAAACATGCAGTCATTGACACAAACAAAAAAATGTGCCCTTGTGACATCAAGTGATGATTAGGAGCAGGAACATAATGACTCCCTGCGGCTACATGAGCTTAAAACCTACTGTTTTTGTGTATGAGACAAAAAAGGATGTGTTGGCCGTGCTACAATCTCCTGCATATCGTGAGTGTGTGTTTGTGTGTGTGTGTGTGTGTGTGTGTGTGTGTGTGTGTGTGTGTGTGTGTGTGTGTGTGTGTGTGTGTGTCCCATGCAGCATCAGTGAATGTGTCTTGTGAGTGCTTACTGCTGTAGCGGTGAAATGCAGAGCGGAGGGGTCAGGCTGCTGAACTGTGCTGTCCAGGGATCACACTGAGGAGTCGGACCACAATGCACTGCAGCTGCAATCACTTCAGAATTAAAGCTGTGAGTGAGTGTGTGTGTGGGAGACCTGTGTGTTTTGTCTGTGTATGTGTGTGTGTTGATGATGTCACAGGTTTTATCCCCCAGGAAGCGGAGACGAGACTTCCATTAGAGAGAGGACCTCTGCACTGAATGAACCATGTCACTCAGCTCCGTGATCTTAGGTGACTAAAAGCATGTTTTAGTCAAACATTTTTAGACGGACACTCTGGGATTTCATGTGGACACGTCAGAGAAAAGCTTGAAGGACACAATACAGAAGAGCTGTGTGATCGAAGAAAAATGCACTTGTCAATATTTAGATTTTTTTTTTTTTAAATCTAGATTGTGTATACGGTTCAGTTTGTATTTTTGGAGCAGACAGAGCACTTTTATCTTCACAAACTGTTCAGTCATTTGCAATTAAATAAAAAAAAATACAATACATTTATTAATTATTTAATAAATTAACGTCAAAATCATATATATAAAACATAGACATGGTCCCGATGATGTCACCCATTGGTTCCTGAGGTGTTGCAGTATGAACGCTCGATCTACCTCACTTTTCAAACAGCCTACAAAGAGGTGTAGCACACAAGCGCAGTTTGTCTGCCTGTCATCCAATCCATCTTCTTTTGTTAAGCACTTTAAAACAACCACAGTTGACCAAAGTGCTGTACAGAAGAATAAATAAAATACGTAACAGCTCACATGAGATAAAAGAAAACTACATGTGAAATACAGAATCAATTTAAAAGACATAACACGAGTAAAATGAATAGGCACGCAAAAAATAAATGAATAAGTCGACGTCTTACTGTGTGACAAAGGCCAGGGAAAAGAGATGGGTCTTAAGAAGAGATTTAAAAACAGGCAGAGAAGAGGCCTGTTTAACGTGCTGAGGTATATCGTTCCATAGCACCCTCAGGAGCAGCTGATCAGCCCACCTCAGAGAGCGGGTGGGCGTGTACAGGTGTAGAAGCTCAGAGAGGTAAGGCAGGGCCATTGAGAGATTTGAAAGCAAATAAAAGACTTAGCCACGCCCACATTTAATGCAAATTTACAGATAACGCTTCCCTAATAAAAACCAAAAATAGATGACTTATAAAGAATTCGACCCATTAGTGGTTGGTTTCTTCAACCACTAGAGCGGCTGTGGATCAGTGGTTGGAGGTTGAAGTGGTTGCCACATGTTGAACCCCAAACTGCTACACCAGAAGTGTGTGAATGTGTGTAAAGGATTTGTACTGAAGGGTGAATGTGACATGTAGTGTAAAAACGCTTTGAGTTGTAAGACGACTAGAAACCGGCTGCACAAGTCAAAGTTTATGTACCATCAAAGTCCAATCAAAGACATTGAGGAGCAACTTTGTACCAAATTTGTGTTTTGTACCAGCCTGTAAGCATGTTTATTTCTGCAGTAACAATGGACATTATACTTTGTGGACTAATGGGGATTCTACGGCTTTTGCAACTCTCCATATTGGCTTAATTTTCAACACCGGAGATTGCTGCATGGCCAAAATGCCATTTTCATGTGATTTCACAAAGATAACGACTGTATCAACATTTTCTGTATTCACACTGTGGCATGGACTCGAGCGGACACTTGAATGTTGGCTGTTTCTTTAAAAGAACTTAATGAAAATAAGACAGGACATCGACAGCTTTGAAAAGAGGACGACTCAAATTTCACTTTATTATAAAAACAATGGAGGCAATATTTGCATTCTTTGTTAATAAGCTGCTTTAATGTTGCAGTACAATGCAGTCAGCGTCACATACGGTACAGCAGCATGACTGCAGGAGCTAACAGCTGGGCATGAGAAGGGGGTAGAGATGCCTCACACACACACACACACACACACACACACACACACACACACACACACACACACACACACACACACACACACACACACACACACACACACACACACACACACACACACACACACACACACACACACACACACACACACACAGGCGTGGTCTTGATGATGTCACCCAAAACCGATAAGTCCTGTAGAAGACTACTGACCTCTGACCATTCAAAGCAAATGCATGAATAGACCACTTGTGAGCATTTCCTTTCTCTTTTAAGCTGATTACCTCAACAGTAAGTGATCACATGATTAAGATCTGCATACACACACACACACACACACACACATTCAGCTTTGGGGACCACTACCTGCACCGTTAAGCAAGCACAAAGTCACAAATAGCAGTTTCCTTTGATGCTTGTATTTGATTATCATGCAGCAGTTACTTAAACAAAAAGAAATCTACATCCATATATTAAATATCTGACTTGAGGGGTTGAACCAAGAGGCTAATACCCTGTATCCATAAGTCATGGTAGATAGTTTACCTTTCACATTGAATGCCTCCATAATACCTAAACAGCTGTTTGCTAATTACATTTATTTCTGTTCATCATCTTCTGACCAGCAGTTAAGTTGTCCGACAAACACGGACACACTCTGTAAAGTGCTATAAACAATACAGCAACATATCCATACATATTCACACAGGTACAACTGTGACGTTAGCTGACATTTCCCTGATTTTAAAATCGCTTTGTGTACAGCAAAAAGGCATGGCATTTACAGTGTTTTCAATGTAGGATTATATCTGCCCTCCTCTGAACATGCAGGCATTCACAGCACATTTCACACCCATTCAGAGTTTACAACAGAAGAACATAAAGTCTCATAATTAATGCAATAATGAAAAATAAACGTTACTATTCAAGTAAATGGTGTGACTCATTCAACAAGCCTGCTGATGGCCAATGATAAACATGCACGTGTATGACATAGGGGATGTCAGGTATTCACAGTACTTTATGTGAGGCACATACAGTATACTGCTTTGTGTTCCACCATTCATTACAAACTAGTCACTGTGTCCCTGGAGCGATGAGCCATCCAGTCAGGTCAGGATATTGACCAAGGTGACATCCGGAGCTCGCCAGTGGCTGATTACGGCTCAATTTGTCCTCCTGCTGTCACTTCCTGAAAGACGCAGACGGAGAGAGCATGTGGCTTCATATGTGCAAAATGACAAGATCTGTGATGTCACTGCAAACATCTCTGCACAATTTTTCAAAAAAGGAAAAGTAGGAATAAAGATTCTTTTTTTTCCATGCCAATTTAGAAGTCTGCAAAAGTGGAAGCTGAAGTTTTAAAAATGGTCGGTTTAATCGACGCCAAAGTGGCCTACGCCCTTTGGGAGCGAAAGGTCTGCAAAACTCCGCCTACAAACGTGAGTTGGCAGTGTGAATTCTGAATTTCTGGTTCTGCCACATTCTCTGCTTGCACGGCGTACGCCTGTACGGCATTCGAGTGGAATGGAGGGAATGTTTAATATGAATCTTCTCGTCATAATTAGACTCGGGATCCAAATGTTGTAAATGTGGTGCAAGCCGAGAGAGGAAAGTGTAGACCATTCACAGGGCAAGGTACTCCAGGTACTCAAACCTTATAGTATAAATATAAATGAGGCTTTAGACCTGGGGTGAGGCCACACCAAAAACATTAAGCTTGAACTTTTAGCAATGAGAAGGAGAGTCTTGGCATACCGATGATTATAAATGACATCCTTACAGAAAGTTTATCCAGGAAAGGTGTACATATAGGGACAATAAAATTGATCCCAGAATTGAACCCTGAGGCCTCCCCCCATAGACTCTGTAGGTCCTGTCATTGTTTTAAGTATTATTATAGTTGACTTTTACCCACATGCTTCGATGTGGTCCGTATGAGTCCAGCATGAGCGTGCTGGACTCTGCCAGGTTCCAGTTGCAGCGCTGCAGAAGCTCCTCACACTCCGCTCTGGACCGCAGGCCCAGACGAAACAACTGCTCCACCTAAAATACAGATAGTGAGAAAAGAAAGTGTAAGTTCAATTTGTTTTAATTGTCCTGTGCTTGTTTTTACTATTTTTTACTATTCTTGTTTTTTTGTGCCTTTAATGGAGAGATAGGTTAGTGGATAGAGCTGGAAATCAGGGAGAGAGAGAGAGTGGGGAATGATGGGAAAGGAGCCACAGGTTGATTTGAACCTGGGCTGCCCGCTTGGAGGACTACAGCCTCCATACATGGGGCGCGCACACTAACCTCTGCGCCACCAGCGCCCCTGTTTTTACTATTTTTTTTTCTACTTTAAAATACATTTTTAACATCTTGGCCATGACAGCCATCCAATAAAAAAAACAAAGCAGCTATTTAACAGTCTCAGGTTTGATTCTTTTTCCAATTATGTAAATTCACAACCTGAGTCTCTAACAGCTGGAAGAAATGTATTCAAAGCAAAACTACTTAATGAAAGAATGTAGTTTGATTTACTTGATCAAACTGGTTATTCAAACATACAATATACATGTGATGACAAACCGTATCAAAGTATATATAGTATACGCTCTGCCACCCGGTTTAGTGTTTGAAGCTTGGACTTAGGATCCTGGTATTTCCTTGAACTTTTTCTAAAAAGAATCACTGTTCTGGGACGAGATAAAACCCTGAAGGAACCCAGAATCCATCACGTGTGCTCATGTGTCTGTGTGTATCTGCATAAAAATGATAGAAACCAGTTCAATTCTTTTATTTGAATTAATTAAATGTTTAAATCTCAAGAGAGTTTGCTGTGGGGTAGTGGTGACAACTTGAACTCCAGACAGTTTGACCTTTCCCGGCTGACAAAGTCGTACGGAAATGTGAAAGTACGAAGGTGTGACAGGTTAGTGTACCTTCAGATGATTGACAGCCTGAGGGACGCTCCAGTTGTGACTCTGCAGAGCCGCCTGACACTCCTCTAGCGTGACACCGTGTACTGCTCCTTGGACCTGTCAATCATACCATGAACTTACTGTCTGATAAAAAAAAACTAGCCTTATGAGTCTCTATAGGACATAGTTTGAGCTCGTATTACAGCAGTTTGTGCCCAGGGGTCAATTTAGTTTTAATAGAAAGCTTCTTTTAAGCAACGCTGACAACAGGAGTAAGAGTAAAAATATCTGAGAGACATAGGTAACTCAAACTAGATAAGCAGCCAGCAGGTGAGTTTATGACAGAACATCTTCTTGTTCACATTTGCTGTCAGATTCAGTCCGAGTTTGAACTGACTCACAGCGTCACCTGCTGTTGTGGTGCATGAATTATGCAGGAAAACTTGCTAAAAGAGTCAAATTCACGGTGGAAGACTGTGCTAAAAGATACAAGGTGTGTTTGTGTGACATATTATGTCAATGACTCTCGTTGCACTCTGTTTCACAAAGGCTCGAGTCTTGTCATTCTCAAAACGTCTTTTTGTTGTTCATCAGTTTCAACAGTAACTTTCTTTTAAAATACAGGCTTTAAAGGGACTTCCATGTGCGTCCTCACAGGTTGTAGTTTTTCTCTATTGCACATATTTAGTTTTATGTATTAGTGTATTTAATCAGGCTTACCTGTCAAAGTAAAGTTATTCATTAAAAACAAGAAGAATTTGAGTGTTCTGTTATCCTTTGCCTTACCTGTGTGAGGCTCTGCTCCTGTTGCATGCTGGGAGCTGCAGTACGCCCGTTATTGTTGTTGTAGGAGGAGTTCGGCTTGGCTCCTCCAGGCTGTTGTATCATGGGTTTGACTGCCGCCATATTGGCTGCTCCATATCTGATAAGAAAACCACAGAGATGTAAAATAAGTGTGAATGAATTAACGTAAAATAAACTACTAATATGTAGTCCAGCTGCGGACTGAAGACAAAAGACAGAAAATAATGTACACGCTAAAAATATCTTTTTTAAGACTTGACGTCAGATTGTGCACAACAAAAACAAAACAATGGAACAGGTGTAGAGAGAGCGAGAGAGAGAGAGAGAGAGAGAGAGAGAGAGAGAAGGTTTCTGCCTGAGTGAACAACACTTCGATAGGAGACAAATCCAGGTCAGTCAGGCTGTCAGTCAAAGAGCACTTTCTGCCTTTGTATTGAGTGATTGCTCGCTGGGTGTTCTGTGAGCTTTACAGCTCTGCCAATACATCAGGATATTTCAGTCTTTCTGCTATTTTATCAACAATCGCAATGCGCTAGGAAAGCTGTTTATTTATTATAACATGAAGGTAAAGTTGACCCTTTGTGCTCGATGTAATAAATCTGCCTGTTTTCTCCTGATAAATCATGACTCATAGCACATCTTTGTATAAATCTCAACTTATTCAAAACATCACAAGGGAGGCAACAACACAGTCAGCCCAGGGTTCAATGCACACTTCAGTTCTTTGGTCGCGGTTTTAGATCGGTTGGTGATGGCCCGGGCCGTTGTTAAGTTATTTTGTAACTTTAAGTTAAGGTATTTTTATTCTTTGGAGTTTTAGGCACTTTTTTACAGGAACAGGAAGGAGTTAAAAAATAGACAATTTTTTTTATTCAAATACAATGTCTTTATTACACTTTTATTCAAATCATCTTTCTATTTATACACAATCCTGGTGTATTGTCTCAGGGATAGACCTGCTGTACAAATAGGAAGACATTACAGCATTTTTATCTTTTTTTCAGACTTTCACACAGAAACGGTTACTTGGTTTCAGCCGCTGCTTCTTATTTTCTCTACGTTCTCCAACCTCGTCTGCATCATGCAGGTAACAGCTGGTGTCTGCCTGTGTAACGATCAGCAGCTTCACATGAGCAACGTTACAGCCTGCTGTGGTCTGACGCAACGCGTGTAAAACGACGTGAGCAGACGATGTTAAATACTCAACGCTGAAACCGAAATGTCCCCACAGCACCGATTTGAAAGACGGTTTCTTCCTCAAACTGCTGCCTCTGCTCACCGCTCGTCATGTAGAAGTAATGTGTGTTATCTGACACCAGATTGCACGCATCAGCTTCCCCTAACGTTAATGCAATGTGATTGGACATTAACCCGCGGGGAGGAGTTTCCTCTTCCCAGCACATGGACTCACAGGCACGCACAAACAGAGCAAATTCAGAGAGAAATACAATGCATGGAAGCTACATGTATGCAGAAAACGGAATTCACAAGCGCGTATTGAACCATGAACGCCGTCCCAAACAGTTCAATATTATACTGAGAATTGTTGCATCCCTGCTGTGCATGAATAAATCACCCCCAGTTATTGATTGAAGCGGCATATCCACACGTTTGGAAATTCATTGGCTTAAAAAAAGGTCAGTCTTTGGCACAGTTGCTAAATTGGTCAGATTTAGATGCATCAGATCGGGGGCAGGCGACTCTTTAAAACTCAGTCTCTCATTGGCTATTATAGGCTGGGAACAGTGAATGGAAGGTCGGAATTGGCCATTTGAAGTGTTGTTGTTGTTGTTATTATAATAATGGTAAAACTGTTTGATATCAGAAACTCACCTTTCCATATACGCTGGTCGATCAGGCAAGGGGGCGGGAGCAGAGCTCTGGGAGCTTTCAATCAGTGAGGACAGGCCCCGCCCCTCACGAAAGGAGAGAGGATCCAGTAAAGAGCTGGATGAGTAGTTGGAGCCACGAGCTGTGAGCCGCGAGGACTGTGATGTCACTTGAGGCAGGGACGAGATAGACGAGTTGGAGGAGAGAAGGGGGCCCAGGAGTCCGGACGCCCGGCGAGGGGAGACAGAGAGGGGAGGAGGAGGCAGGGCCACCGGGGTGGAGGACAGCGGCGGCACCAGAGGGAGAGGAGAGGAGGAGCGTGAGCCCGGCTGGGAGAAGGCGTGGTCTCTGGGCGGGATCTGAGGAGGCGTGTCCTCCGGGTCGCCCAGGGAGATGGTGCTGGAGCGGGACTGAGGGTGTGCGGAGCGAGTGGAGAGGTTGTGTTTGGAGGGACGCATCGGGGGGACGGGGCTACGAGGGGGCAGCACAGGCCGGTCCTCAAAGCAGGATGAGAAACAAGAGGTGGAGTTGGAGGAAGGGGACGGAGGAGGCAGGTAGATTTGTCGATGTGGACCCACAGGTGCCAGAGGCAAAGGGAGGGGGGAGGAGGGGAGGGAACGGCCTGTTGCCATGGGAACCTGCAGCTTCACCATCACCTACAACCAAGAAAAAACCAACAGGACACATTAGGGGAGTAATTGTCTGTTTGTTTACATGTTTGATGTATTTGTGTAAATAAGTCCAAAGTCTCCACCTCTCTCTGTAGCTCCTGGAAGAGATCAGCTGACTGCGACTCACTCCTGCCTGTCATGCCAATACTGTTCGAAGCTGCCGTGTCGTCATTCAAACCCTTAGTAATGGTCCGCACCTCCTGGTCATCCGATTGGTCCTCGAGGTCTGTGGTCACCTCATCGTAAGCCGGCTGAGGGAGGGGCCAGTCCAAGATGGATGGAGTGTCCTGAGTAAGAAGCATTGGAGAAGACGAGAAAAGGGTTAGTCCCAAATTCTCAAATATTAAATATATATTTGTGTAAAAAGTAGAACCTGGTGGAAGGATTTGGGTGACTAGAGGTATACGAACTTGTGTTTAATGTCTGTAAAAACATCTTCAACACACAAAATACTAACGCAAACCAAACGTTCTTGCATGACTATCCCGAAAGGGAATACATGTTGTTATATTTTACTTTTTATGCTGTACTTAGTTGATGAACACTAGTATTTTGTGCATTGGTGCTACAAACATTAATAAACTGATTTATTTGATCTGCAACATCATCTCTTCATCTCATTTTAGAGACTGCTGATTCAGCTTTAATCCTTTGATTTCATAAAGGCAGCTTTTACTCTGCTTTAGTCGTATACATATCAAAGTTTCCTTTACCTTCAGAGTGTCCTCATCCGGCTGCCGTGTCTCGGTGAGCGGCGAGGGCGTGGTCGAGCTGAAGCTGTCGTCGGTGAAGTCGATGAGCGATACCTCACTCTTCGCCGAGCGAATAACAGCGCCTTCCATCGGCCGCAGCTTCAGGCCCAGAGACACTCCAAGCCTCTTCAGCCCGGAGGAAGCGCCGGTGTCTTCGTCATCGTCGTAGTCGTCCATCACAGAGTCGTAGAAGGGCTCTGGAAAAACGAACGGAAACACCAGAGTCAGGAAACAACAGCACATGTACTGAAAGGTACATGTAGGAAGCAAAGATAAGGAAAAAGAAGAACTTACTCTTCAGTAGAACAGCTGGTTGAGGAGGACGAGGAGGGGGTTGCTCTGATGAGGAGAGACAGAGATTCAGAAAATGTTTTCACTCAGTGACTTCAAATGACTGACAGAAAAACGAGCTCAGTTCTCTTCATTAATCTGAGACACACAGTTAAAAAAACCTGCCGAATGTGTGGTTGAACATCTTGATTGTACTCACTCTTGGCACGGTTGGGGAGTTTTGTGGGCCTTGCTGTGCCTGCATCCATTCCGAGGACATCAGGAGGGTCCATGGGGTTCCCCAAATACAGACTGGAATGGAGCAGACAAAAGACAAACATGATTAAAAAGGACACCAGTTGTTAAGGAACCCCCATAAACAAGAAAATCACAACAAATACACCACAAGATGAATGAATTAGCAGCTGAACCCATTATGTCCACGCCCAAGAGTTGTACACACTTTGTTGCTGTCATCACTGCCCGTTAAATGTTCTTCATTTAAGCAGGAAGTCGACTGAGATTAAGAACAATCTGCTTCATCAGGACACTGACTGTTTGTTTTTTAAACTCTTGCAGCGTCTGTGAGGTTTCTTTGGAGCGTGTTGCGACAAAGTTGAACAGAAACAGCATCTCTTGGTGAAACAGAGGTGACACACTGCTGCCCCCCAGTGGACACAGGTGGAAGATGTTCATATGTAAAAGTGGCAACACGACAATGTAGAAGTACTCTACAACTGAAGCTCCTGCATTCAAAGTGTAACCTACAGTTACATCGGCATCAAATTCTATTTATAATACACAAAAAACCTGAATACCACATTTCAATAAAAATGTATTCAACTTGAGAGAGTATAAATAGTATTACTGATCTTTGACAGTACGGTTTGACTACAGCTTGCTTTACTGTTTTTCTATCTTTTGTTCTTTGACATACATCTGAGTATTTATTGTACGACTGCACTTATCTCTTATCCCCTGTGCTCAGTGACACCATCAAAGTCTCCTCATATTCCAGCAGTTACTGTAAATCGAACGCTAATATAAAGCCTTCCTCTCACAGTTTTATTTTACATTATAGGAATAAAAAACTTAAGTTGAGTCCCAGGTGTTATTGACCTGTCTATGCGATCTGCATGTCCCCAGCTCCTGTGAGGGTCCGTGTCTCCGTGTCCAGTGTGGATGAAGGAGTGTTTTAGAGGTCGACTGATATCGTGGGCTGACAGACCAGCGACGGCGGTCACCACATGACGAGGAAACTGACCGACACGCAGCGTCCGCCTGTTCTGACCTCGCCACCAGTAATGCTCCGCCCTGAAAACACACACATGGGGATAAATTTTAAAAAAGACAAAATATCAACAGAAAATCATAGTGGAAGCATCTCCATGTCCATGAGGTTTTCTACAATTTGGGTCCACATTTTCCACTTGTCTGTCAGGATAAATCCAACAGTTACAGTATTCTCCTAACTACAATAAAAAGAGTCTGGAAAATCAAAAGCACTTACAGAAATGTTGAAATGACAGCCCTAATTGAATTAAATCCACACAGAAGACAAAATAGATGTCTGTCCCCTCACCAGAAGTCACAATGTTTCACTTATGGCAGTACAGGACAGCAATTAGTGTAATCGTCCACAATACATGGAGTCTCATAACAACAAAAGAAGCATTTGTTGTCTCGTAGGCATGACCTTCATTCTGAACTGACGCACATAAATGCTACTTTAAACGTCACTACATTTTTTAAAATCTGGCCTGTTGGCAAAAATTAAACAATTTGTAAGACTATGACTTCCTTCTTCGGCACACTGACCTTCCCTCGATGATGGTGATGACGTCGTTCATTTTAATCTGGAGCTTGTCTTCCTCTTCAAAGTCCTGCAGAGCTCTCATGTCTGTAGGCATCGTCTGCACAACACAAATACAGATGTTAATGTTAATAAGGCTATTAGTACATTATTCATTTAATTACCTGTCTAGTATTTTATATTTTAGGTGAACCTAATTAGGTTAGAACTTTTACAACACAATTTATTTCCATTCGTTGATGTTACATCACTGTGCTGATGTATCTCAGTTCGAGCACTTATGATGTTGCCACATCACAAGTTTGGTATTAAACCATGGAGCTACCTCGAGCAGGAAGTCTCTGAGGGCGATGAAAGTTGGTCTGTCTTCAGGTTTGGGGCTCCAGCACTGCAGCATGACGTTGTAGACATCCTGAGGACAGTCTTCTGGTTTACTCAGCCTCTCCGCCTCAACGTCCACCTTGTGGAGGATCTGCAAACACAAGCATAAAAAGATGATGACTTCAGACTTGACCTCTACTTTTTGCAGGAGCTTAATTGAACTTGAGAGTTAAGGTAGAACATAAGTTTGTATGTGTGCATACAGGTACCTGACTTCCATTAAGGCCAATCCACGGCTCCTGTCCGTGGGTGAACATCTCCCACAGAGTGACCCCAAACATCCAGGTATCAGAGGCATGAGAGAAAGAACGAGACTTCAGGGATTCAGGAGCACACCTGGAGAGAGGTAGGGACAAAGAAAGACAGAGATACGCCGACAAGAAAGAGAAAATGTAAGCTTGTTTGGAAAAATGAGGAGAGAAAAACCAGAATCAGTCAGTTTGTGGGATGAGGACATGTACATGTTTCTCACCATGGAAAGGGGATTTTGTGGCCCTCCTCCATGATGTATTGGTCTGTGTGTGTTGGCAGCGCCCTCATCAGGCCAAAGTCTCCGATCTTCACAGTTTCATTTGTGGACAGAAGAACATTTCGAGCAGCCAGGTCCCTGTGGAGGAAACGTCTCTGCTCCAGGTACGCCATACCACATGCCACCTGCAAGCCAACACAGCTGTGACTTACATTGTGTACTATTTACATTTACACAATATACATTGTTTCAACATGTTTGCTCCACTAGTGGTAGAAAAATTGCTAGGAGATCTGCAACTGACCTGCACAGCATAGTTACACAGGGAGAAGATAAGGATGTGACCCTGACGCTTTCTCATACGATCCAACAGGGAGCCCAGAGGCGCCAATTCAGCCACCTACATGCAAACAAAGGGAATATAAAACATAACGTTATGCATCTTATTTGTGACTTCAGTGCTTATATCTTCTAGTAAGCGTGTATTTGTGCATGAAGACGAGTGGGAATGAGTGTGTTTATGCTTTACCATCTTCATGGGCTGTGTGAGGACGATGCCGTACAGGCGGATGAGGTTCTGGTGGCTCAGTGAATGCATGGCGTTCACTTCTCTGATGAAATCGTCCAGTCCGTCTGAGTCCAACACGCCAGCTTTCAGACACTTCACTGCCACAGTCAACTAGAAAGACAGAGGGGGAGAGATAATGCAATCAGCTTTTGGTGATAGGTGATAAATTAACCCTCAGAGTGTCTAGTGGGACAATGTTGAAGTTGTATCTAGAAGATAACTTCACTGGAAGTCATTGCAACCATACATAACAGTGAAACACCAAAAACACCATGAACTTTTTCTGCTATTACTCTCCCATGCACCAGTGACATTCTCCCTAAATTTTTACTTTACCTATTTTTTACTACAATGCATCAGTAAGCCATCTATAAAACTATGAGGGCGTCATTAATGTGGATCATCTCCAATCAGTCCTTTTCTGTTATGCTTTGAAATGCCTCCTACTCTACTGTTCCTATTTTGTGGTGTCCCCCAGGGTTCTATTCTGGGTCCCTTCAATTTCCATAGTTACACACAAGATTCATCAGAACAGAATTGTAACGCACTCTGCAACTTTCTTTTCAAAAGTGCTATATGGGGGGGTTTCACAAAATATTGCACTTTTTTTTTTTGGTCTCACCACTCTGCCGTTGGGTCCTGTCCACTCCCCTCTTCGCACCACCCCAAATGTCCCGTCTCCTAAACGTTCAAACAGCTGCAGCTCCGACTCTCTAATCAGACAGGTTAGTGAGGCGGCTGAGTCGCTGTTTCCTGTGGGGGTGCTGGATGATGCGCCCTGCCCCTGAGGGATGGGCTGCTGGGGGTCAGCGTCAGGCCGTTTTACGGGAAACACCTAAAGGTCCAGAAGAAGAAGCTGCAAGTTAAAAGTTTTCTTTTTATCGCTCACCGTCACTATTAACAGGTAAACTGAAAAGCCTCTAAAGTCAGATTCTTAGTGTCACAAAGCAAGTTAAGTTTTAATTGGGAAACTTTTTTAAACACCGTCGAGCTAAATATTTGTTTTTGCATAATTGAGTACACTGAGTAGCACTGCACCTTGCTCATCCACGACTTGCGTTTATAAAGTGCTCTCCTCCTCTTGACGGCCTCCCAAAGCCTCCTCTGACCTGAAACAACAAAATGAAAAGATTTGTTATACAAAACATTTAGCCAATTTATTCTGAGAATATACAATGAACACCAAAGCAACCAATGCACATCTCATTTTCCAAAAATATCAAAGTGATGCAGAAATAACACAAACTACAACTTGTCACAGCGTTTGGTTGAGATTAAATGTCAGAATAAATTTAAAGGTGCCTAGAATAACATGAAAACAGGAGATAACAGGTAATACCAGGGCGTCCCATGCCGATCTTCTCCAGGTCTTCATTCTTGACATAGTCGAAGTGTGAGATTCGCGTGACATTGAGCTCATCACGGATCCGCAGGAAGTACTGCTGCAGCTGCACGTCTGTCAGCAGCTCCAGCAGCCACTCTGTCCCCTCCTCACACTGCATCTGCACACACACATTTACCTTCCATTGCTATAAATGTAAGGGCACACATACAGTATGATGACACATCATTGTGCTCCATGGGCATATACAAGATGTATACAGCACTCCTCTCCTTGAAGAGCCAACTAGATGACATCTTTTCATGATAGACTGCATTAAACATGGACATGATCTAAGTCACATTAGTAACAGTCAAAGAGGAGGAGATCAGGCGGGTCTTTGGCCTCCATGCAAACAGCTACAGCACTCCACTTGTCAGTCCTCTCAGCCTGCCCCTAATTATGCATATCCATTAGCCTTTAATGTAATCAAAACGGATTAGTTAAGAAATATTCATCCCCAATAATGAAACAGGCTATGGACAATAAAACTGTTTTTTTTGTAACAGGCTGTAAACATGTTTATTTATGCTCCAAATATCAGCATTTTAATGTGGGACCTATTGGGGATACAGTGCTTTTTGGAGCCAACCTCAAGTGGACACTTGAGGAACTGCAAGTGGACACTTGAGGAACTGCAAGTGGACACTTGAGGAACTGCAGTGTTTTTGCTCTTTAGCGTTGGCATCGTCTCACACCTACCCTGGTGAAGCGGTTACAGACAAATAACTTCACTCAGTCAATCTTGTCATTGATGATCTTGTTCGCTTTTGTAGCTCATAAAAAAACATTTCAGTCTGTTTCATGATAAGTTAACGCTAGAGTCCTTATCATTGTTCGCTGCAGTTTGTAAACACAACACCCATATTGGGCCCCTCCTCCTCGGTTCATCGCCACCAGCATGCATGTCCATTTACAGCTTGTACCTACACTGAAAGCCACCTGAAAATATATCGTTAGCACAAGCTAACCTCCAATGTTTGGCACCTGCCTATGCAAACAGAAAGCCAATCCAAGGTTCACCCTCGTTTTGGAACAAGCTTCATCTGCACGGCATTTCGTCTATGATTATATTTTCTCTTCTTTGCCACTTCATCTGCATCTACAACATTTGCCGGTTTGAATTATATGCATTCTCCAACTCCCCTGTGCACTCAGTAACTCACACGTTCATTTTTATATACTGTATATGCTTTAATGGTTTTAGTTTAAAATTAAGAAGCAATGTGTATGTCAAATGTTTCCTTTCTCTTCCTGACACCGGCGTATACAGCTTGCTAATCAAACACTGGGATTGAATTTGCTGAGGTATTTTTATCAAACAAAAAAGTCTGATATGTAAATCCCAATAAAACAACAAAAACAGATACTGTGAGTAAAATCAAACTAACAAGACGAACAGAGTATTAGTTAAAAGACTTATGGAGACAGAACATATGGCGGTAATCTAAGACTCTTTTCAGGGCCGGGGTTGTGAACTACTGGACTAATCAAATTAAAGTCACACTCAAAAGTCTGTGGTCGCAGACCTACATTACTCATACACTGACACAATCACAACACACTCGTCGCCTGGCACATAAACACAGAAATATACTGATCTTGTACAAGCACACACACACACTAATATACTAGAAAGAGAGAGAGAGAGAAAAAAAAAAGCACATCCACTCACAACTTCAGACTTTACCATTTGTCCCCCGACTCTCTCTCTGATCCTGCTGCTGTCTCTCTCCTCTTCCTCGTCCTCCTCCCCCTCCTCCTGTCCTCTGGCGTAGGGGAGTCTCTGGTACATGTAGCTCTCCCCCATACTGTAGCGGCTCCTCTCGTCCTTCTCCTCGTCTCTCTCTCTCTCTCTCCCCTCCTCTTTTGTCTGTCCTCTTCCTGTCTAGCTGCTATTCAGAGGAGGCGTTAGCTCTGCGAGTCTCGTTCGCTAATCTCCTCGCAGCTCTGTGACCTTCTCTGCTCAATCGATATGAGCATGCACACACACGGACACCGACGCACCGGGAGGCATCTGACGCCGCTCTCTCAGCAGCCGTATCGCCTATCTATGAACTCTCTCCGTATTCCCCTCCCACACGTGCTCTCCCTCGCCCTGCCGACTCACGGGCTCCTGCTGTGTCGGACACCTCCATGCCTCCCTCTTTCTCTCTCCATCTTTTTTTATCTGGCTAGCTCTCCCATCTATCTTCTGGCTCCGCGGCCGAGCCCACCGTCTGATGTTTAATAATTCAGCAGCTACGACGAGAGGACCAGAGGGGGAGAGGGAGGGGAGTGAGGGAGAGGGAGATCTTGGAGGAAGGAGGGGAAGAAACTGCAGAGACAAATAGGTGGACAGATGGATGGGTAAATGGATGAACGGTCAGGCCAAAGGGAAAATAGCAGGAAGACAGTTCCCGGCATGCATCTGTGAGACATGCAAATGGTAAGGCAGCAAAGCCTGTAATCAACCCAAACAAGCATTTCTAAAGAATGGAAATAAATAAATATATAAAGACTGATTGCTTTATTACTGTCGTCACTCATCAAGTAAAACTTATTTATGATTTATTCGTCATTAAACCGAGTTTAGTTTAGTTTAAAGTTTAGGAGATAACTACAGTATATGAACTGAAACACAAAGAAACATTTAAAGCGATTTTCTGATCTTTTTCTATTTTTAAAGAAACCATCAATTAATAAAACTAATTAAAACATTAGAAAATGAAAGCCATGAGTTTTGATTCTTGATTCATTTTTGAAAGCGTGAAGAAAAGGTCAAACTGATTCTGGTTTCAGATTCTCAAAGTTGATGATCGCATCTTTTCTCTATCTTTGTTTTTATGCTGCTGATGAACTGTTTTAACTTAGAGAACACTGTACGCCGTGAATATCAAGCTACCTCTGCTCACATGCTTAACTCAGATAGTTAACACGGGAAACAAAAACCAGCCAAACATTAGCATCACAGCATTGTCACAGTGAAAATGATTTCTGCTGTCTTTACGTGTAAAATGACGCACAGTCATCCTTTAACGTATGTGCTGCTGGATTGTTACATTTTAGGCTGCTCAAACAGAATTCATACTTTCTTATTATCTTTAACATCTGTAGTAAGTCTCAAATGCTTCATCTGGCCTGTCGAAATACTCTCACATCTTCAAATCTCCTCTTTAATCTCTCTGTATCGATGAATTGTTTTTATTTGAACCCTACTTGTGCAGAGCAAAGAATAGATTACCTAAACTAAACTTTTATTTTAATCCCACAGGTTGAAGCAGCAGACTGCTCTTTAACAGTCAGGTAAATAATCACAACATGAGGAACAAATGAGAAATAAAACAGCATTTCATCTTTTTCTGTATCCTTGGTTAAAGCTTATCGCTGCTCGTGCTGAGCTCTTGACAAACATGAATCCAGTCTGCCTCATCCTGTGAACCTCATTATAAATATAATTAACTAAATCGAAGAATAATAAGAACTCATGTGAGTGGGGCTTGTTTGAATTGTGAGGCGTCATTTTGAGCGAAACAAGTGTTTCAGGATGAAAAGAAGTGGTGCTGAAACGGCTCCAGTGTGAACATCACACCAGATGATGTCACATGTGTTGATGAGCGAGTCAGTGCGGCCTAAACGAGCACAAAATCAGAGCTTTCATTTGCCTTTAGTTTTATCGAGGGCGACGCTCTAAATATAGAAAATCTAAATTTAGCTTTCGTTCACCGACATGAAGAGCGAGCAGAGCGCGATTCTTTCATCTCAGCGTCAGACACCTGAGAGTCAATCAGGACTGTTGGCATTCATTTATTTATGTTCTGATTTCTTAATATCCTCAAGAGGAGGCGGCTATTTCTGTGAATCACACATTTTCACTGAATGATAGCTTGTAGGGGAATGTAGCATTTTAATGGGAAATATTAGTATTTATTATCTTCTACTTCTACTATTAGATGCTGAGTAGATGAGAGTTATTTTGCAGTTTCAATAAATTCTAAGTATGTAACAACTAAACTGTTTTTCTATTGATGAAGATAAAGCTTTATTAATCATTGGCAAAATTCACACAATACACTTTAGTAAGCAAAAATAAGCCCAATAATTATTATTATTAATAAATTAAAATCATCTTTTTGCATGTGGCCGTTCTTCAGGATGAGTATTTTTTACTTTACAAGACTTTGATCTGCCATGATGAGTACATTGCAGTACTGCTACTTTTACAGTAAAGCAGTTCTGTGGCTGGGTTGTTGTCATACATAATTGTGTCTCAAAAGGGGGGGGGGGCACTCCTAGTGGTGCATTGAAGTAATGCAGGTGGTATTTGGCTTTTTTGCTGTAGTAAATGACAGCTCAGCCCTTTTTATCTGCAGAGGTCTCCAACAGTTTTTTTTGTGATGTGTAACTGTAATCTGTCTCACCCTGCAGACGTCTTCAGGAGGTTCAGGAGTTTAAAGCTGCAGCCAGGAGTGACTGAAGTCACCAGAGGTCACCTGGAGGAGGCCATGAAGAGAAACTCCTCATCTGAGGACACAGCATGTACAATTTCACAACCATTAACTTACCAAAGAAAACATTTAATTTATTTCACTTAAAAACAAAAGCACAATAAAGGATTTTACTGAGCCTGTGAAGTCATGTAAGATGTCTTTTTTTTAAGATCTTGTGCACAAAACTCTTTATCTTTATAAAGATAAAGATAAACTTTATTGATCCCCCATGGGAGACATTTTTGCATTACAGCAACTCAAGAAAACAGGAAACAGGAATATAATTATTAAAAATAAAAATAGAAGTTAAAAATCAAACATATTTACATCAATTAAATTAAAAAAAATACAATAATAGAAGACAAAAACAAAGACAAAAACAAGACATTAAACACTTCAAATCCTCAAATTGCTAAATTAAATGCAAAAATATAAAAATGAAATTGTACAAACTTATATTTTACATATCCTACATTTTCTAATATTGTTCATTGAACATCATAGCCTACAGCACTATTTTCTTTCATTTTTTTTATTAGAAGTCTGTACAGTAAGTAATCTCCTTGTATTTTGTAGTATAAGTCTTTCTTATCTCAAATCTAACAAGGCAATAACCCTGATTCTGACTGATTATATGACATGTGTTTATTATAAGCGCACTTTGCCGCATTATGAGTCAACATCACATATTTTGTATTTAAACCTCAACGAGTCAAAGGCTATAAGAGGGAGACAGATGGACACAGAGTTTGATGAATAGAGCAGAATAGACTCTTAATTGATCAACCCTCTCAAAGCTGATTAGCCTTCCTGCTTCAGTCACGTTAATTACCAGCTGACTGTCTGTCTGTAAACATGTCAACACTGCAGCATCCCCCCCTGGAAACAACAGCTAAACATGCATGTTTTTATTCATTTATCGTGTTTGTTTTGGTGCAACATGCACAGAAAGAGCTGCCAGAAAATAAATAACCCCCCCCCCCCCCCCCCCTCCTCCTCCTCCTCCCGGTAAACAGACCTGTGAAGACGTCCGCTTTCAGCCCTCGTCCTCCGGTCAGTCCGAGCTCCGTCCTCCGCTAACAACCCCAGAAGAAGAAGATGAAGCTTCACCGATAATCTTTTGTATTCAGCGGATTCATTTTTCTCTTTCTCTGTCGCTCGGTTTCCACCTCCGTTATTCCGGGATGCTGCCTTGTGCGCCTGCCGTGACCTGTGAGCGTCACCGTGCGTCGCTTACGCGCAGATAGTGCGCTCCAGTTAATATTAACGAGCGGAATAATGTGATTTCCGGTTAAGCCTTCAAAATAAATGTGCAGATTAAAAATGATACTGAAATGTGTTGGGGCTTGGGGCCAATTTCCCCCCATTAAAATAAACACAAACAAATAATCGAAAACAGCAGTTGTAAAAAAGCAAAATGAAGGACATAAATGGCCTTACTGTTAAACACATCACAATTTTAAATCATTACAATAAGAAATCGTTTTGAGATAAAAATAAATATTTTCAAAGATTTAATCTTTTTTTTTTTAACACGTCTTTAAATCTCAAAAGAATAATACATACTATAATGATGACGTTTTCCTTCATAATTTCTAATTCATCTCGTCATTTTTACATTTTATTTAATCTTATAATGTCTAATGATCTCCCTTTTTAAACATTGCTGTACATATATAAACAACACAACACTTTATTTTTTATTTTTTATATTCAGGTCTAATTACAGATTTTTTCCTCAACTGTTTTTAGGTTCTTGCTTTAAAATTGCACATATATTTTTATCTCTGCTCAGGTTGTGTACATTTCTTGTATAAATCTTTTTTTAATTGCACAGTTTAAGTTTGTTTGATCTCGGGGAATTCTTTAAATCTTTTTTCAGGTTAATATATATGTATGGGAGGGGGGGCGTCGGTTTTTGTGGTTTAATTTGTATCAAATGTTTCATGTCATGTTCGTCTTTGTAACCTGCTACTGGATGCTTTGAATTTCCCTCGGGATCAATAAAGTATCTATCTATCTATCTATCTATCTAATGGTCTGTTGCACATTTGACAAAAACTCTCTGCTCCCTGGAAGAAAATACTTTCATTTCAGAGTAAAACTGAATCATATAATATAAAAAAAAAGGTCACACACAGATGTACTGAATGCTAAGCAACAAGGTTGTATTACTCTTTTCTGCTGAAATCGTAGACGACAGAAACAGAACTTAATTTTCAAGTACAGACATCATATCAAGGAGTGTGTTGAAAGTCAGTAGTTCGACATCACGCACAGTATTTCAGTTACAGAGTAAAGCTGTTTCCTGACCACACAGTTTCATGAAAGATTATTGCAACAGAAGAGGTGAAGAAACACCAGAAAGCAAACCGGCAAACGTGACATCGTTGAGTAAATGTTAAAATGGATGCAACAGGATTCTTTGTCCATAACAGACCGATGTTAGTCTTTTGAGCACAATGTTTACTTGCTTTAAATTACGAGGTTTGTTTAGTTCCTGCACTGTAAAGTAAGTCATTATTTTTATTTCAGTTACATTTACTATAATTTTGTCTAAGAGGCCTTTAAGTAATCTGAGCAACCTCTATGTGAAGGAAATAGGCCAATCATAATAACCTATTAAATGTGTTTTAATCTTAATAACAAAACACATTTGTTGAACTTTTGTAATCTGTCTTTTTCTGTACACCTTCCCAAAGCAACAAAGTACCATGCAGTGAAGAGTAAATTTGTTGGTGAAACACATGCAAAGACGGCTTGTTCTGAAGAGTGGATATGTAGGTGAAGTACCTGTTGTACATTTTAAAGTCCCTAAACACAAGGAGAGGTCTAACAAGTCTAACACAGCAAACATGTAACACACTTCTGAAACAGAAAGTTGAGCTGCGGGACTAGTACTCAGTACTGAGCCTTCACACGCACACAATCCCCAAAACAAAAACAAAAAAAAAGACCAAGAAAAAACAAATATATACACCAAGTATAAAACTCTGGGAAACACTGTCCCCGATAAGTTGTTCCACCCTTCGAGTGAAATATGAGAGACACTGCTCCCGATAAATACACACACACACATACACACACACTCATGCACTGGTAGGCAAAAACTACCATCACTTCTTGTCATTATGGAAGGCACTGCTCCCGATAATGGGTTTCTAAATTATGGAAGGCACTGCTCCCGATAACTTCATCGTATTAGAATAACTGCTCCAAAAAGACGTTGCAAAAATTAATGGCTTTTCAGTAAATTATAGATTCAAATACCTCAGTTTGTGTGATTAAAAAATGGATCATCAATGCTTTGTTTGTTTCTGGATGAGCTTTCCAGCATTTTTTTTTTGAATTTGAATTAATCCAGCCAGACATCTTGTGTGAATTATCTCTGGCTTTTGAGGTCTTTAAATATATTATTTTTTAAGGTCCATTTAGGAATTTAGAAAAGGGATCAGTTTCAGTGTATTTTTTTTTTACACATTTAAATCTTTACTGAAACTAGATCATAAAAAAAAAGTATTTTCAACTCTTCATTTCTTCCTTTTGATGCTTGTTGTATAACCGAATTGAAGACAGAGATGCCCAGCTAATCCCTTTTAGGGGCTGCTCGAAACATTTAAATCATATTTATTTTGTTTAGGACCATTAAACTCTGACATCTCTCCATACTTACTGTACGTGTAGATAAATCATTATTTTCACCTGGAATCAATCTTGCACATAGAAAGGAAGAAATGAAGGCTGTGACAAATAAATATGTAACTTCATCAGGGGCTTCTTTTGTCAGCAACAGTTGAGGAGTCATTTCTTTAGCAGATGCTGCCGTAGGATGAGACAGTATAACCGTCATAATTATGGAAGGCACTGCTTCCGATAACGTCGTATAAAAAGACAAAACAATACTTTTTATAGTGGACACTGCCACTGATAAAAAACTGAAGTATAAATAAGGTTTCTCAGTGATCTTCTGGCGAGAGGTCAAAACAGAGGCTTAAAATCCCCTGACTTCTTTGTCAGTAACGTTAGATTTCTTCAAGTTTAAGACCCCAATAATCTCATTATAAACCCGTTGGTTTTTTTAAGCGCATGGCTTAGACCTCTGATTGACAGCTTGTGCTTAAGTGCTAACATTGGAGCTCCTTCTTGCCCTACACCTCACCTCTAACTTCACTTTTAAAAACGCCCTCTCTCCCTCTGTCCCTTTTCATTTAGATTATATTATCGATGTCCCAGATGTCTCCCATCATGGCGTTGGCACATCCCTGCAGGCTCCAGGTAGCCAGAGCCAGCTCGGTGTGCAGCTGCTTCATGTCGTCGGTCTCTGCGATGGACGCCAGAGTGTGGGAGCCCCGACCCAGCAGGATGTGACGGAAGGGGGTCTCGATAGGGGACACGTACGGAGAGAGGAGAGTGTGCTCAACCTAGAATGGTTGAAAATAAGAACATCAATTCACCTGTGATGGACGTGAGATATTTAAATAAAGCACAAATACAAGAGCTGCTAAAAGCTTACAGCTTCATTATGTTGAAGTAGTATTACTCCAGTATCTTTAATTGTGATATTTTAGGTTAAAAGTTTAGCTGATTTGAACATTTCTTCTTTTTTAAAAAAGAGAAGAAACAACACCATCTGATTCAGAAACAACAAATCTTTTAAATCAAGTCCAAGAGAAGAACCACACATAGACGATACCAGGGCAGGCCACCCAAGTAAAATAAATATAATATGCTGCTTCTGTCATCCTTGCTTTATGTATTCAAATTTACAAACTTCTATAGCTTCTGTCCCAGAACAGAGCGTACCCTCATGATCCTATCGTTGAGGATCCGGCAGGCCTCCTTGTCGTTTAAGTCGGTGTTTTGGATCGCGTTACTGATGCCATCAGCTGCTCGCTTGAAGGAGCCGCGGGCGTCGCTCAACCAGGAGGGACTCACTTCCTTCAGCCGACCAGACTGCAAGAGGAAAAGTACAGAAAAGATAAACTCGTTTAAAATAACAAGCACACATTGAAGCACTTTTAAAAGATTCACAAAAGGAGGGAAACAAACGGAGAGGCCGACCATTCTGAGCTGGTTGATGCGAATGTCGACGCGCCTCACAGCCATTGTGACGACTTTGCTGTACTGGCTCACATCCAGTCTGAGCAGGTAGTCGTGGACGAGTCTCAGCGCCATCCGACCGGCAAACTGCGCCGCTGAAGCTACCATCTCACCGGTGCGATGGCTGGTCTGGTAGTTGAGGTGGTCTAGGTTGTCCAGGTTGGTGCCGTAGTACATGTAGGTCTCAGTCTACAGACATAAACACACAGGAGGAAATGACAAGAGGAATATACAATGTACATCACAATAAAATATGTTAAACCAGAATCATCTGCACGTCATTAAAAAAAGTCTCATTGTTTTTTTATTTTACTAACTAATATTGCGGTCACATAAAGTGACTTGAAATCTTGTTCATTTGTCTTCAATACTTTTGCAAAGAAACAGGAAATGAGACTGCTCTCTTTGTACGCATAAAAACTACATTTACCAGCTGATCAGTGGTTGAAATGGTGGTTGTCTTACTTTAAATGTGTTGTTCATCCTTTTCTTGCTCCATTACTTTTATAAAAATCAACTGATCCAACAGAAGTGGAGTTATCTTCATCGGATTATGTCTGCTATCAACTACACACAAAGTGTTATCAGTGAATAATGTCTGTTTTTTGTTTTGCATCAAGACTCACGTTGGGGGAGATGAAGTGGAAGGAGACGGAGGGGATTCCAGAGGAAGCCAGGAAGGGATAAGCAGAGTCGTCCGCTGACATCGGCCTCAGTCTGCGCACAAGGTAATGTCAAGTTAATATCAACAAGCGATGAGAAGAGAAAGTCTAACAACGCCTTTGTTCTTCAGCGAAACGTTGGGATTGTTTGCAAGGAGAAATCTAAAAGGGCCTTGTATCAAAACTAATCTTTTTATTGTACCTGCTGAATGTGAAAGTAGCAAAACAGAGTACCAAAAACTTGCAATAAATACACTCTTATCTTGTATACGTTCTCTGAACAAATACAAACTGATTTAAATCTTATGTCTTTCATTTAGTCAACGCTCTCTTCTGGCAGTTGTGTCCACAGGTTGGATTTGAACCCGGGCCGCCCTCTTAAAGGACTATAGCCTTCGCACATGGGGCGGCGACCTGCTAGGTCATCTGCGCCCTTCTTTACATTACCCAGAAAACTGCACAAGGCAGTTTAAAGGCTTCTGTACTGGTAACAAAATATGATCAGCACCAGAACATCCCAGCCCTGAATGAAAACTGTGTTGAGAAACACATTTTTTTAAAAGTCTCAGAAGGAAACATTTTGTGAAAAACTCTCTTAAGATTTGGGTTTCACAAACTACTGATCCACTTACGCATTAGCCTGCCAGGCAGTATTTCCCACCAGATCATACACAGAACCAGAACCAAGAGGACTCTTCACCTACAGAACAAAAGGAGTGAGATTTAATACACTGCTGCATCTGAACATAATGGAACACCTTTCGTTCAGAGTCATTCATACCTGCTTCATGGTGCTCTCCAACAGGCTGTAGAGCAGCGGACTTGCTGAAGCTATAAAGCTCCCGCGACCTTGTGAGGAAACAAACTCAGTTAACTTATCACATGAACAACATGTGAGAACAGACAAGGCTGCAGATGTGAACTCTACTCACCCATGACCACTCCATCCAGGTTTATGTACGTCAAGACGCTTTTGTCAATAGAGGACATGTAGCCCTGAAAACAACGATAAGAGACATGTTCAGGAACGTTTCCAGGGGGTTGCCTGTGTGTTCAGATGGAAGCGGTTTAGTTCCTACCTCCAACCACTCGGTGGCGCCAACACTTCCATACTCCCCGGCACTCCAGCTTGCAAACACCAGACTCCTTCTAGGCCTGAAGCCATCTGATAAAAAAGAATCACATGTATGTAAAGCAGGGGAAGATACTGCAAAAACATCAAGAAGGTTTATCTTAACCCTCCAAAACTTAGAAAAACATGAACATGTTTTAGTTTTTAAAGCAGAGGGGTTTTTGATCATTTCTTCATGATGGCTCACTTTTTAAGCAGAAGTGTGTAGTGTCAGTTACCTGAGATCAGTGTTAATTCTAGGACAAGCAAATTAACTTTAGCGCCTTTTTATGTTGTATCTAATTTATTTGTCTGACCTCAGATATGCTAATGTGTTTATGTAAATCATCCTATTCTCTGAGCATGAATTTCAAGATTAAAGAAGAAACACATCCAATAGTGAAATATCCCTGTTTATAATTCCTAAAACATTGTGTGTTGTGTACAGTGTGCAAAGTGTTTGTTACCGTTCTCCACCATCTCGTGAATAGCCTTGGCCAGCTCCAGCAGCACTGAGGTGCCGACTGCAGCTCTGGCGTAACCTCGACCCCAGGCGTCTCTCTGAGCTCCCAGAACCACGTAGCGATCTGCAGGATCACATCAAAACACAACACCACCACCAAATAATTACATCTGTATAAAGAAACCAAAAAGAAAAATCAAACATTAGGATATTGGAGGGGAAACAGGAGTGGGTTTTCACCAGGATCAGTGAATCCTTTGATGACTCCAAACACGTTGTGGATCTCCGTGTTGACGAGCACGTTGTTCACCTCGACGGTGATGTTCTCGCTGCCTCCCAGTTTGTACGTCAGCCCATCAAAGCCTCCTTTAAAACCACTGCCTGCATCAGCCACAGGACCGCCGATTCTCCTTCAGAGGGGAGGAGAGAGGGACGCAGGCAAGGGAAGTGGTGAGCTTACTGCTGTGGCAAACTTTCCAGTTCAGCCAATCCAGAAAATGAATTAACCCCAATGACTCAACAATCAGCTGATAAAAACAGCCATTACTGGAAAACCTTTAAAGATAGATGATGTTTAAAAAATCCCTACAGCTCATTTATTAAATAAGTTGTTCCTAAAAAGTTTATGGTCTCAATCGTTTGTTCCAGTCGTTTTCTATAAAGCATCATGTTCCATTTGTTAATAATCTTCCCATCTAGAGTTAAATTCACAATACAGATGGGTATGCTTTAGAGTGTGGCTTCCTTTTGATGAGCAATGTGCTACCACAGCTGCCTGTCAGTCGGGTTAGAGATTTAATAGTATGAAGTTCAGCTGTTGTCCACATTGCCTCGTTGCCTCGTTTATTAAACCTAATGGGTGGTAGTGCAGAAACAGTGTTTGCAACAACATAAGTTGTGTTTATTATGTTAAACTAGAAGATGTGCTGGTTTGGGAGTCTTTCTGTGTTGGTAGTCTTACTGTAGAATAGTTGAAGCCATGCTTGCAGTGATAGTCTGAGCCGGGATTTTGGGAAGGCCGGACGACTGAGTGGGAGGGAACAGTGTGTGGTTGAAGGAGGGAAATCCAGGGGTGTAAGGGTCTCCTGAACCCAGATGGACCTGAAAAAAACAAAACAGATTAAATACCGTTCTTTACCGGTTTAAGGTGGACTAAATCTGCAAGACTAGTCTTGGGCTACATTTCACAGGCGTTTATCCTTTGCTGGACGGGTCACTTTAAAAAAAAAAATACATTTGGGGCATAAATTAAGAGTACACCCACTTCTCCAGATGACAACACACCACTAGTTGTGCGTGCAAACTCACATGTCCATAGAGCGCCGTGTCTGCGACATAGTTGAAATCTTGAATGTCAGGGTAGATTAGAACAGCAGAAGCTCCGTTTTTAGCAGCGTTATCCACCTGAAGGCATGAAGAGGAAATATGAAAAAACAAGATTTGAGTTTCAGAAAGTGAGTGCAGTGTAGGTGGCATTTGTAGCAATCGAATCTGCAAACGATACCTGCTCTGCAAAACTGATATTGCCCGCCCGCAGCAGCACCACGCTGCCTTTCAGCACGATGTTCTGCTTCTGCAGGAAATCAAAATCCTTCTGAAGGCCGTAGTTGCCGTACACCAGCTTCCCCTGCAAACACACATATCAAATAGAAATCATTGTTTCTGGCCCTTACATATTTTTATTGTGAGTTAATTTAAACAAGAAGCAATTCAATTCAAACAACGTTATTAATCCCTTTTAGGGCAATTGTTTTGGAGCAGCTTTGTACATAGAAAACATAAATAAAGACACAGTGATGTACAGACTATAAAAGAGATCAAATATAGAACACGGCCTAAGTGGAGATACCAGTGTTAAGCAGACTCATTAGTTATCAACCGGACTGGATTAAAAAGACAATAAAAAGACCATTAGTCACATAAAAGAGTAAAAGATCGGTGGTGCTAAAAGGATAAAGACATTGAAAATGTATAAACCTAAGGAGGATGAATGATTCAGAATCACGGTTTGTTTAACAGGCATAACGACGTCCTGATGGCACCAGAGACAATTCACTAAAAGCACCAAAAAAAAAAAAGAGTTAAATGTAGGATTGAAAACGAGAGTTTGATCTCACCTGAACATTCCCAGTAGCACTGTATGCCAGATATCCTGCTGGCTCAAACACATTGGAACCAAAGGTGACCCGGTTTGGACGAGTGCTGCCAATCAGAAGACAAGAGCTGCTTACAATATCATTCACTTTGGCTATTGTTCGGTCATCATAAGTGTTTTTATGAATGAACTCATTAAGTACAAACATCAGAGAAAAAACTGTTGCTTTGCTTCAACAACTTGAAAAAACAAACTGGAGGAAATTAGGTATTAAAATCATTGTATAAACCCCACCCCCAGAAAAACAGCACCCCTATCAGGCTAACCCTCCTGACACCATATTTTGATATTTTTCAGAGATAAGTCTGAAATTAAACAATCCGAAACATTGATTTAAACAAGTCAAGTATTAGAAAGACTTGTATCCACCTGTCAGGCTTTTGCAGTTGAACGTAGTGGATGTCCGTCCATGGATCCATCTCCAGCTTCTTGAAATCTGAGAAGATGCGGTTGCCTTGACTCATATCTTCCTCGCTCCCTGCTGAACGCTTCAGCTTATCGAACTCACTGTGAAGACACAACATGTCATTTTGCTGCTGTCATTGAAACAGTTATTTCTTCTGAAAATTATTAATTTAGTTACATTTCAAACACTTTGGAAGACCAAGATGAGTCATGTGCTTTCTTTGGAAAACGTTGGCTTCCATTTGAAATGTCAACTCTTGTTTTTTTTTTTTTTTAAGTTCATTTCCTCAAAGTGTGAACACAGGATATGTGTGTGGTTCTCGAATGCCTGGTGAAAATAACGATCTGCTGCGTTTTAAAAAGGGTTGGATGCCTATTATAAATAACACGTTTAATATATTTAATTCACAGTGCGAAGCGTTAAATTTGTGGTTCACACGTCCACAAAAAACTATTTTCTTGTCTACTACAGTATCGTTTCATCCCTTAATATCAAGCAGCAGCAGCAGCTTGTGTTTTTTTAGGGACAGTAATATTAGTAACACGTAGAGACCTCTGCTGTAGTCGGGGTGTTTTTTTTGGGCAGTAGCGATTCCAAAGTTTGGTGGGGCCCTAGGCAAAAATCCTCTCCTAAAGACGGTAAAGACACATAATCCCTCTTCTTTTCAGAACGCTATCCCCGAACGTTTTTAGAACGTTATCAGAACCACCTTCATTTTCTTTGTTGACTTTCATTGACAAACTTTGGTTTTCAAAGCAGTAATGCATGCAATGTGTAGCAGGGCATCGAGAGTGAGTGCTGTCAGATGGGGCCCCCTTAGGGAGGTTTCCTACTGCCACTTAAAACTGCACATTTTGAGCCACTGCTTTGGTTTAAGTTTGTGAGCCCTCAGGGGAAGCAGTCGCCTGCCTCTGTCTTTGGGTCAGCGCCGTCCATTACACTCATGAAACTTGTTGGGTGTTATCTCTCTTATGTAATAACTCTCACTGTGTAAATACAAATCTTCTCTGATCCCCCTCAAGCAGTACATTCAGATTTTTTATATGTGTTTTCATTTTGTGTTATGTTGTAAGGCTGAATCCAAGTTGTTAATTTTTGTTTAAAACGATCTTCCCTAGTGTTATCTGAGGTCCTCTTGGTCTCAGCTCATGTTGTCGGGTTCTGCACTGTTGGCAGTATTAGTATTACATAGCCGAGTCGATTTCTGCGACAGGATTATTTACTCGGTAAAGGACTGGCTGTGCACGTGATCAGCGTACCTCAGAGTTGTGTCGAAGGCCTGGCTTGTGAGTTTCTGCGTGAGGAGTTCGGCGACGTCCGCCCAGTCCATCTGAGCTGCTGGAGCTACTGGAACAACAGCCGGAGTGACAGCAGTCGGAGCGACAGCAGTCGGAGCGACAGCAGTCGGAGCGACACCAGTCGGAGCGACACCAGTCGGCGTCTTTCTGGTCAGATTTTCTGTTGCCAGCTGAGTGTCACAGCTCGCAGTCTCTGCATGAGGTTTACGGTGACTGATGAAGCCGACCAGGTAGCCTGAAAAACAAGAGGGCAGAATGGGTTTATGAAACTAAAAGTGATCATACGCTTCCACATCTCAGACCTTTCCACCGCCTAACTGTGCATCAAACAGTCCCTCTATGGTTGGTTTACAGTGGGGGTGGGACAAAAGAACAATATGGCAATAATAATAATTTTATCACTGGTGCCAAATAGATATTTTCTTTTCACTTTTAGATGAAAAGATTTCTAAGGCGTTTGACTCACCACGTCCCTATTTCATGACTCCTCATGTTTGCTGTTTTCTTTGTCTTGTATAGTTAGAAAATTAAATATTTATGAGTTTTGACAAAACAAGACTCTTATTTTCACTGTTTTCTGACTTGAATAGAAAATAATCTAGAGTAATAGTCAAATTAATAAAAAATTAAAGTGACTCGTAGTTAATTTCTGATGTGATTTAAAATAAATTACTATTTTGGTACTTGTCGATATTCAAAAACGACTAAAGATACAAAAATAAATGAGCATAGCCTACCAGTGATGAAAATCAGAAGAGTTCCTAAGATCAGGAAGTAAAGGGTGCGCCGTCTTTGATGGGGTGGTGCAGGTCTGAAGCTCGGGGAGCCTCCCGCCTGCCCGTCCTCGGCCTCTGTGGCATCATCGGACAGTTTGACCTCCGCGTGCCTTTCTCCGTCTTCTGCCGGCTGCAGAGTGAACCTGCTGTACCGCTCACTTTTAATCTGCAGGGGAAAGAAAAGAGTTGCAACTATGATGAGGAAACTGTGACCCCTCCCAGTCTCACAGCTGCCTGCGAGGACTGGTGGCCTCATATTACAACCTTTAAATAAAGGTAACTGACACTCACCATGCTGTTAAACGTAGACCTTATCTGATCCATTGCTGCTGATGTTCTTCTAAAGAAAGAGAACAGGAAACAGAGAAGAATATGTAACCAAATTAATTAATTAATGACAAAGTTGAAAGGAAATAGAAAGAGCGAGGAGGGTGTTTTGCATGGTGAGTCATGTTCAAACAGAGTTGCTATTGAGACGACCATTAAGGGTTACTGTAAGTCTGCAGGCCGGGTGTGTTTCCTCTCAAAACAGGCTTTTATTTACTGAGGCAGAAACCAAAAACAGCATTACTCTCAGAAACATTATTTATTTATACGGTATTATGGATGTCTGTGGGTGTGGGTGTGTGTGGGGGTGCGTGCGTGTGTTTGGTGTATTGATAGCCCTGAAGATTTGAAGTTTCTGGTTTTCTGTTCTGCAGATCAACCTCGCTACCGTTCTCCTCTCGAGGTTCATCATTCTGGACCTCTGTTATTATTCTGCACACTTTAAATGTTGTCTCTTTGGGCACCTTTAAAGTTATTCTAATAATTAATTTACTCTGAAACTATATTTGACTTCATCGATTTAGTTTGATCGTATTTTTAAACATCAAACTGATTCTATTCAAACAAGGTGTAAGAGAAATACGCAATGGGCAATTACTTCAATATTGCAATCATGAAATTAAGTGCTATAAAAATAAATATTAAAGGTTTGAGCTATGACTCATTTTGTACGTCTATCTGCTTTTTTTTTTTTTTTTTGCACATTTTACTCAGAATTGGAGTTTGCGACATGTAACATCCAAAAAGCAGTTTTGTTTTACAATGACATGAATTCATTGGGATATTTCAAACATAAAATAAATAGTTCTTATTTACTACAATAATTTCAGACTAGCGGGATGTGCTGAAAGCAAATTCTTGTCTTGAAATAACAAAATCATGATACACTGTGCCGCCTCATTTTTCATTTAAATCGTTTCCCACGGGTTTCATTCTT
The DNA here is from genome assembly GCF_963930695.1 of Labrus bergylta. Lineage (NCBI taxonomy): Eukaryota > Metazoa > Chordata > Actinopteri > Labriformes > Labridae > Labrus > Labrus bergylta. The sequence goes on along the minus strand of NC_089214.1, from coordinate 5,049,602 downwards.
CATCTCTTTGTCCCATGTGAAGCACTTGTGTTTGAATGTAGCTATTTGAATAAAGACATCATTCCTAGCCTTTATCACTGTGAACTGTACGGTATTTGAACTCTGATGGAAACTGCTACAAACCATTATAAATCCTGTGTCAATGCAACATTTCTAAAGCCTCAGATGACATCCAAGAACCGGTTTGACCTTCGCTTTAGAAACACGGATAACTTCATCAGAGGTTTCGTTTTCACATCATGACAACACGACCTTTTCTTTTCAGCTTTGTGTCAGCTATAAACATGTCAGAACGAGAGAGCACTGACGGGAATGAGCCTGTAACTGACAACAGACTTTCTGCCCTTCCTTTTCGTCCTCATAAACAGGAATGTAAAGAACTCAGCAGCTTTTCAAAACACTTCCTCATTACTGTGCGGATGTAAGAGATAGCTTCTGATTCTACGTCAAGAATCATTATCGATTGGATCTAATCAATAACTATAGAAAACTAAAAATAGATAGAAAGATGGAGACTATCTGGTTCCGTTTTAAACAGTTTGTCATGCTTCACAGAAGGAGAAAACAATGTTGTGCTTTTTTTTGTGGGGGGGGGGGGGGCACACAATCTACATACAATTAACTACACAACAAGCCAACAGCTAAACATCAAAACAGATTAATTATTAAATGATATAAAAGGTATAAAAGTGGAAACAATCCCTTTCAAAGAAGGAACTAATCTACAGATTAAGTACTCGATAAAGACCTGCACTCACTTGAATTGATGAATCATTTTGTGGTTTGGCTGATGTAATCTCAAATAGTAGTGAGAAATTATTCTTCCCAACATGTGGACCAGTTTGAAACATCTCGTTTAATTGAATCAGTGTGAGACCTGAATATAATCACTTACAGATAATTAATAACAACTAAAATAAGGAAATTAATGTTTCTTGGATTTATTCATCTGCCAGTGATTTTATTTTATTTTTTCAGAAATGTTAGAATAAAGCTGAAAACATTATCACGGTTACCAAAAGCAATTTAGACATTTAAGTCAGCAAAGTATTAGAATTAAGCAGATAAACACATCAAGTATCTGTATTTTACATTGAAATTAAAACATGTCAGACCAGATCTTTTATGAATCTGTTGGGACATGTTTGTATTATTATCAAGAACCCTACTTAGGCCTAGTTATTTATATAATTTTAGTAGCTTTGTAATAAGTAAAATAAATAAAGGATGCATAGACTGATATAACTGGGGCGGGGTGAACGTAGAAAAGGTCGTAGAAAATAAATACTAATTTTTTTTTTCTTTTTTTTTTTTTTAATGGAAACATTTGAGTGCTTTGGTTAAAAATAATACTTCTGCATCCCAAAGAGACAGAAGAAAAATATATCTCGTTGATAATAGCTGTAATATGTCATATTAACAATGACAGGAATGGCGGTCCCATATGTTACAAGCAGAGGACAGGTGACATCATTTTGTGTTTTAATGTCCTTTTTAAAGATTAAGTCCTCAGCTGAGAGCAGCGACTGTTACAGCCGACAAAACTGGCTGAGTTTATGATCAAGAAATGAATGAAAGAAGTCATATCTCACCTTCCTTAGCGAGCAAACACCCCGTGTCTTCCGCTGCTGCCACAAGTTCAGCGCCAGCGATGTTCCGTCCTTATGGAGGTTACGGCACTTCCGCATACGTCATCTCCCCATCAGGCACGTACACACAGTTAAAGTGAGCGCGCGCTCCCAAACGTGGTCCAGAAATATCGAATAATAGTACTAATTTATTATTAGGATATAAGTCACTTCTTTTAAATGTCTTCTTAAAACCCACTAATATAGACTTGTCGTTTTCTTATCCCTCATTATATTCAATGTATTCCATTCTTCACTTGTTATTTCATCTTTTCAAATACTATATTTCACTATTATTCTCAATTTCAGCGTTGCTTTTACTTCTTTTTATTGCTTTTATCTCCTCTTTACTGTTTTTATATTCCTTTTATACTGTTCTTAATTCCCCGTATAGCTTTCATCTGTGTTTGTATTGCTCTTAATTGATTTACTTTACTCCCTTTATCACTTTTAATTCTTATACTGCTTTTATAATAATAATAATAATAATAACTGTATTTATATAGCACCTTTTAAAAACACAGGTTGACAAAGTGCTTTGACAATCAGCAAAAACAAGAACAAACGAAACCAAACACAGAAGAACATAAACAACAGCAAGAACATAACAAATGCAAAATACTCAAAATAATTCAATACAATTCAACAGAAAAGAACCCAAAGTGCACGATACACAACAGACATATATAACCCGACCATCACAAGAACCATCATTAGAACCATCATAAGAACCCAGGCAACACAAGAACCCAACAACACGAGCTGAGACCAAGAGGAACCAAAGATTTAAAAAGATGTAAGAAACTAAAAGAGATAAAAGCAAATCAAAAGATAAACAGCAATAAGAAGGTAAGAGCAGGAAAAGAAAAAGAAACAAGTGGTTAAAGGGTCAAATAAAACTAAAACTATAATATTAATAAAAATAAAAAGTAAATATAAATATAAAACATAAATAGATAAAGTAAGTAAGATAAGAAATTACCAAGTTAAAACATAAGAGGAGTTAAGATCAGAGCATGAATAAAAGGACAGTAAGAAGTAAAAGAAGATAAAAATAGTAAAACCAGTAAGAAAAGACATTAAGAAGACGACATCACATAAAAGCAAGTCTGTTATTGCCTTGATCTCGTTATCACCTTTACCTTTTTACTGCTGTTATTGTGTTTTATTGCTCCTTTCCCTTCTAATGTTTTGATCTCTTTTACTCACATCATCTGGTCCTTCAAGGTCTCATTTCATGCTGTTGGGTTCTTATGATGGTTTTCACGATGTCTCTCCTGACCCTTAACATGCTTTTGTTCATATTTGCAAACATTGTTGTATTATTCTCAATACACATAAAGGCTTCTTCCTTCTTCTTCACGTGATTGAAGTCTTGATATTATTAGTGTTGCTTATTGAGTAATTGTAATCCTAAAATGTTTCACTTTTCAATACACTAATGTCTCAAACATTTCCTTAAAGGAAATAAATCCAAACATGCCTAACCAGATGTGCAACTAATTCCACAATGAAAATCACAGCTCCATTTTCAAGAACATTCTACCTATTGTTGGTGTAATCTCTTTGCAGGACATGCTCATGACTCTGAACCGGCTGAACAAGAGATTAAGTAGATCCAGGAAGTTCAAGATAGTTTGTGCAAAAACTGTAAGCTAAACAACATTTAAAATCTATATTTTTAATTGTATTTATCAGACATGTTGACTTTATGACTGTAACAGATGTAAACAAAGAAGGCTACTCCTCTATCAAATTAAATAAACAGACCTTTAGGTTACCTGAAACCTCTGTATCTATGGTTCATTTTGTGCATGTGAAGCTATAACAAAGTTTAAAACCTCGAGGCTGAGGAGCAGGTGAGACGTTCAGGAGAGGAGGTGAGACGTTCAGGGGAGCAGGTGAGACGTTCAGGGGAGGAGGTGAGACGTTCAGGGGAGCAGGTGAGACGTTCAGGGGAGCGGGTGAGACGTTCAGGGGAGCGGGTGAGACGTTCAGGGGAGCGGGTGAGACGTTCAGGGGAGCAGGTGAGACGTTCAGGAGAGCAGGTGAGACGTTCAGGGGAGCAGGTGAGACGTTCAGGGGAGGAGGTGAGACGTTCAGGGGAGCAGGTGAGACGTTCAGGGGAGCAGGTGAGACGTTCAGGAGAGCAGGTGAGACGTTCAGGGGAGCAGGTGAGACGTTCAGGGGAGCAGGTGAGACGTTCAGGGGAGCAGGTGAGACGTTCAGGGGAGGAGGTGAGACGTTCAGGGGAGCGGGTGAGACGTTCAGGGGAGCAGGTGAGACGTTCAGGGGAGGAGGTGAGACGTTCAGGTGAGCTGCACGGTGGCAGGTGATTCAGTGGGTGGAGTTGGAGACAGCAGTCACGTCTGAGCTGTCTGACTTTCCCAGTCTCCTCAAGGTAAGATTACTTTGAATGTTGGTACACAGTTTAATCCTGTTGGGTTTACAACCTGTCGAAGTGATAACGCTTACAGAAGCAGATTATGCTATCTGCACAGCTTGAGCTGAGCTATCACTACTGTGTGTTCGGCAATCTAACCTTCAAACACAAGTTGATAAAATAAATCAACCACCCAATAGGACCTTATTATATATAATTATATAATATAATATTAATATTCTAGGGCAATATGTAATATTCCCCCTGATAAACATAAAGATTCAAAACAAAGTTAGTATACATTTCTATACAATGCTATAGATGTTATTCATTGTTTCCCTCAAAGGTCAAACATTAGGGATAATAGTTGGAATTAGCCATAGCGACCCATTGTTGACCCTTTGACCCATTGACCCATGGTTTGGGCCCTTTTTTCTTTTTTCTTTTGTAGACGCCATCTTGGTTGTTTTGGAGCCCAAAGTGATATATGAGAGGCTGGATAAGCAATAATGCTCGGCTCAACCACGCTTGAGTCGAGATTTCTAAATTTAGATTTAGATTTCTAAATAATCTGATTTCTCCTTCTGGCCATTAGAAGGACTGCTGGTTTAAAACACTTCCACAAAGGCATAGCTTTCAGAATGAGTTTTTTTTTTTTAACTGACAGGATGCTTACTCCCATAGTTACTGTTATCACGCCGTCTAAGGTTTCTATTCCAACATGGCACACCTTTTATACAATGAACAAAACTCCAACACTCTGAACTCTGGGTGTAGATTACTCTGGTTTCCTTGTTCAATGTCGACTCTATCCAGACAATCTGTGCAGTGCCTTTCACTCTTCTTAGCTGTTACACTTGTCTTTAAATTCCAAGCACCACCTGAAATCTAAGTGTTTAAAAATACCAAAAAACTGACAGTGAAGGAGACACTGCTCCTGTTTTCAGACAATAATCCCCTTAGATTGGAAGTGATACACGCGTAACATCATCCTGCGGGGGAAGAGATTTACTGTAACATGATCTCATTCCACTGTGTCACCGCAGATGGTTTCTTGCCAGTCATCTGTTGGTGCAAACTGTTGCAGGGCTTATAAACCCCTGAACATGGAGGATGTGGGTTTACACTGTTGAGACGTTTGAGTCAGTTACTGTAACTTTAAGGGTCAGTATCAGAAAACATTGCATTGTTTCTGCCAACGCACGCCCTTTGTGTACCTCAAGGCCTGTAATAAAGCTCTATTTATGCTCACTGTAAGATAAAATATGTCAGGAGAAACAGCAGTACTTAATCCTTTTATAGGGTATCTGATTATATAGAATTAAATGTATTTTCATTATATTATGAAATCTGAATCCTATCTCTGATTTGAATAAGTAAAAGATAATTTAAGCATACATTTCAGAGGATTCAAATTAGTGAATCATTTTCTGAAGAATCCAGCCATCTACACACTCCATCAAAATCAACTTCATACATTTGAAGGAGTTTATGTATATCGGCTGTGCTGAGATATTTTATAAGTAATATGTAACTCCTGGTTTGTAATGGTTTTCCATCAAACTTTTGGCCAGTAGTGACTGGATAGTATGTCTAGTGTTCACACATAGAATACAACATTGTATGTGGTATTTTTAAAAGGTTAAAAGAGTCTTTGATACAACTTGTTCAACCAATCAGAAACCAGTGTTTACACCAGGGGTGTCCAAAGTGCGGCCCAAGGGCCATTTGCGGCCCTTGAGGGGATTTTTTGCGGCCCGTGACTTCAAATGAAGAATCAGAAGATTTTGGCCCGAGGCCTTGATTAAGATCGGCACATTATCTTACTTTTCTTTTTCATGTTAACAAGGGAACAATATTCCTAAAATAGAAAATGTTCAGTAACATGTATGTTGGTTTTTTTTAAATCTACAGCTTTTATTATTTTCCACATTTTTTTGTAAACTATGAAAAAAAACTTATGCACAGTTTTTGCAAACAAGTGGACTGTTGTTTAACCATTTAATGACCTGAGCTAAATGCAGAAAGCTTTTCCAAAAACATGAACCACATTACAGGCTTGATTCTGAGAAAAAATAAAAAATAAAGTAGAACGAAGAAATCAATGTATTTGATTTCCTTTTATTAAAGGGTTTCTTTAGCGAGCCTTTTGATTCTGATCTACAAAGCCTTACTATTTTTTCAACTATATTTCAAAAAACAAAACCTGTGGCCCGCGAGCGATTCTAACACGACAATTTTGGCCCGCAAGAAAAAAAAGTTTGGACACCACTGGTTTACAGTATGTAGGAATTTATTATGATCGGTCAGGAGGGGGCGCCATACTTTTGAAAAGCTGCCAGTGACTTTTGCTGTATTGTTCACTTTAACAGAACAGTCTAGTCAAAGATTAAACTTGTTCTGCACAATCTGCTCTGCTATGTTAATGACTAAAGTCAAAAAACATTTGTCAATGATTTTTTGGGAGGATTACGTGAGGTTTCCGAAAATGTTTCTGCAGCCTCCAAAAATACACCCGACTGCCATCAGACAGCCAACGTGTGAAAAGGAAGGATGCGTGTTAGAAATATAGATTCTGCACTTCTCAGTCTTCTCACTGTGCGTGTGTGGTTGTGTGTGTGTTCCCACATGAACTGTAGGCGGCAAAATTATAATTGGGGCTGAAAACGTCATGCAGTAGCAACATTGTCCCAGATGGTGTCAGCTTAGCGCTGTGTGTGAAAATAACCTCTAATCTCAGGAGAGAATAAGCCTCCATCTCTGGATGAGGAATCAATTTGTCTTTTCTTAAGGCAGACTGTGCATTCAGCAGCAGCAAAGATGGCATCCTGTGGGAGGATATTTGTATAAGACAAAATTATATAATGTCTTTACATTCTGTTTACATTTCAGAGCAGCTATTTTGACAGAATGGTGTTTCACTGTGTTTTTGTTGGCTGATTAGGAATACAGCTATGTGAATTATTGCTTCAAAGGAGGGTCTCAACAAGTGTGTCTTTTTCTAACTGAAATGATAAATGGGCTTGAGCTTGTATAACGCCTTTTCTGGTCTTCTGACTACTCAAAGCGCTTTTACATCGCACGTCACACCTACACATTCACACCCACTCACACTGAAGGCAGAGGTTTCTATGTAAAGTGACCATCAGAAGTAATTTATCCCATTTGTACATATTCATACAAGAAAAAAACGGTCAGCACTCTAAATGTTGTATTTTAATTGCCACTCGTACATATTCATACACCAAGACAAAGCAAGTTGGGTGACTTAACAGGGTTAAGTGTTTTGCTAAAGGACACATTGGACATGTGGCTGAAGGCGCTGGGGATCGAACCGCGACCTTCCGCTTAGAAGACGACCGACTCTAGCGACTGAGCCACAGCTGCCACTGAAGCATGCAGCAAAGACTTATCTTGAAATATATTTTTGTGGTGGTACAATACAAAAATACTTCACAGATTTAGAAAACAGAACTGAAAGAGCTTTACAACAAATCAAGGTTTTAACCGCTGACATAAACTGCTTTAGCTTCTGTAGTGACAAGAGTTGACTGAAATAAGTATTACCCGTCTAATATGTGTCCATTAGCTACTTAGCTAGGAGACCATTAGCTAGCCTAGCATAACGACGACAGCAGACACAAACATCTAGCCTGGCTTTAGACAAATTAATACAAAATCAACCTGTATAGTCACAGCATCACTATAAAATGTACATGTCATAAGTTTTCTGTTTGATTGGTAGTAAATAAAAATAAAGTTTTTCATGTTATTAGCTGGACATCTGTTCGTCTCTGCGAACAGGCTAAGCTAACTTAGCTGTGGTCTACAGCCTTGTATTTACCGGATGAAGAAAAATGTTCAAAATGATATCTTCATATATTTGTACCTGTCTGTTTTAAGTAAAACTAGAGCCATGCAGTTTGTTATGACTTTAGTTGGGGACACGACTACTTGCCTACCGCTATTGCTAACAGTTCTTTCGGGACAGTTGTGTCGCAAAATTTGTTTTCAATTTAATATCAAGTGTTACAGCTTGTGTGCCATGATAATGACACCGACATGATAAAACTATTCAAATCAGCTTTTTGTTTTGATTTGAGAAGGGATCAGCATGTCGCGATTTTATAAGTGGTTACATTAAAAGCACAAAATTAGCTTGCCTGGCTATCACAGGTTAGCACAGTGGGATTAAACCTAAACTAGTCAGGTGTGCTGATGTTGTTTGGGTGCAGAAAACACAACAGCAGAGGAAAAGCAATAAACTTAATGCACTGAGGTGTATTCAACACTCCAGATGTGTTTGCACAGTTAACTCCTTTATTAAAGTAATGACACGTTTACACATTAAACGGAACTGCGGTGTAAACTGTAACGGGATAGAACTAAAATAATCACAAGATAGAAGTCGGGACATAACTTTGGGGTCATTTTGAAGCTTTTAATTGGTCCAAAAAACGCCCCTGAGTGCAGGATGAGTCATCAGACATTAAAAATGTTTACAGGAAGAGAAAAACCTGGTATTTTGCTGTGAAAATCCTCAGATAATGCTTTATTGAAATGTACTTGGCAGATAAATTAACATGTAAAAACAGAAACACTGATTGGGTTAAAACTGGAATGTGTTTTTCATTTCATAGAGACTTGAAAGGAGAGCTGCTTTCAATGGTACTGAGAGTTTGAACCGAGCATTAAACATTGAAAAACACTTTCACGGATAAAGGCGATATAATAAGAGCTTGCAGTGCTATCCAAAAAAAAAAATCATTTACACATTCAAGTCAAGGTTGCACAAGTTTCATCTCTCTTGCGTCAGAGATACCTGAGATGAATTGACAAAAATACTGACTGACTACCTCCGGTCATATGAATGTCATTCCTGAGCTGTGCTGTATTTTATCAGATCAGATCATCTTCAGTGTCGTCCTGGCAGCTTCTTATGTCACTGTACTCCACCTGAGTGACAGCTGATTGGGAAAAATCTCGATTCCTCATCTCTCTTTTTCTCTTCTCTGAGCCACTGCTGCATCATTTCATCGGCCTGATTCTGCTGCTGCCAGCACATTCTCCCTGTTTGATCCAGAGGGAGCAACAACACCGCAGGGCTTAGCAAGGTGTGTGTGTGTGTGTGAGAGAGTGTGTGTGTGAGAGAGAGAGAGAGTGTGTGTGTGTGTGTGTGTGTGTGTGTGTGTGTGTGTGTGTGTGTGTGTGTGTGTGTGTGTGTTTGTTAGAGAGTGTGTGTGTGTGTTAGACAGGGAGAGTGTGTGTGTGTGTTAGAGAGTGTGTGTGTGTGTGTGTGTTAGAGAGTGTGTGTGTGTGTGTGTGTGTGTGTGTGTGTGTGTGTGTGTGTGTGTGTGTTAAAGAATGTGTGTTAGACAGGGAGAGTGTGTGTGTGTCCGTGTGTGTGTGTGTGTTAGAGTGTGTGTGTGTGTGTGTTAGAGAGTGTGTGTGTGTGTGTGTGTGTGTTAGAGAGTGTGTGTGTGTGTGTGTGTGTGTTAGAGACTGTGTGTGTGCGTGTGTGTGTGTTAGAGACTGTGTGTGTGTGTGTGTGTTAGAGAGTGTGTGTGTGTGTGTGTGTGTGTATGTGTGTGTGTTAAAGAGTGTGTGTTAGACAGGGAGATTGTGTTTGTGTCCGTGTGTGTGTGTGTGTTACAGAGTGTGCGTGTGTGTGTGTTGGAGAGTGTGTGTGTGTGTGTGTTAGAGAGTGTGTGTGTGTGTGTGTTAGAGAGTGTGTGGGTGTGTTAGAGTGTGTGTGTGTGTGTGTGTGTGTGTTAGAGAGTGTGTGTGTGTGTGTGTGTGTGTGTGTGTGTGTGTGTGGGTGTGTGTGTGTTAGAGAGTGTGTGTGTGTGTGTGTGTGTGTGTGTGTGTGTGTGTGTTAGAGTGTGTGTGTGTGATATTTAAACTATCTTTCACTGAAGTGTATAAATCAGGACACTAGATTGTGCTCACTGTTAGAATGTCAGAGTCACTTTGAGTTGAGCAGTGCGAGGGTTAACTTTAGTCTAGTTATCGCGAGATGTGGCTTACACAGGTGCGAGGCTTTGTGTTTACAGTTGCTACCTTCAAAGGCTGTAGGAAATATTGTTGTCTGTGCAACATGCAATGAAAGTTAATAACAAGAGACGTTCCTTTTTATTTTGACCAAGTTAACATTTAAAGGCCAAATAAACCATATAATTAATTATTTAACTACATTAATTAACTTACTGCTTTACTGCTTCATAATAAAAGCTGTTTAACAGGCTCGACATACTTCAGTTAACTTCTCAAGTCCCCATGTATGATAAAACTATTTACCCATTAATCATGGGTTTCATTGTTAAATGTTAATTTGTCTGACATATTTCAATAAATCACTATCTGAGAATCTTTATAACCCAAAATAACACCAATTTTTTTTCTTTCTGTATAATGTTTCAAATGTCTGATGACTCATCCTGAACTCAGGAGCGTCTACTTGTTTTTTGCTTACTAAAAATCATCCCTATACCGTATGATTTCAGACCATTTTTATGGGTACTAAAAGACTTTAATCTCAGCACCCCTGAAATATAAGGGGTAAGTGCCCTACCTGATTTTTTAAAATCGGATCAAACTTCAGAAATAATCAATACTATTTTTTTAAGTGAAATATGTTCCTCTACAAATACCATCAATCATAACAGAAAACCCATTCAACACTCTGAACGTCCTGTCACAATCTCTTTAGGAGCCGAGCACCCTTAAGTCCTAAACTTGCTCGCCCCCGATCCCAACGTTATGTCCCGCCTTCTATCTTGTGATTGGTTCCATCATGTTTCATATGTCACGACACAGCAGTTAAAGATCTGGTTTATGGTGACCTTAAAGACACCCCCTTGATCAACTGGAATTTATGTCTTTTTTTCTGAAGGTGAAACTACTACTCACACCTTCAGACTTCTCATCAGGTGCAGCTTAACTCCAGCTCTATCTTGAGAATGAGAGCACATGTTTCAACTAGACAATTTGCATTTACCTGCGGAAAATGCGTGGGAATGCTGACCGCTGAAATGTTTTGCAAAACACTGCTGAATGAAGAAGAATCAGCAGAAACAGCTGAAGGAATAGTAGAAGAAGAAACAGTATTAGAGGAAATAGTATAAGAATAGTAGTAGTAGAAGAAGTAAAAGTAGTAAAAGTTGAAGAACAAGAAGTAGAAGTAGAAGAAGAAAAAGTAGAAGAGGAAATAGTATAAGAATAGTAGTGGTAGAAGAAGTAAAAGTAGTAAAAGCAGAAGAACAAGAAGTAGAATATTAAGAAACAGTAGTAGAAGTGATAGAACAAGTAGAAGATACAGTCAGACAATGAGAAAAAGGGGAAAACATCTCCCTATTGAGTGCTCATTTCAAGGGCTTAAATTAAGAGTTGGTGGCTAAATGATGACTTTGAGAGCAAGAGGACAAATGGCCGAACGCTTTGATGTGATTTTCATGTCTGGGATCCAAGAAATGTGGAAACCACAGCGATCTAAAAAGTTAGTCCCAAGAGGTTTGGTCAGGGAAGTTTGGCTGAAGTTTACCATTATCCCAGATGGTGAGTTATCTGGACCACCTGTCGCTTTGACGCTCACAGTGTAAAAAACGTTGCTCTGATTGTCCTGAAAACTCAATGTGTGAGAGAGGACAAGTTTTCCTACATTTTGAGGGTACATTTATTCGTGTGGGGTGAACATTGTGGTCAGTAGAGCAATTTGTTCGGGAGATTTTTGAAACTATGTCAGAACTCTGTCCCACTCTAGCGATGATGTCACGCACTCTAGCCCCGAACATTCCACCACACACACACCCATTCAACAACTCAACGCAAAGTGAAAGTAGTTTAGTGGAAAAGTGTGTGAACGTTTTAAAGTAAAAATGGAGTCTCCAGGCCAGAGGGGTCCAAACTTTTTCACTTGCGGGCCAAAATTGACATGTTAGAATCGCTCGCGGGCCACAGGTTTTGATTTTTTTTAAATATAGTTTAAAAAATAGTAAGGCTTTGTAAGATCACAATCAAAAGGCTCGCTAAAGAAATCCTTTAATAAAAGGAAATCAAATAGTTTTATTTCTTTGTTCTACTTTATTTGTTTTTTTTCTCAGAATCAAGCCTGTTACGTGGTTCATGTTTTTGGAAAAGCTTTCTGCATTTAGCTCAGATCATTAAATGGTTAAACAACAGTCCGCTTGTTTGCAAAAACTGTGCATACGTTTTTTTTCATAGTTTACAAAAAAATGTGGAAAATAGTAAAAGCTGTAGATTAAAAAAAAACAACAACATACATGTTACTGAACATTTTCTATTTTAGGAATATTGTTCCCTTGTTAACATGAAAAAGAAAAATAAGATAATGTGCCGATCTTAATCAAGGCCTCGGGCCAAAATCTTCTGATTCTTCATTTGAAGTCACGGGCCACAAAAAATCCCCTCAAATGGCCCTTGGGCCGCACTTTGGCCCCCCTCTGCTCTAGGCAGAACAGAGCCAAAGTTATAAGGCTGAGAAGAAAGTTGAAAAGTGGAAAATTTTCCCATTCATTTGAATAGGGAAACATTTTGTGGAAAAAGTGAAATAACTTAAAAAGTTAAAGTAGTAGAAAAGTCATAACCATCATGTCCCGAAGAAGCCGGATAGTGTGATAGTTGAATGGTGGAAGTAGCACAAACTGTTGGAGAGTTGAAAAGGGGAATAATAATAAAGATTTGAATAACAATAGTGTGAATGCTGTATTACAGCATTCACACTATTGTTATTCAAATTTAGCATACCTGTCTAAAGAAAGGTTAGGTAACAATGCCAAGATAAAAATGTGACGTGGACAAACCAGAGCCGTCACATTATTTGTTCACTATGTTTTTATTATAAAGGACAAAGAAGGAGAAGTGAATTAGGTTGAAAGGAAATGACTGTTAACTTGTAGAATACTAAAAAAAAAGAAAAGGGAAATACTCTGTTTATTAAATAAAAATAGATAGACATTTAAGAGATTAATACAATAATTCTAAAAATAACTGGGTGAAATCAAAGTTTTCATTTAAAGTAATCAGATGTGCTGTCCCCACATAACGCGGTGACAACACCATCTGTATTAGTGCAACAAATTGCGTGACATCTTCGTATGAAAAAACGCTGGCGAAGCCGGAATGTACAAGTTGCACATGAAGGCAACATGAGAGAGAGAGCGAGAGAGAGAGAGAGAGAGAGAGAGAGAGAGAGAGAGAGAGAGAGAGAGAGAGGGAGGGAGAGGGAGGGAGAGAGAGATTTGTTCATCAGCGCTTTTCCGTTTTCTGGGTATACTCGCTCTGCCTCCTCTGTCGTGTCACCAAAGAGAGAGAGAGAGAGAGAGAGAGAGAGAGAGAAAGAGGAAGGAATATGGTTTCATCTGACGCTCCTCCCGTTTCAGCTCGGCTGTAGCGGATCTGTACCGCGAACAGGAGGTTCAAACCCCCCCTTCACCTGGAGCAACCACCCCTTCCCGTGGACCAACCAGCCTGCAGGAGCACTAACAGCACACCGGGAGACATAAATGGGTAAGATGTAGAGCTTTTTTTTTCCGCTTCTGGTTTGAAGAATGCCCCAAAAATAGCCTCCGGCGCCTCTGCGCATCTGGATGAGCAGGAATAAACGCCCGGTCCAGATGCGCGCTGGGTTCAGACTCTCTCCTTCCCTCCTCTCTCCCCTCCCTACCTCACCTCCCCTTGACGCCTGTCTTTAGTCATAACCGAGCTGTTTGTAAGTGACCGCACAGTCTTTCTCAGCGCCTTTTTATTCATGATTAGGTCGCCGTGTGGGTGGGTGGGTGTGCAGGAGCAGCAGCAGCGAGATTTCAGGAAAGCAGCCGGTCACATTGATGCTTTGCAGATGTTGACACGTTTACATTCACTCTCTTTCTTTCTGCCCCATTGTGCTGCACTGTTTCTGACTCTCTCCAGCTTCCCGTCTCTGTGGATGAAACGGGCCTGACTCGCATGACATTCCTCCTCCCATCGTCTCTCTCTCTCTCTCTCTCTCTCTCTCTCTCTCCCTCTCTCCCTCGTTTCCCACAGCACTGCGCTGTTGCACACATTGCATGAAGATTAATTGTTTGCAGGTTTGGTTGCACGAGTATAGGCTAATGTTTCTTAGATGACATGGCCGGAGGTGATACTTCCTTTTTCTCTCCATCTGTGCTTATACTTAGAAGACATTCATTTGCATGACTTGTCCCTGCGAAAGGAGAACTTGACTCTCAAGCAGCTACATAAATACATTTAACAATATAAAGCTGTAATGAGCGTATAGTCATTGGTTGCAGCCCTTTTCCAGGATACCTATTTTCTCTTCCTGTTGGTGCAGATACTTTCCTTTGGACATCTGCCTCTGCTGCATGTAAACAAACAATGCACAGCTGTCCTCAAGGGAAACACTCACAGTTACCGTCAAGGCTGGATTACCTAAATCAGGCAATTTAACCACCATCAGAGCCCATCACGAGTCCCCAGATTCTCGTGTGTTTATGTGCTGTGGTACTTTAATGAATCGCTAAATTGGATGACTATGCACCACTAAATTACAACATAAACTGAAATGGAAATCACAGGGGCTTTTAAACACACCATATTAACTAAATACAGGGAAAACAAAAGTCTTAACTATCTTGTTAAGTTGAAGTTGCATTTACTGGATTAGTTAAGTGTGTTAACCTAAAGGTGACAGGGTGCATATATATTGCTCAGAAAGATGGGAGTGGTGATGTGTTGTGGGAAGCCAAGCTCATTTCTCCCCAGGGCCGTCACATGTGTTAATCCTTACTGACATCTGTATGAGAATAATATGTTGCCTAATAATCGTTTCATTAAAATTACAAGTATAAAATCATCACTGACCACTTTTTAAGGTATTTACATCTGTAAAAATCCATTGCAATTTCATCTTAGTTTTTCACATAATAAGCAACTTTACAAGGTTTGTAGTCTTCAGTATTTCCTGACGTTGAAGTTAAGCATGCACGTTTGATAACATTTTAATAACTGAGGTCACTGTTAAAGATGGCTTGTCCATTTGGCTCAACGTGTCCATATCTTGATACCATATAAACACCCGCTTGTAACATTTGCATGCCACTGCTTAGCGGTCAAAAAACAGTTTTTCCTTCCAGGTGGAACAAACCTACCTGATATAGACAACCGTCACCCTGTGAGATCCTATACACAAACACCACATATTATATTGAACATCTGCTTCTACAGGAATCATACAAAAATCACTCAATAGCTGTTTTCACACATGTACTCCTGGAAATTTCTAGAAATGCCAGTCCAGTCTGCCCCCCTGAATTTAAGTTTCCACTGTCACGAGTCGAGTCACGACGTGAAAAAGAAGTCTGTTATGGCGGATAAAAAAATATGGCATCCTCACCCTGAATGACACATGCTGGATGTATAGTTAGTGCATGTGACAAAAAGCCCTGTGCTAGGTAAACACTAGTTCAAGAACAGCTTTTTTTTCCTTTTGAAGAGCCGCAGCGTAGTGTAAAATATCACACTGGTGAGCAGAAAAGAGTATGAAGCAGTTTATTTATCCACATGAAGATCGCACCAGTCGAGCGTTAGAGAATATTACATGCTGCGTTTTCTCACCAGCTCACCCTGAGTTCATCCGGACATTTTAGCGGGGACTGGCCGAAAAAAAAAGTCCGGTAAAAGTCGGGTGAGAAATCCCGCCGTTTGCATCACAAGTGCAAAACACCAAATTGCAGAACCATTTTTAAAAAAAAAAAGTTAGATGGCACTGGTTTACACAATGAAGTGGACAATGGGTGCACTCAGATGCTTGGCAAGACACCAAATAAAGAATAAAAATAAAACAATTACAAGTCAGGAAGGCATCTTTCTGCCTTGCCAAGGAATTGCAGTTAACAGTTTCTAGTGAAACTGATGTGCAGCAGAGCGTTTGTAGCTAATGCTAATCATGTTCTTGGTGAAATGCTCAAAGCAAGCCAGAGCTGTACCCACTTTTAATTAATATCTTCAAACTTTATTTTAAACTGGTTTATAACATTTGTATTGTTGTACATGTATTTTAATGTATCCTCATATCATGTTATGGGGTTTTATGTAACTGAATGTTGTACATCTGTTTGTTTACACAAAGGCCCAACTGGGGACACGAGTTGGAAATTAGCAATAGCTATATGCTCTTTATGCAGCACATCAATTTAATGCTTTGTATTGAAATTATGTTAAATTGCATTGTCCCTATTAAATAAATAAATTCAAATTCTTCTACTTTCCCTTGTAGGGCTTCTTCATGTGTAGTGTAAGGCAAGGCAAGGCTGGTTTATTTATATAGCACATTTCAACAACAAGGCAATTCAAAGAGCTTCTTGTAATGAAACTATGAAGCTTAAAGTATCATAGAAACACAGTATGAAACAAGTGTGGAACATTCAAGGAGATTTTACTTAAAAATACATGATGATAAAAGCCTTGTGGTAGTTTGTTGTTTTGGTTATTTCTTTGTTTACTCCTTAAGGTGAGGTAAAAAATGAAGACAAACCGTCACACTTTTAGATGATCTCTTTCTACCGTTGCTGCAGTTTTCAAGGCGAAAAAAGAGTCCACTTTGTCTCTCTAAAACTGTGACCTTCACTCCCACTGAACTGACGACACATCCTTCCCATTTTTGTGCAAACATTCAACAGTTAAACAGTGACATGTTTGTTAAAGAGTCGAGTTTGCCTATTGCATCACTCTCAACAGAAAGAAAAATACATTATTGCAACCTTCACTAGAGGAATTGAAAACTGTCGATCTCTTTCTTGCTTCTGCTGAACCGAAGCAGCTGAGTAAGTCAATCGTGACATGTAACTTAAAAAAAAACTGTGACAGAATAATGAGCAGAGAATAGTTGCAAATGTCATTTCATGTGGGAGAATGTGCTGAAGTCTGGGATCCCGATCCACAGTTGGAGTGGGTGTTTTTCACTCCCATTGGGCTGCAGTCCAGCGTGAATGTTTTACAGACAGAAACCTGCAGCTGTTCTTGACATCATCAGCAACAGAATCCACCACTACACACAGGTTCAGCGTTCGCTCTGCAGAGTTTACTCTGTCTGTACGAGTAGTTTCCCCTTATCTAAACTCACTGCAGCTGCTCAGAGAGGAGGCTCTGTTCCTGTATGTGTGTTTTATTGACCGCTCGAGTGGGAGTTCTGTTTTGTCTGCAGGCTTCAAATATTCAGCGTCTTGTCTTGTTAAAGCCTCCAGACTGTCACTTTTATCCTCGAACAGACAATGTATCACCACAAAACATGAGTGTTAGAGTGTGTGCAAATAATCTATAAAGGTCAAATATTATCCTCCTTCTCAACAAGTTTAAATGAGTCTCAGAGGTCGGAGAAGTTTCTTGTTCTAAATCCACTCTGATCCTGTATTTGATCATGTCTATAAACCCCTCTAATTCAGCCCTGCTCAGAACAGGCTGTTTCTGTGTCTGTAGCTTTAAATATGTAAATGAGCTGTGTTTGACCACGCCCCCTCTCTGGAAGGGCTTGAGTGCAGGCTTTCTCGCTGCATGCCCCCATTGATTACAGTGTGTTATTGTTACCCCACCAACACCTGGTATAAACATATAATCTGTGTCTTGAATGACATCCAAACAAAAGCTTTTCTGTTATTCTAGTATTTATACTGTAAAGCTCTCTGGTCAGGGATTTCTTTATGCTAATGTGGGCTCTACAGACATTTGCTGCGATAGCATGCTAGGTGGAAAATTAGGATATCAGGGACCAATTTTTACAGACCTGAGGAGGTTTCAGACTTGGATAGGCCATTGTAGCCCATGTAGCATTGACTCTAAATACACTACAGTGTGCATGTGTAACCTACAAAAAAAATAGGCTTTATCACGATAGCCTAGTTTTAAAGGCTTCATATGTGATTTTTCACACTTGAATGTAACAGAAATTAAGTATATCCTCTGAAAATAACTCTGTGAGTCATGACTGTCTACAATGGGTGTAACACCCGAGTCCCACTGTCTGTGATGTTTTCAGAGTTTTCAGAGTCCTATCTTCACTTTGTTTACATCGCCAGGACGGCCGGCTGACTCCTCCCCTCACGTATAAAAGTTGTTTAATTGAGGGACTAGAGAAAAGAAGAATAACATACTGTACTCACTGCTTAACTGTGTTTCTAGATCACGCTCATTTCAGGTAAATTTACATGCAGTGTGAAGATACCAGCATAATAAAGATCGCTAGCATTAGCATGCTAACACAACAATGCACCGTGAGTCATTTTGGTTTCATGCTGGTGCTCAAGGGCGACATCTGCTGGATCAAAAAATCACATATAAAGCCATTAAGGACAGAAAATAGATTTCTCAATTCAGCCATGGCTTCTGTCTTTTTGTAGGATGTGATTACAAATAAGATAAATACAGAATATCAGTATCAAGTATACTTTTTAAGAATGCAGCTACTGGCATTGCACATTTCTGTAAAGTGCATTGTTGTGCTTGTGTCCATCAGGGATATTAAATGCTGGCTGCTGTACATCTGTTGCACAGATAAGTTCCCTGTTTTTTTTTAGGACTCTTGGCTTTAACTTTGTGACACTTAAACCGTGCAGCCGTCTTTGCACTCTGTGATGTCCTGTGCTGAGCCACAAGCTGTCGTCGTCTTCTTCTTCAGCAGTAAAGTGAGTTTGTGTGTTTGTTGACTGACGTGGGTGGTGGAAGGACTGCCGTGTTTCTTCCCGATCTGCCACTCAGAAGAGCACTAACGATTGGTGGTTCACAAGACGACTGCTACACGATATTAATTCACAGCACATACTTCCCCTAATTTAAAACCTTTCCTCTTCTGCTGCAGCGGTATCTGACACTTCCTCACAAACTTCACCGCTGAGAGCAACAAAAATAGAAAACAAAGACGGTATTTGCGCCACGTCGCCGCCTCATCTGCGGGTAATCTCTTTAGTTATCTTGAGCCAGAATCATATCCTCCCCATCTGAGCGCGGGGCCAAGTTGGACTGCGTTCATTTGCTTTGTCTGCTTCATCTTGAAGCATTGTGGAAATCTTCCTCCTCCTCGTCCTCCTTTCCCATTGATTTAAACTCCTAAAGACGCCGTGACCTTCCACTTTTTACACAGCTGCTTTCCCAATATGTGCGGTTGTTTTTGGCTAGCGTGTCACTCTTGTGGTTTTCGCTTGGTGATGCATTAAATGTGTTGAAACATGTATGATACTATATGTGTGAGGCAGAGATCCTTTTGGGGAAGAAGCCAATCTGTCAGAGTCGTCGCAAGCTACCCCAGTTATCCCCATGGTTACCCAAACCCCCCCCCCCCGAAACGCCCTCCTCCACCCCCTCATTTAGCAGCCTACGCAGGCCTCAGTGGTCAATATGAGTGTGCACGAGTGTGTTTGTTTAAAGGTTAGGGTTTAAGAAAGCGACCAAGTAAGTGATATGACACATTCAAAACATTATTATGAGCTGCACGAGCAGCCACAAGTTGTTTGTGTTGATGCAAGTGTGATAAAAAACAAGAAGAAAAAGACGTGTGCATATTTTCTAGCTGCTACTTATGGCAAGGCTTTTATTGGAAACAGCTTTTTATTAGACCTTTTCTTTACTCTAATCTTTTCAGACACAGTTAAGGTGCCAATTACCAAACACTGACGCAGGATCTGTTGTTTGAAAAATGTGCGAGAAAGGACCAAACATGACGTCCATCCATTCAATCTAGAAAGTCCAATTAAATCATGATCTGTTGCTACTACAGGGGGTCTGTTCCCTGGAAAACAGGCTTACGTAACTGTTGGGTGTAAATGCATGCCTTGATGTAAGAAGACTTTGGGAAAAAAACTGTGGGAGGCAAGTTTGTAGAAACTAACAAGATCAAGATGAATTTTTAAAAGTATCAAACCAGAACTGTGAGAGTTCAAGAGAGAGTGTTTGGAAGAGGAGAGCAGCATGTCCTTGTTGGTGTTAATCATATGCAACCACTTCAGTCTTCAGTCTTGTGCAACTTGCTCACTAGCTTAAGACCCCACTTACTGTATGTCTAAGGAGTGGACAGACTTACAGCAGGCCTTTTACAACTACACATAACAACAAACCATAACTACCATGTGAGCTTGAGGCCGTTGTCTCTTGGATGTAAACAGATGTTGTTTTGTGACACTGCTGCTCATCACTCATCCTAAGTGGAAGACACTGGAAGTCCTGGTTTTATGGTGGAAGAAATGCATCATTACGTTTGTCAGATCTCAAGGACACACAAAGAAAAAAAACCACTGGATGCGAAACACAACTGTAATTTGTTTACTAGAAAACTCTCAAGGTCACATAAATGAGCAAGTGAAAGCTGGTTTCCTGTTTGAAAATGAAACACTGAACTGTAGAGGATTGAGTGTAAAATGACTATGATTTAATGACAGGATAGGTGCTGAGAAAATGTACATTATGCTAAATTTACCGTGTGAGTTATGCCTTTATCTCTGCAGTTTTATAGCCCTGATTGATTTCATTTAAATGTAGATTTTTATAGATGTTGGTTAAGGGTTGTGTGTGTTTGTCCGTACATGGCTTCCTCTTTCACGCCCAGTTTCAGGTCAAGATATAAAAACCTGCGCAAACAACCTAATCAGAACCCCTGTGCCTGGAAATAACTATAAAGAGCCATGTGACACCTCTGCTCTGTCTGACCTTTTAATGTGGGTTTTTGTTAACACACGCTCCCTCTCTCTCCCCCTCTCTTTTATTCCCTGTGTCTCAGTGGAGGCCGTGGTGGAGTTCGACTATGAGGCTCAGCAGGACGATGAGTTGAGCCTGACGGTGGGCGACATCATCGTGAACATACGGCGGGATGATGGAGGATGGTGGGAGGGCGAGCTTGGCGGACGCAGGGGGCTTTTCCCAGATAACTTTGTCAGGGTGAGTAATCGCTCTCTCTCTTGTTCTCTCCTCATTCTCGGTGTCTCGCTTGCTTCATTAAAAAACCACCAGAGGCCCTCCATAAATAGCAGCAGAATAAACATGCGGAGTGAAGTGTGTCACTGCAGTGCTGGTTTGTGAAAGAAAACACAGCTCATTCACGGATGAGGTTGGCATCCTTTTTGAAGGGTGAGATACGATTTGGTGTCAGAATTAGCACTGAGGAAGTTTATGGTAATGATGCATTTGTGGTCAGACATTATACTGAGTTTCTTTTTTCCACTAATGCACAAACCTCCTGAACATTTCCTGAGATGCTGTATCTTTGTCCTGACTTTTGTGATGCATCGCTGATGCCAAATATTGATATTTAAAAAAATCAAATGTCCTAAGATTTCCCTGGCTCTTTGACTCACCCCATCATCACTTCATGAATCCTCAGAGTGACATGCATGAGGGTTATCTAAACAGAAGATAGTTGGCCAAAGGAGAAAAAGACAGCGGGTTAATTTCAGACAGCGATGACAAAAAAAATGGGTAAAGAATGATAAGAGGAGAAAATGCAGTGAATAGGTATTGCACTCTATTTCTGATAGAATATGACCCACTCTTGATAAATGTTGTCGTGGTGTTTGTATTACGAGCAGATTTATTTCCAACACTTTGAATAAATAGGTTCACAAACTCCACCTGGAGCCATTGTTGGGAGGAGAATGTTTATTTGTTACTGATGTTTAAATTGGCCAAAAAGAAGACCAACAGATGAGCCTTCCATCTGTGATTGGAAACATGTTGGGGTTTTAGACCTGCCTGATGTCGATTTGGATCTTGTTGCTCCATTGTGTACTCAGGACTGCAAACAGTCGTGACTTTGTTGAGCGGCAGTTTGGCATCTGGGTTAGTGTGACAGAAGCGAGCACCCTGGCAGAGGCAGAGAGTAGTGGAAAGGCTGGTTTCATCATGATCTCAATGAAAGATTTAGCACGGGTAATTTTCAGAACTACATGCCGTGTAGTTTGGGAGATTTTTGGTAAAGGTCAAAGACCTGCTCTGTTGCTGCATGTGACCTAGTGAACACAAATGAAGTGTCTACATTGAGATAAAACACTCAATCCTTAAAGACCTTCTCATACTACAAACAGCCAAACCTAAATGTTAATGTCTGCCTTAATGGAGACAGGCATGACGCAATGAAACTTACAAACTTGATGCACATTTTGCACCGATAATCTTCATTAACAAATGAGAACTTCTTTTAGGGGTTCATGTCAAATCGAGTGTCAGGTTTCATGGGCTTTTCAACCATGATGCAACAAGAACTTTTCCTGAAACATACTTGCACCTCGAGGCTCCTGCAGCACATTCAGGCACCACGAGTCTTGTTGGCAGTCTGTCCTCAGCTGGCAGCGGTTTAGCACAGAAAAAAAAAAAAATGGCAAAAAAATTGTTGGACTTAGCATGACTTCCTCTTTTTCTCCCCTTAACTTTTGTGTTTTTTTTCTATACTTTGCAGTTTTGTCATGTTGTTTGAGTTAAACTGTGACTGCACCACCCACACATACAGTTACAAGTTGACGATACAGAAGCACAAGGCTGTAAACACTTGGGGAAACATGAATATTTTCTACAAGGACAGAAGCTTCAGAGATGAATCTTGAATCTTTTCTTCTATATTTCTGAAGTAGCTATTTGTCTACAAATCTTGTAGATACATAGCTATTTGGCCTTATTCATTCACAAGTATACTCACGTTTCAACCTCTCAAATGTAAATAGTTTGTGTTTTTCTTTGTCCTCTGTGATAGAAAACTTTAAATCGCAGGGTTTTTGGTTTATTGAAACTGAAAAAAATTACATTAGGATCTGAGAACTTACCATACAATATGATACACTTTCTAGTCCCCCTTGGAGAACTTTGTCTTTGACTGCCAAGCTATTTCGTTGGTAATTTACAACTCTCCTTCTACTGTTTGTCATTTATGTTACGATATCTTTAGATTGTGTCTCTGTACAGTAGATCTGATGCTCTAGTTTGAGCCAAAACTTCCAAAACCATCGATTTGTAGTGGCTCAAAGTGAACTAAACACAGGTATCAGTGTGAGAATAAAGAAAAAGGAAAAGTTGAGTCATCTGTAGCTTCTGATATGCGTAATAGAATAGTATGTTTACCGTGATGAGAAGGGGGAAGTGTCTGGTTCACTGTACCATGAGGGGAAGTTGAAAATTGCCACAATTTAACGCTGAGAGCGAGCGGAGTTCACGTTTTGGGAGGCTGGAGAAGTCCGTGTATTGTCAGGTTGGTGACTGTGCAGCGAGGCTTTATTTGTGCTGACTGAATGTCACAGCTCTCATTCAGTGTCAGGCAGCCGGACAATGGGCCTGTGAAGACTGAGTGTGAGTGTGTGTCCGGTGTGTGTGTGTGTGTGTGTGTGTGTGTGTGTGTGTGTGTGTGTGTGTGTGTGTGTGTGTGTGTGTGTGTGTGTGTGTGTGAAGCGAGGCGAAAGGAGGCTGTGAGTAATGCAGTAATACCAGACTGGTCTGTCACAAGACTGCAGTTATGGGAATCAGTGACATTAAGCTTAGCAAAGCTGATGAGTGTGTGTTTGTTTGTGTGTGTGTGTGTGTGTGTGTGTGTGTGTGTGTGTGTGTGGGTGTGTGTGTGTGTGTGTGTGTGTGGGTGTGTGTGTGTGTGTAGGAAGTGGGGGATGTTGGACAGGCAGGTTAAAGGGGGGAACAGGAAGTGATGGTATGCAAGCATCCCCCGATGTTGCCGTCATAGCTGACACTCATTCCAGATAGCTGTGAAGGTCATAAGGTTAGCGTGTTTTGTAGTTAACACAAAGGTGTGTTTATTTCTAAATTCAAAACCCCTCAGAGTTGTAACACAAATGTATGATTAGCTATGGCTAACAAGCTGATAATCCTGGACTTGAAGCTTTTACTGTGAAGCACTTTGTGATGTCTGCTCTTCAAAGTGCTGTATAAATAAACTTTTCTTACTTACTTATCTACTTAATGAGTTGACTTAGAAAAGCAATGGATGTTTCTGATATTACAAAACTATAAGCTACTACAGCTATTTTAGCATTAGTGAAATTAGCGAGTAAATTATGTGTATTTGCCAAGCCTCAGACGGATTAGCTGTGCAACTAACTAGCTAAAGTTTCTTTATCCTGAAAAACTTCTCTTTGGTGACATGGATATGACACTAACCATGCCTTTAAATTCTGTAGCAATAGATCATCGAGACCAAGCGGCCTTCCGGTGAAGCCAATGCAGAAAAACTGCAGTTCCTCGAGTGTCCACTAGAGGCTGGCTCCAAAAGCCAAGAAATCTCATCAGAGCCCATTTGAGAAAACCTTTTTTATAGCAGTAATACAAAGGGTCACAGTCTGGTTCAAAAACACTTCTGGGTTGGGGTTGAGTTTTATTTTTATGAATTATATATTTTAGTTAAGGCTTAAAACTCAGGCGAGTGTATTGTAGCTGTTCACCAGGAGGCTTAAGGCTGACTGAACTTAAGCTGTCGACTTGGTTTCAGTTGTTTTCATCGTTTGGAACGTGTATGGTTGGTTGTTTCAGCAAACAAGGTATTCACTCGGTCTGCCTCAGCTCCACCTCTTTGACTGCTTTCCAAGATGGCCGTCGCCTTTATTAGGCTTCATAATGTCCCTTCAGAGACTAGGTCCATGTTTTGTACGGCCAAAGATCTAGAAACACAAGCAGCTGCTGTTTGTCAAGAGCAGGGAACTCCACACTTCTGCAAAGTTCCTTTCAAAACCTTTAAAGACTATTACTATTCAGTTCAATTCAAAAGGTGATATACTGACAATAACAACTTGGCTAAGTGTTTATGGAAATCACCTGACCTCTGTAGATTGGATAAGTAGGTGTTACAAATTAGAATCACATGCTCTAAATTGATATTAGATGCCGAACATTGCTCTTCACACTGCAAAGAAGCAACTGGATTTGGCGGTTTTTAGCTGTTGATGTCTGAAAATGAACGAAAATTTGGAATAAAAAGTTTGAGAAGTTAAAAAAAAATAAATAATAATAATTAGGTAAGTTAAGTCCTTTTTATAATTAAACATAAACACAAACATAAACACAACATAACAACATAAACACAGTTTGACATAAACTTCTCTTTAAGACTATAAATGTAGTAAAATTACTTTCATATTGTGTCGGACTCAAAGTCTTTTTGTCTCTAACTTGAACTCAAAGTTATAAAGTTCCACATATTGTACATTAAAATGATGAAAAACAGAGAAAAGAAGCAAACCAAGACGTCTCAGTTTGTCATTTTCTCTACACAATGATAAATCTAACAGTTAAAAATGATCTTGTGGATTAATCTTTCTGTTGTTAGAGCTTTCATTTGAAATGTTTGTTCTGTATATTAACATCTTTATAAAAACAGCTCGTGTCAACACTTTGTGACTAAAGAGTTGTGCAATAAGGATGACACTTATGAAAAGAAGGGAAATAATATTTTGCATCATTATTTCTCTGCGTTACACAAGGATTTTTAAAAGCTAAGCTCTATTTTTATTTCCCCATTTTCTCTATCTTTGTCCTTGAGTTACAGATTAATTTTCGGTGTTAAAAAGACAGCTGGCGTTAGCTGCTACACTGCATTACTTTGTTTTTATCTGTGACGTGAGGGAAAGGTCAGAGGTCCGGCAACTGGGGATGCACAAGGCAATGTTTAGCATTAAAGCTGAGCTGTGTAAATAACATACTTGCTGTCAGCTATCACACATTATGCAGACAAACACACACAAACACACAGACACACACACTGCCACCACTGCGGCCTACATTATGCAGGTGTTTCCTGCTCTGATACGATGAATCACGTTGTCTTCCTCTTCTCTTTTCAGCTGGGTTTCCTTTAACTCGGGGTTACCTTCACATCCTCACAGGAGGAACTGCAGCAGAGCATGAAGGCTGTGTAACAAAGGTCTCCATGAACAATAAAGTTAGTCGGCCTTTGATTTCTTTTGAAAAGCCATGCAGTCATTAGTCTCCAGTTCCAAACTCAAATCTATTAATTATTTAAAAACAAGCAGCCTGAATAGAAAACAGATGGCTTTTAGCAATGATCATCCACTGCTTGTCATGAAGCATAAAACCAAAACAGCCAGTAAACACTGCCTCTCCTTCCCCACTCTTAAAAAGGGAAGCTGTAGGCTAACAAATAAGCTGCTGTGGGTTTTTTTTTTTTTGCGTAGGTTGGCTTATGCAGTCTGAGTCTCCAAGTTAAAAATGTTGTTTCTTCTTTACCAGTCAGTCTGTGTCTGCGTCTGTATGTAAGTTCCTCAATGAATGTGTGTATCTGTTTTGCAGGACATGAGAGTCTCTTCCTGGTTCAACATGCATTAGCCTACTTCAACTGTGAACACTGACCAAGGAAAGATAACTGACCTGATCTCAGTGGACAGAAATCATAAAACATTTAAATATTTTCCTAACCACTGCTATAAATAAATATAGTTCCAGCCCTACTATGTATTTATTTTGATATTTTGGCTGTTAGCTAGTTGAATAGTCTTGCTAGGAGGTTTGGGGAATACCAAAAAAGGACCATAATTCTACATCTATCAAAATTTGCTGGTAAAGCGCCATCTTCTTAGTGGCTAGCTAGCCCCTTTAGGTAACTCTGATGCTTTTCTATTTGATGTTGTCCATGCTGCTAGCTAGCATCCGCTGGCACAATAAAGTTTTTCATATTTGTTTTGGCTGCTAGCTAGGTCCTTTTGGTATCTTCAAAGTTTTCAAAAGTCACATGTCCTTTTATGCTGCTAGCTATTACCGTAGGTTATTGACATTTAATGTAAGCTGCTTTATGACTTTTAGTCGTTCAGTTTTTTTTCTCTATTTAGCCCGTGAAGTTTTAACTGCTAGCTTTTACCATTGATGACTAATTTTCTTTTCTACTAGCTCGAACTTTCTTATATCACTTTGTTTTTTTATATTTAGTCTACTTGAATCCCTAGTGTTATTATTTACATGGGTTGTTAACCCCAAAGTCATCTTGTTGGACAGCGTAATGTATAACTAGCTGGAACCTTCTGGTTAACCTACATAACAGTCAGAAGATAGGAGTAGTACCACAAAGCACCAAAAGGTGGTGCCTCTGATTTGTTTTGAGTTTGTGAGAGTATATCTATGACCGTCATCTTGTCTGATGAAAGATCGTGAAAGGACTCTCAACTTCAGTATTGAGTTAGTGCAGGATATCTATGTTTTACTGTTCATTTATGTTCAGTTATAGTGTCGTGGAGACCTGACTTTGTATGGTCGATAAAGTTGTAGAATAAAAGTGCTGTGTGGAAATCCCCCACTCTGTTGTCTGTTGACTATCTGATGCTAACCAGCTATCCCGGGCCTCCTGCAAATCGCCACCTGTCGCTAGCTTCTACTTACCAGCCATGAAACTGTTGGCTAGCTACCACCTTCCCATATCGACAGTCTTTTTATTTACATGTAATTCAAGTTGCCCACTGTTCTCTTCTTCTTTTTTTTTTTAGCTGTGTCATATCTATCTTGCTTTGCCTTCTTTCTATTGCTTTTCACAGCATTTTTCTTGGTTAGAGAGTGTGTCAACACTGAAGCCACCTTGACTAAAAATAGACTAGGTGTTGTAGCCTAGTCTATATTATGGTTCACAGTAATGTGCTTGATAAACCACAATGTTTCTTTTATTTTATTTCTGAACTTGTGAAATAGAAGATAGAAGAGAATATGTAGAGAAATGGTTGTGATGGCTTTTGACTTGTTTAATGGCATGCTAAGTGGTGGAAACACCTCTTGAGTAATGTAATGCTTTCTTGATTTACTGTTGAGTAATGCAATTATTTTTGTTAAGTGTACTTAATGTTTAATTCATTACGCTTTTCAGGTCACAGTAAACCAAAGTCAATCCAGCGCTGCTCCTCATGACAGACACACACAGTTAGCTTCTAACGTCAGCTGGTGAATAGTTGAATATTTCTGTTTCTGCTGTAAATGTTCAATGAGGAAATTAAACAGACTGTGGATTATCTCAGAATGTATTCGGCCGAGGTCACGCAACACAGCAACAGAACACTGACAGAGTTTTCATGTTTACAGTCTTGCTTATATTCTGTCAGCAGGTACAGCCTACAAATTCCTTTCTATTTGGGTATACTTCTAACGGCTAAACAAATTACCCTGACTTGTAAATGGCAGACATATACATACAGTCTTGGCAAAAAAATTGTTTCCTTTTAAGCTCATCACACGTATCAGGTCGCTGGAAACACAACCCTTAATGTAATACTACCTGTGTGTTGCATGAAATTAGAATATGGTTTGCTCACTGTGCACTGTTTTGCTAACTGTCTAATTTAATTAGACACCTTAACTGCATGGATAGAAAATACATCTGGATGTTTTTGAAGCTTGCTGTTCTGTCTCGAAAGAAGGGAAATGATCAGTTAACACATCTAATGGAGGAGCGGTAATGTAGGGTGATCACATTTTCCAACCTCCAAATTGGGACACTTTAATTTTACCGCAAAGCCACATAACATGTATCACTCCGCAGATCGGTGACCTGTAATGGTTACACAATGTTGTATGCAAAGTTGCCCTCCCAAGCAGCCCTTAGACACCTGCCTGTCCTTATGCAGCGGATCCTGTAAACATGATAAGCTAGGCTAGCTAAGCAACAGCCGCAACCAGAGATTGATTGACACATGTACAGACAAATCAGTATTGATCTTTGACTCGTCTTGTATTAGTGATGTTTTTTAGTGGTTAAAACAGCAACAGCTTTGGCAACACCATTGATTGACATAAAGACAAATAGGTGTTGCAAGCACAGTGTATTGTTTTGGTTAATTAAAACAGGGACCGGAGCTAGTGTTTAACAGTTGCTACTGGGTTAGCGGCTCTGTTGTTTGACCTTGAAATATGAACCTCCTTTCACTAACAATTGCAGTTGCTAATCAATTTTGAAGCAGTTAAATTAAAATATTTAGTTAGAAAGTCTATTTTAGTTTAAAAAAATTGCAAACTGGAACATAGCAGTAGCCCACAGCATGATATTAGCATTCTAGCTTCCCCCCCTTTAGCCTGCTGCCGGTGTGTGCATGGTGAGTAGTAAAATGCTTGGTAGTGAAAAAACACATCTTTCTTTGTGTTCAGTAATCACATGTTATGATTTAGAAAACAATTTCTGCTCTGTCCTTGAGGATTAATCTGTCACTTCCTCTTATCAGAATTGAATTATCTCCTCATCTCTGTTGAATGTGAATCTCTCCTCTGCAGAGTACCCACTTTATGATTTAATTTCACAAGACGAGGGCTTGTTTTCAACACAGAATCTTACTTATCACAGTCTTATGTCGACTCCACAACCTTTGTATCTCCTAAAATGTCTCTTAGCCTAAAATGATCTTCTGCTGTTGTCTAGGAAACGTCTTCCCGTGTTGTATATTTTTGGATCTCAGAGGCTCATTAAGGCTTTCGCACCGCACCAGGCCAAACACAACCGGAGTGTGCATGAGGGGCTAGATTCTGTGAGTCAGTATACCCAGGCCCGTATGCTTCACTGGGCTGCGTTCGCCACAGGCCAGGGCTTATGAAACAGTGTCATGATGAATGTGGTAAAGGGATGTGAACCGTCATGGCTAGTGTACTTTCTGCTGTGTGTGTGTCTCCAATCTGAACATCTCCATGTTTGTTGTCTCCTCCATCGGCCCGCTTGTTGATTCTTCTGTCGCTCGGCGTGTGTGTCTTCCTGTCTCCCTCCGCTTCTCTTGATCAGTTTCGCCTGATGTCTTGTGATGCTTTCTTCAAGTGACAGAGAGTCATGTGGACAGAGAGTCAGCAGAGGGAAAGGTTGCAGCAGTGAAGGAGGCAGTGATGGTTGTCAAAGCCTTTTACAAGCTGGTTTGCCTGCAGGTAAACAATAAAGGATTTCCTGGATTAATAACTTTTAATACTGATACCTCAATGTTGCCTCTGCAGCACGGCACAAGGGGATTAACAGATACCGTTGAATTTGCATGTATTAAATAATATAAACAGGATTATAGCACACACTTACCATGCAGGAGGGCCTTTATTCTAAGGGATAGATTAGTCATTCACAGATTTATTTGCTGAAGTTAGGGTGCCACACATCTTCATAGATACATTTCAGAATAATTCAGTTGTCGATACACCTGAAACCACGTTTTGAGTGTTATAAAAAAATTATTTGGATGTTGTGAGAGTGCATCCAATGTTGACGATCTCCCTTTGTGAGGTACATGTCTGATCTCCAGGATCTGAATCCAGGTTCCGAGGATCCCATCGTCTCCGGGTGGAGCAGGTCGAGGGACAGAAAGAATCCTCCTCGATTTCTCTTTCATTTAATCTTGTTTCTTTTTTTTCCAGCCGCTCCTCTGACCTCTGACCTCTTCGTCTTTTTTCACCCTCTGTGTGCTTTTAGTGTTTCTGCTGCTTTAGATGTTCACACAGCGTTTGTTTCCCCCGGCAGCTCGTCTGATCGTTTGGCTGATAAATATGAACACTTGTTGTCATCCATCCAATCACCGGATGTTACGTCAAAGACTGTTTCATAAGATAACAGGAACTGCTACTAAAAGCTACCATACTGCTGCTGTGGATAAAATGTTTAGTAAATTGTGATTGGATGCATTAGCTTGTCTGTAAACTAGGGCTGGGCAACGATTAAAAGTTTTAATCGCGTTAATCGCATGAGTTCCTGTGATTAATCACGATTAATCGCATTGTTATACGCAAAATCCAATAATGAATTCAAAAGTACTTCTCAACTTAAACAATGTAATCAAAGCAAATAAATACAGAACTAAAGCTTATTGCATTCGTTGCAGTCTGGACGCAGAGTGGTGTGGGTCTCCTCTCTGCTCTCTGACTGCAGCTGGGTCACTCGCTGCTCTTTGAGGACAGTAACTGCAGAGCAATACGTGCTTTCACGTCAGTTTCTAACACCAAAAAAGTCTCCAATAACACCAGAAAAAGTCGCTAGATTTGTCGCTGGTAGCTGTTGACAAAAAAATATAACACAGCGATAATTAATTAATGAGTTAACGCAAATTTAACGCGTTAACGTGCCCAGCCCTACTGTAAACATATTGTCTTCCTCGGGTCTGTTTTCCCGTTTGTCTCGACTACGGTCAACTTTGGGCTAGTTTTCATCGAGGTAAAGATGGAGAATCGCTCCCATGATTCCCCTCCAGCCTCGACGTCATCTTTTGTTATCGTTTTTTCATTCTGTGTGTTTAAGAATACATGCAGGTTGTTATAAGCTGCTGACCTTTATAGCTGTATTTATTTCAGAAGAAAATCTGTTTTTTTATGTAATTTTTTGGATCAGACATAACAAGAATTCACTCGTGGTGCCAGTTTAGCTCAGACTGTAAGCAGGTGCCCCACATACAGGAGGCAAAATCCTCGACTCCCTGGCCCTGGGTTTGACCCCGATCCTCTGCCATTTGGTGTTCTTCAACCTCACTCTCTCTTTGCCCTGTTTTCCTGTCTCTCTTGAGCTGCCCAATCCAATTAAAGCAAAGAGAAAAAGGACTACATTGTTTCCATAATACTTTTTTTTTTTTTTTGGTCTCTGTTGCACCAAAGGCATTATGTCTTTCATTTGTTTTCTCCCAGTACCATTTCTTGTGAAAGGAATAAAGATAAATCATGGAGGGAATGTCAAAATCTGAACGCTCATACTGAAGTCAAAGTGGAAGTTTGTACACATTTTGGTGGACAAACGACAAAGTCAGTCTGTCCTCATCAGTCAGTCCATTTCTAGGGAAGGTAACATCTCAGCAGAGCCTGGAGAGAGAAACACAAGGCGACTCCTTTAGTGACATTCCTTCTTCACAATTAGGTTATTTCTGTTTCTGTCACCTTCATTTTCTCTCCTGAATCTGTGTAATTTCTCTCTCACCTTTCCTCACCTCCTCCTCCTCCTCCCTCCTCCTAACTTCTCACCTCCTTTTCCTCTCTCTTCGCAGGAGATAAAGAAAGAGGCAAAGAGGGATGGAGGACAGACCAGCATGATCAGATCGGAGCTTTCCAATGGAAGGGCCAGCCCCGTGTCCGACTCCAGCGTACGACCGGGCAGGAGAGGTACCTGACCGCACACACACACACACACATTTATTGTGGTCATTTGGCAGGTTTAAGTCTTCAGTCTCAAACACAGATCCTCTTAGTGTGAAGAAAGATTTAGGTCAAGCATTCCTCGCTTGTCAGTGTAAACACACACTCAGTGGTGGAATATAACTCAGTATTTGAGGTACCTGTACTTTTGAATGTTTTCTCTTCATACCACTCCATGACCTCTGTTACTCCACCAACGGACCTTAATGTCCTTTATTACAATCATCTGAAGGCTATCATTACCAATTACATGAGAATCACTATCTCGTGGTGTCGGCCTATCGAATTCAAAGGGATTTTCTGTTCTCCCTTTGAAACAAGTTGTAAAAATGTCTTTGTAATGATGTTGATCTTTGTGTGTGACTTTTTACACTCCCATTAATTAACTAAAGAAGAGTCCTCTTTGGTATATAGAGTTCTATATTTATATGTTCAATGCATATCACATGTAGCACAAGGACACACAACAGCCACTGATACAACAAGTATTATAAGTAGTAATTTCACTCAAATGAAGGATCTAAGGACTTCATGATGCCTGCTTTCACACCCTGATATGCAACAGCTCTATATTGAGGAGGAGTGCCACCTCGTGGACAGTAGAAGAACTACAGGGTTATTTTTAAACGGCCTTGTTGGTGTGGAATGAGTCAGAGTGATAAGGAGGCTAATGAGTGTGAGCAAACTACTTACAGCCGGGCGTGAAGCATTTGGCGTCCTCGCTGGTCAGTAAGACGTCCTTTAATTGAAAGTTTAAAAGTGATTCCTCGGTCATGAGAGTGTTTAAAAAGTCAGTGAACACACATCCTCACACACTGTAAGTCCTGAGTATGGATAAGTGTGAAAGCTAGTTATGTCACATGTAAGCCTAAAATATGTTTGTTTGTGTTCTTGTCCTGTGTGTGTGTGTGTGTGTGTGTGTGTGTGTGTGTGTGTGTGTGTCTGCAGGAGAGCAGATCCGTAAGCGACGGTGTAAAGCAGCGTTCAGCTACGTGCCTCAGCATGAAGACGAGCTAGGGTTGAAAATAGGAGATGTCATTGAGATCATCGCAGAGGTGAGACGGATTATTTAATCAATCAGTCAAACTTTATTTATACAGCACCTTTCAGACAAATAATCAATCAATACTGCAATTAACAATATTCAAAAATAGTTGAATCCAGGGTAGATATTTTCACCACCATTGATCCAGTACGTTTGTAAATCTTTGCTTCTGTAAGTTACTCCGTGTTGTTTTTGTTGTGTGTGTGTGTGTGTGTGTGTGTGTGTGTGTGTTCAGGTAGAGGAGGGTTGGTGGGAGGGGTCTCTAAATGGGAAGACTGGAATGTTTCCGTCCAATTTCACCAAAGAGATCCTGACAGAGTCGGAGACGCCGTCTTTAGACACGTCTCAGGAGGAGCTGCGAAGCGGCCGCACCAGTGAGTCGAAAGCCAATCAGAAAGCAGGAGGATAATCCACATGTAAACCACAACTTTAGATGTGAGAATTTTCACATGCATAACTAAGGTCTATGTTTGTGTGTGTGTGTGTGTGTGTGTGTGTGTGTGTGTGTGTGTGTGTGTGTGTGTGTGTGTGTGTGTGTGTGTGTGTGTGTGTGTGTGTGTGTGTGTGTCTGTGTGTGTAGGTAAGGACAGTCCAGGCAGTGAGAGTGATGGAGCAGACAGTCGGTCAGAAACGGGATCAGGAGAGATCCAGCCCAAGAAGGTAAACGATGATGTCATTCTCCTGACTTCTCAATGTTTGATTCACCGCCTTTAGGAGGGAAATATCTGACTTTCTCACTTCATGTAAATCATCCGTCATCTTCAGCTAAAGATCAGTTTCGAGTGGTGCTGGTGGTTGGTGAGCGTGGCAGGCAGCCTCAGGCGGGCAGCCTGGTTTCGCACCTGTCTCTCCTTTCTCGCAAAATGTTCCACACACTCTCTCTCTCTCTCTCTCTCTCTCTCTCTCTCTCTCTCTCTCTCTCTCTCTCTCTCCGGACTTATAACTCTGTCCACCGTCCTATCTCTACAAAAACAGCGAAAGTCGACTTCTCCTGCCTTGCGAGCTCTACCACCATCGACTACATGTACCAGAATGCATTGTGCATAAGAAGCCACAGCCTTTGCCTTGCTCTGCTAGTGGGGCAAAACTGCGTAGAAGTCAATTTAAAAACACTGTTACATTTCTAATTGTCTAAAACATCATCTGAGCTTGTGTTTTCTGATGACATTCGTTGCTGATCAGGGTTTAAGTTTTACCGATTTTGAAATACAAACGAAGGCAGAGACTTGAAATCCCAGATGAGACAGATTATCGTTCTTCGGGGCTCACCATCAGCATCTAAAGATAGCTCCGGTGCAGAGAGTAAAAACAGATTTTTACAGCTGTGCTGAGCTGCTCCCCTGAGATTCAGTGCACTTTGGTAACAAGTGCAGGCTTCTTTTTTTTTTTTTGACACTTTGTATGCAGAAAATGTGCAAAATTTCCCAGTAAACCCACTCAGACGGTTTCAGCTGACTGCAGCAGCTGCCGCCCACTAAGCAAACTATATAAGGGCAAGTTCTTGAAGCTTTACACGGGTCACTTTTTGAAATGCAAACCACAAAAACCACCTTTTTTTTGGTGTACCTTTACATTTACTCTGTTTTATGTCATTTCATCATTTTAGGTCAAAGGATTTGGCTTTGGTGACATTTTCAAAGATCAGCCCATCAAGCTCAGACCACGGTCTATAGACATGGACTCAGAGGGGGACAAGGTGAGACACTGACACACACACACGCACACACACTCACACACACACACACACACACACACACACACACACACACACACACACACACACACACACACACACACACACACACACACACACACACACACACACACACACAAACCTTGGACACATTCACATCATACATTTTTTGATACTGTGATCATTGTATTGTGTGCAATGAGGGAAGGAAGTCCCCGTTATTTTCTTGGCTCCTCCCCTTCCTTGGATACAGTTGTACGGCACAGGAAGTCGTTTTAGTGTTGACACAAAACAACACACACACACACACACACGCACACACACACACACACACACACACACACACACCCTGCTGGGATTTGACAAGCAAAGCAGAAGTGAGAGCTCGGTGGGGCAGAGAGAGAGAGGGAGGGAGAGCGGCAGAGAGGAGGGAGGTGATACAGCTTTTCACTGACGTTTACATTCGCACACACACACACACACACCAAACAGTCACAGTCACACACTCTGTCTGCTGCTGCTGGAGCTCCGTCTGTCTGAGTTTGACTGAACCTGAGGAGAGGACGGTAGGTTCTGTTCCTCTATTCCTCTATGCGCTCATGTTTTTCCTTCTATTATCCCCAGCTTTGTTTTCTGCGTAATGTGCACTTTTAATGTTAAATTAAACTGTTCAGCTACACAGAAGTTTTATCTTTAAGTAACTTATCACATGACGAAATGCAGAAAACTAGGCTTTGTCAAGTTTTCTTATTAAGATTACAAAAGTTAGGAACAAAGTAAAACGTTTCTGTTGCAGTAAATTGTTCCTTTCATAGTCACAATAAGACTTTAAAGGCTGTTTCAGGGCAGGGAATACTGATTTGAGGGGAAAAATGTTTCGAATCATGCTAATTTATGGCTGGGAATTAAAGGCCTGGTGCTTGGAAATAACAAAGAAAAACGTGTGGTTTTGCCAGTGATTTTTTTGTCGTATTTAGAGAACGTTTTAATTATCTACTTTCAAATGCAGAGTACACCCGAGTTTTAAAGCTGCTGTGAGCAGTTTTTAGCTGGTCATGAAACAGACTGTAATTAAAACTGATGTCTCGATATGACCTGAAAAAAAAATCAAATGACAAGAAAATCAAGATAAAAAGTGTTGTAGAAACATATTTTCTAATTCCTGTTATCGCTGCCACCGGGTCAGTGTTGGATAAGGAGATTAACAGCAAACTGCTAAACAGACTTTATTTATTTACTTTTCAGGGAAGAGACTCAGTGAGTAATATATGTGGACGTTAAAAGAATGCATGATGAGATATTTTGTCTTTGAAAAATACTTATACAGGACAAAATTAGCAGGTAAATATGAAATACCGTTTTTGCCCACAGTGGGCGCCAAAATTGACAAGAAGTCAAAAGCTTTAAAGATGTTTTTAAAAGCAGATATCTGCTTTGCATCAAACCAATTCTAGAAGTAAAAAGGTTGGTTCCAGGGTTTTGTTGTTTTGGGGAAACGGCCCCTTAAATTTGACTATTTTGTTTTAAAAGAATTGAAAAGTAATCAATGTTTCTCCAAAATGCCAATCTCGGCCGAGTGAAACGGCTTCTGGAAACAAGTTTTGATCATCAGAACATTTAAAGCTCTATGAAAAACGAGGTTCATAATCCATTGTTTTTGAGTTTAAATAAAAGCCTTTAGAAAAAATCTTCCCTCTGTATGACGCTAGCTGAAACCTTCAAATCATTTTTTGAGTAGCTCAACCACAAAGAGATGAAACCACATCACATGTGTGTGTGTGTGTGTGTGTGTGTGTGTGTGTGTGTGTGTGTGTTTGCCCTGAAGGATGTGTGTCAGCCTGTCCTGCTGAGCGGGAAGTTGTGATGTTGCTTTATGGTGAGACGAGACGCTCTGCTCTCTAATGAGGCTCTGAGGAGGTGACAGCAGGCCGTCTCCATCCGGGACGAGGGGGTCTTTGAGTCACATGACGCCACGTCAACTGTGTGGTTGATCTGCCTGCAAATGTCACAAAGTTGAGATGCACAAAGTGATTAAAAGTGATGCACAAAGTGATTAAAAGTGATGCACAAAGTGATAAAAGTGAAGCACAAAGTGATTAAATGCAAGTTTGAGAACATTTGGAGTGCCTTTGCTAGCTTGAAATAATAATTTGGATGATTATTTGCATCAGGATGAATCAGAGCCAGTGCTCTGTTAGCGCCAGTGTGAAAAAAAGGGGAAGTGTCTTGCAGATTTGTGTCTTTGCAGTGCGTCAAAGTCACTTGTCCTTGAGATCAGCTGAGTGCTCAGTGTGAAACAAAAGTCTGCAGTGTAAACTCTTTCCCAGAAGTGTCATCCATGAGACGGTATCACAAAAAAAACCCCATGAGTGTTGGAATCCCCTGCCTCTGCAACACTAAAACCACAATATGCACAGTGCAAATTCAACTTAAAGGTCAGGTTAGGTTCAAACAAGAAGATATTTCCAGAAAAGATGAGAAGCTCTTATCTTTAAAGCTCATAAATGTTGTTAGTCTACCTGATATAAAATCTCAAATTAAAAACTATTCCTGGTCATATTTAAAACATGGACATAGTCTCAGTGGGATCACCCATTGGCTTCTGGAGAGTCTGTAGGAAGAACGACATTTCGGTCCCCATATTGGAAATGCTAACTCCACTTAACGGGCAAAGAGGGAGGAGCTACAATGCTTCCACCTTTTGGTCAGATCACAACCCTAATTATTCAAAAACGATGGGCTATAAAAAAAAAAAGTGATGCCCTGTACATCTTAAACAAAAGAAATGATCTATAAAGACCAAAACTGTTATTTTTACTAGGCTGTAAACATGTTAATTTCTGCTGTGAAAATCGGCATTTAATATGGACTTTTGGAGCCAGCCTCTAGTGGACACTCAAGGAACTGCATGTTTTTGCTCTTACTGTACGCAGTGGCTTCTTGTTTCAACAGAGGTTGCCGCTTGTTTCTGATATCCTTAATTGGAATTTAGATATCCAAACTGCAGCAGGAGAAAGGGAGAAAATACAGATTCTTTCAGTAAGCATTGTTTTATAGTCATTGCAAAGAATCCACCCAAGAAACCAAATGACTTGAGATACAGCAGCAGCAAGTGCAAATGCTAACTCATTTCTGGGTTTTGGGATTTAATTCTGCGGCACTTTTTAAATATGAGATACTCTGACATTCAACCTCCCCGTGATGTCGTTAAGATATCTCACTGCTCCCGGCTCCACATGAGGGAGAGCGGGAAGGGTTGAGAGAGAGGAGGAGGAGGAGGGAAGCTGGTGGTGGTGGAGGAGGTGGTGGTGGTGTTTTTTTCTCTCTCCCTCTAACAGAACAGAGCAGTGTGTGTGTTTGGGACAGACTGGGTCTTGTGAATGTGTGTGTTTTCCTGTGGAAGAGCCACCCTGGTTCCACAAATACTGTCGAGGGATCCACTCCAGCCGCAAAACAACGACTCCTTTAACAGAACACACAGGACACACACACTCGCACAATCACACACACACACACACACACTCTCAGGCTTCTTCATTGAATCAGCTCTGTGGTGAACCTGATCTCATCCTCTCTAATAAGCTGGTCAGTTTGGAGCTGTGGGACAGAGCTGCAGAGAGAAAGGATTATTTATTTATTTTAGGTAATTTTTTTTACTTTCTACGATTTTATTTTTGTAGTAAGTAGATTTTCACATTTTTGTCATGCTTACAGCGTTACTCTAAAATCGCTAATGACTGCCAGTTGGTTGCTTCACCCCTGTGGTTTAGAGTAAAACATCATCACAACTATTTTACGATTTTGGTGATACCTCAACTTCCATGTTTCATGTTTCACTTTCAGGCCAAAAATTGTTTTTTCAGATTTATTTTTGGGCTTTCTATGCCTTTATTTTTATAGACAAGATCGTGGTTGGAGTCGGATATCAGGGAGAGAGAGAGAGAGTGGGGAACGACATGCGGGGAAAGAGCCACAGGCTGTTTTTGAACCCGCTTTGAGGACAACAGTCTGACTAGCGCTAATTAGCAAAAAGGATGCTGTCATGCTAAACTTAGATGGTGAACACAGTAAACGGTATATGAAGGCTAAACATAAAAAGGCTAGTTGTCAATGTCATTGTGAGCTTGATAGCAGGCTACCATTAGCTTTTAGCTCAATTAGCTAAACAGAACTATTAGCTACTTAGCTAGCGTCAATTGAAGTGGTGCCAGACAACTGCTTTTTCTTATTTTTTTCATTTTAATGATTTCATGTGCATCCTGGGAATATTACAAAATACTCTTTAAAGGCTTTATATGCTTTTATATATATTTTTCACACTTAAATATAATAGAAATCAAGTATATCCTCTGAAAATAACTCTGTGAGTCATGACTGTCTACAATGGGTGTAACACCCGAGTCCCACTGTCTGTGATGTTTTCAGAGATTTCAGAGTCCTATCTTCAGTTTGTTTACATCGCCAGGACGGCCGGCTGACTCTTCCCCTCGTGTATAAAAGTTGTTTAATTGAGGGACTAGAGAAAAGAAGAATAACATACTGTACTCACTGCTTAACTGTGTTTCTAGATCACGCTCATTTCAGGTAAATTTACATGCAGTGTGAAGATACCAGCATAATAAAGATCGCTAGCATTAGCATGCTAACACAACAATGCACCGCAAGTTGTTTTGATTTCATGCTGGTGCTCAAGGGCGACATCTGCTAGATCAAAAAATCACATATAAAGCCTTTAAAGAGCAAAAGGGATCCAAACAAAGAATAAAGCTGTGTAATAAAGCTGCTGTTGTA
The DNA here is from genome assembly GCF_963930695.1 of Labrus bergylta. Taxonomy (NCBI): domain Eukaryota; kingdom Metazoa; phylum Chordata; class Actinopteri; order Labriformes; family Labridae; genus Labrus; species Labrus bergylta. The sequence continues at coordinate 5,009,973 of NC_089214.1, read as the reverse complement.
CCATTAAAAAAACAATTTCTCAATAGTTCTCATAAACACTTTTATATAAAAAAAACAGCTTGAGTTGTAGCTGTTGAATTTATGAGCGTTTAGGTTGTTGTGTCATTTAAGAGCACCATTTTTTGTGATGAACAAGAATAACTTTGCAAACAAAATTTCTTAAAATGTAAAACCTTAAGGGAGTCTGAGGTTTATTTGAAAGTTGTGTCGGTAATTTACTTCTTAACTCAGATACTATGGTAAGAAAAGAAAGCTTTAAAATAGGGCTATGTTTACATGTGGAAGTAGTTTTTAACATTTGGGAAAAAATGTTTGGTTTTGCTTTTTCTGAACCCATCTTTAAGTCCAATATGTCTTTTTACACTGTAAATGCCAAATACGTTTGATTCATAGTTTCATTACATGCTGAAGAAATCTTCCAGAGACGTCAGTTTCTGTGACATCTCCTGAAAGTTAACTCTGCTGTCACTTTCACACAAACAGCAGCTGTATCAAACAGGGTCACAATATCCTCCAGAGATCTTTGTCGAGACTGAACGTAGCATGCACAGGAAGTCCTGAGCAGACCTGAGTGTGGTGACACTGAGATGATAACATTTTACATGAAGGTGTCAAAAACCAAACAGTTTCTTCTGTCTGTGCTTCACTCAGGTCAACGAGAAAGCAGCGAGCGGGGCTCCTGAAAGCATGAAGACTGAACCTGACAGCAAAGCCAAAGGTGAGGAGATAGAGCTTCACTGAATGACAAACGTTTAATTTAAACAGTCTGATAAACTGTTTCAATTGTAACCTCAAACAAAATGCATAAAAAGGGTTTAACCTATATTTCCCAGACTCACTTTTAAAGTTTACTTCTGTGGCAGCCTTGTTTATGTAAATTGTGATGTTATTCTAATTTAGTCAAGACGAGCCATTATTTTGAAAATGCTTCCATCTTGATGGTTTCAGTTGCTTGTGCAAACGTCTCCTTCAAGATGTTGTAAACAAATTAAAGCAGAAACAAGCTGTGTTAAAAGGAAAACAAACCTTATCATGATGATTAAAACAAAACAAACACTGCTGTTTTCTTAACCCTGAATTTGAATTTCACACGTTTTCCGTCAAAATGAGCTCAAACTCACAAAATCACAACAACTACCTGTGCTGAATTCAGATGTCGTATTTGTTACATCAGATTATAAATTTGTGATCTTCTTGTTGTCCTTTTGAAAATCTTTTTACACTCTAATTTTAGGCAATGAACCGCTAAATGTGTGATTTCCTCATTGATGTAACTACAGAACAACCGATTACACCATTGTCAGCTGTCATTATTCCCAGATTTCCTTTTTTTGAATATTTTAAAAGAATAAATTAGCTCGTCTTTTAAGTATGAAGCTGGAATAACAGATTTTTAAACTGAATATGTTGTTTCTCAGTTCTGTGGATGTTTTTCTCTAACTCTGTCTTGCCTTTTGATTGGCAGGACGGGAGCAATGTAAGGTCCTCTTTCCATATGAAGCACAAAATGAAGACGAGCTTTCACTCAAAGAGGGAGAAATCGTCAACATCATCACCAGGGTCAGTGAGTCGATTACGTGTGTGTGTGTTTACTGTGTGTGGGTGTGCTGCATGTTTGCATCATCTAGTTAGATTTAATGTTTGTAATGGAAACATATTTTACATCCAGATACACACTCACATGCATCCCATCAGACACTGAAGATGGAATTCAGACCAAACATTTCTCTCTTTTCTGTGCAGGACTGTGCAGATGCAGGCTGGTGGATGGGGGAGATCGGGGGAAGGCAAGGTGTTTTTCCAGATAACTTTGTCAAGCTGCTAGAACCGGAGAAAGAGGTACATTTTGCCAGGAACACACATGCAAAATATCCTTTGTTTACGGTGATTAAAGTAGCTGAGAGCGTCTCAAAAAGGGGAGAAAACCTCAAAGTGTTTTTTAATCTGCGTTTGTGTCTGTGTGGGTTAACAGAGACCAAAGAAGCCGCCTCCCCCCAGTGCACCCTCAGCGAAACACAACACAGGTACAGTAACACCGTGTGTTTTCATTTTCATTTTCTGTATCTATATTTTTTGGTTTTCTGAGAGGATTAAAAAAAAAGATGGATAGAAAAGAGAAATCAGAAACGTGTGAACTCTGACTTGTAGAGAAAAAGTCGGAGGTTAAGAAGGTTCCTCCTGAGCGACCTGAACATCTGCCACAGAGGGACCAGGATCGAGGTACAGTCATGATGACTTTGGCCCTGCTCTGCCGACCTTCAACCTGCAGCTCCTGCAGCATCTAACTACTTTCTTCTGGGGGGGCTGTTTTCACAAAAATACATTTTGACTGTGGCATAGATAAAACAAATAGTCAGAATTCAGGAAAATAACCTGCTGCAAAAAGCTATTACTATGCTAAACAGGTCCAATAAGTTCTGGGTAGATAAAGACTTTTTCAGAGTATAACAAATGGCCTTCGTAGTATCTGCATTCTACTGCTCAGTTTCAACCATCCACCACAGGCAGAATAATTTTTTGTAGAATTTGAAGGTGACACGGTTATTTACCTTAAAATTGAAAAGTGCCAGATGAAGTATCATTTTTGAGCCTGTAGGGTGGGAAGTCACTTTCATTATCTTAAATAAAAAATGGATGTCAAAGCATAGTATATGTGGTCAGCACTGGTGTAACTTCCAGGCTGTTACCACGGTCCTAAGCCCTGATTAGCTTGAAGGTAAAAATGTCTAATTGTTGATGCTTGAAACTACTCAGTCTTTATTTTTGTGATATAGTCCAACTTGATTTAGAAAATCTCAGGGACAAATTAAACTTGTTTTTTTAACTAGAGATCAGTCAAAGTATCTTTGTGAGAACAGCCCCTCCTTGTTCTGTTCAGCTGGTAGTGGATAGATTACTAACTTTGACACTTGATATGCTTAATATAATTATTCCAGCAGTAACTATGCTAGAGGGTGTTTTTTTTTCAGCTGTAAATGGAGCAAAACATGCAGCAGATTTCTTTGTTTCTGTGTTGATGTTGAAACAAGAGCCGCGGAATAATCGCTTACAGCATGTTCGTTTCCTTTTTGAAGCAGAGGAACACTAATTCTATTGGAAAAAAACGGTGTCTGCAACAGTCTGTGCAACAGGAAGTCTCAAGCTCTGTGGTTTTGTTTTCGACAGACTGGTGCGAGACACAAGCTCTCAGTTGTCTCTGATGTTATCTCAGTGCATCTTACCAATGAGCGTTATTCACATGACAAATACATTCAAAAATTCTGGAGTCATTTTCTGTTTTTGAGTTGATGCAAGCAGTGGAAGAAGTTTCCTTTATATATAGTATATATAAAAAAATGAATGTAAAAAGCAAAACATGCATCAAAAAGCAAAGTGTACTACTGTCATTACTATGATTTGTTTTTAACCAAAATGCTTAAAAACAATAAAGATCCATCAACTTAATTTAAATAAGATAAAATAAGATAATCCTTTATTTATTCCACAACGGGGAAATTTACATTGTTACAGCAGTAAAGAGCAAAGATCGCAAACAAAAAGTGAACACAGTACAATTTAAATAAAAAAGAAAAATTAAGAATGTACAAAAAAAGATAGATACTAAAAAATAGATAAAAAATAAATAAAAAAAATAGATCAGCTGAGCTGCAGTTTTGACAAAAATGTAAATAAATGGATAAATAAATAAATAAATACTAAAAGAATTAAAAATAAATAGATAATAACATAAGTATAAATTGCTGTTACAGTTTGCTTAATGATCATAAAAACTACCTAATGTAAGTTCTTATGTTGGTCCTCTGCCAAAACTAGGGCTCCAGCCCCTGTAAAGAGTCATAAGATAAATTGTAGGGGTCCTGAGATGATTAATGAGAAAGAAATTAATTTAAAAAAAAAGTCATCCTCAACAAAGTTTTTAATTTATGTTTTATTAAATGTGTAAAACTTTTTTTAGAGATAAATGGCAGTTTATCTCTTATAAAAGGCAGTATAAATATCAAGCAAATAATTCACATTTTACAGTTAAATGAGTTTAAGGAGAAGCTCTTCATATTAAAAACAACCCACAAAAACACTATCCTCAGCAGTTTCTTTGACTTGTTCACTTCTCAGTTGTTTCATATCTCAAGCTTACTGACATGCACACTTATAACCCAAATAGAAATAATACAAACCGTAACATTACTTACAAATCCTACCTGACAGCTGATTTTCCTGAACCTTACTTGGCCTTGTAATCCTGTTTTGTTTTCCTCTCTTTTGCCAGCCTGGGGCAACTACAGACCTTTCTTCCTCTTCTTCTTCTTCCTCTTCATTTTTTTTGTGTTTCACAATCCTCTTAAGCTTGCTGCAGCTCCTACCTTCATCTCTGAACTCCTGTCTTCTTCTTTCTCATCATGCATGTTTCCTCACCACGTGTGTGTATATATGTCATTTTGATCATTCATGTGTTTTTGGTTTGTGTGTGTGTGTAGGTGAAGAGGGCAAGTTTGGAGAAATCCCCAAGCCATCCCTCCCATCCATCCTCCCAAAGAAACCCCTCCCCCCAAAGACTAGCTCCTCCTCTTCTTCCTCACAACCTCCGCGGCGCCCAGAGAGACCGCCCACTTTAGCGTCAGTACATTCTCATACATGCACACTCTTACGAACAAAAAAAGAAAAATCCCATAATCATCTCAGCATACACAGCCTAATGTTGTTGTATGGTTTACCTGCTCAGGTGTGAAAGCCCCAAGTCTGAGGGCGGGGCTTCGACACCAGATTCTGCCCCTGACAGGTCACATGACACTGGTGAGTTTGGTGAGGAGCGTCGACCAATGAGATCAAAGATAAGGTTCCTCAGTAGCTGTCAGAGCGCTCTGTTTGTCTCTGTACGCAGGTGAAACCTAACATAACAAAAGTGTGTTTTTGTGCTTCTATTTGAACAGATGCGGACCTGGACGCCGTGGTGTTGTCAACGGAGAAGCTGAGTCATCCGACGGCATCTAGGCCTCGAGTCACAGACCGCCGGCCTCGCTCACAGATCATCTCAGCAGTAAGTGTTCTCATTGTTGGCTTGTTTCACATTTTCTGTTAGTCCTTCCATTTCCTGATATACTCCAGGGATTGTCTTTATATTAAGTACAAATATCTACTCTGACTTATGGGTACAATTATTTGATTTTAGTTGTCAAAGGTCACTGTGAAAGATATATACATTAACTTCAATTACTTGAATTATTAAAGCTATTTATCTCTCTCTCTTTCTCCTGTAGTCTTCCTTGTCCAGTATTGATATGGACTTACCTGTAGCGGAGGACAGAAAGGACAGACGGAGGGAGGAACTAGAAACAGTCACCCTCAAACCTTTGGAAGTTACCCTGAGGAAAGGACTCCACAACATCTCTGTACGGCCACTTTAACTGCTCAGTATTTATTTCATCCAGCAGAGGGCAGCAGAGCACAGTTTTCATGTTTGAGAGCAATGTTAAAAATATTGGTTTTTTGCTCTTATCAGCACTTGATCCACAGACTAACTGCTTGCATGTAAACATTACAGCTAGAGTGCATTTACAAATGAAAAAAATAATAGGGTCTTCCAGTCAAAAGTGGCTATTTTAATATATTCCACGACTGTACATGTCATCGTGCTTAGCAGATATCCAGTTATAGCTTGTTTGGAGCTTTTTATAATATCTCACAATGTACCGTATGACAAATTGTTTTCCCATTTTGATCTGGAATTGTTAATATTTAAAGAAAACTTATTTTCTGTTATTATCTGTTATTTAGAATTCTGCCAGCTCTTCAAAATCATAAAAAACACCACTAACAGTTAAGGTCACATATGTTGAGGGCAATATGACCTAACCTTAAAATATAACATCTAAATTCTTAAAATGACCGATCTGGGTCTTTATTTGCCTTCAGGTACCTGACTGTAAAGCACCACTGCCCGTCAAGCCTTCTGTCCTGACCCCGCCGAACTCCAGCCAGCGCCCTGTGTCCCCGTCTTCCTCCTCGGGTCTGACCCCCTCCCCCGAGCTCCGCCATTCACCTCTGACCCCCCCAACACTTGAGGAACTCAGGAACCAGCTGAGAGACCTGAGGTCCTCTGTAGAACTGCTGAAGAGCCAGCACAGGTACAACACACACCAAGGTGTTTGCGTACAAGTGTGTAAGAGTCATTATGCTGATGTGTTTTTTTTTTTTGTGTATTTCAGGCAGGAGATGAAGCATTTGTCGAACGCATTAGATGAAGAGAAGAAGATTCGTCTTAGTTTACAGGTGAGGGTCAGCACAGAGTTCTGGGTCTGTATGTACATTAATCCAACCATTCTGACTTTATAAGGTTAAAAAATCGAGGCAATAATTGAATAAATGAGCTATGAAAATCAAAGTATACAATAAAAATATCCTACATTATGTACCTAACAAGCATTTTGCTTCTGCATGTATTACTTCACTTGTGATTATATTTTAGAAGTGGCAACAGAATGAACCTAAAAATCATAAATTATCATGACATGTTCAGCAAAATTAAGTTTACTCATCATGTATAGTTAGAAATAAGGTATTTCTAATGCATTGTTTATTGCATCCATACATTTTTAAAGTACTATAATGCTTAAAAAATCTTCCTTCCAACACCTATTTTTTTCTCAATTCAAAACAAGAGTTCTTAAATGTTTCCTGGTCTATAAATAACCTGTGTTCTTTGTAAAACACTGCCTGAAAACAAATCAAATTTAGATTAGATAAAATGTAAAAGGCAGCAATTAAATACCAATTATTGCAGGAACTTAAACAACCTCATATCTCTTTGTTTGACAGATGGAAGTAGAGCACATAAAGAAGAACCTGTCAAAATGAAGAATATATCATTATCATCAGTGCACTATGACCGACACATCAGAGGCCAGCGTTTGAAAACATTCTCACTGTTGGCCCGAGAAACTACAGCCAAAACAAAGTTTGTGCCAAATGATCGTCAAGGTCAACATCAGCAACAACACATCAATATTGAAACAGCCACCTTCCCCTCCCCCGATGCCGCCTTATCCTGTGTTTTTCTTTCTTTCAATTTTTCTGTTAAAGAGGCTTCTCTGTTAAGTTTACTGTTATCTTGCCGATTACTTGTTGTGCCACTGGTACTGACTGACCGAGTCCTGTGGCTGTGAGTGTTGCCACAATGATGTCACGGCTGCCTCGGCGGTCTCACTGGTACTTTTTATGTAGAAGTATGAAGGAAACTCGGAAAAATCGACATCCGTAGCCCAGTTGGTTCAGACGACCTCTGTGCTGTTCTGTGTCCACTCTGCGGCCTTTGCCTCATATCAGTACGTGTGTGTGTGAGAGAGTGAGTTCTTATTTTTCCTACAAAATGGGGACAGGAGTTTTAATCCAACATAATGGGGACCTTTTGTAAAGCTAGGTTGTTTTGGCCAGACCTGACCTCTTATTGTAAGGTTTAGGATTTTGGTTGATTAAAACATTACACTTGAAGAAGGCACATCATTAGCATTAGTGTAAATGGACACATAATGGACCTTGATGTTTCTGTGGTACACTGCAGGCTGGTGATTTTGAAGCATCAGAACAAGCGTTGATTAATTTACCTGCAGCTCTTTCTTCTTAGTATCATAAATTTGTGGTTAAATGTTTTAGCTATATGGAGGTTAAACTTAAAAGCACATCATGACTCTTCCTCCATCATTTTAAAATGAAATGAAAATCCTATCAACATGACAAGTTGTAGCCTACTGTAGGTGCTATTTTCAAAATGTACATTTCGGGAAAGTGGCTGTTATCCTTGGGAGTTATATCACAAGATCTGTAATGTATTCAATTCAGCTATTGATTGCAGCTCAGTAGCTTAGCATAGTAGATATAATTTATTTGACAAAATTCAAATAGAAATTTGACTGAAAATAAAAGATAAAAAAAAGATTATGCACAGAAAAGCACATGAAACTGTGTGCACATACCCTATATGTCTTATTTGTTTTGTTAAGAGTATTGCCTTCCGGACAAAAAACGTATCATTTTATCTTTTTGCTTTTGAATTTTTGCTTCATGACTCCAGAAACGTAAAGAAACAACTGTGCTGGTTGCATCATATCCCCCAAAATAACAAAATAGTTGTTCATATGCATCTGATGTTCCTGGTGCTCTTTTGGTAGCAGGGAAAAGTTAAAGACAGGGTTTGAGGAATGTAGTCACTGAAAGGACCTCACAGGTTAATGAAGAAAAATGTGTGTGTGTGTGCATGTGTGTGTGTGGTTGCATGTACGGCTGTTTGCCTCCCTTCCTTATATGTGCACAGAATCTATGGCAACCCGTCACTGTGGCCTTCCTGTTTTGACTCCAAATATTTGTTCTTCCTTTCTTTCTTTCTTTCTATCTTTCTTTCTTTCTTTCTTTCTTTCTTTCGTATGACAACAAGAAAACTGCTACAACTGAGGCTACAAGTTGTTTTCTTGACTTGGTCCTTTCTCTCCAGGATAGTGATAAATATATACTTTTATATTTCAGTGTAATAAAGATGCTATTATGTACTGTATGTGCGCTTACTTTGTTTTTTTTATTAATGTCAAAAGTTCTTCAAATATCTGCCAGGGGGGGAAAAAAAAGTTTGTGTGTAGTAGACAGCGAAGGAAGAAATCTGTGTATTTCTGTTGCTCGTTACAAGACTTATTCAAGCAATTACTGCTCCTTCGTCAATACTTTTTAAAGAGTGATTGCCAGATAGACAAAAAAGGTCTTTGTAAACAGAGAAGTGGAAGTTGCTGATTCAGATTCAACGACCATTGAAACCACTGCAAGAGATCTGCATCAGCATTATTTAAAAAAAGAAAAAAAAGAAAACAGACCAAATCTGTGAATATGTGACAGAACACATAATGCAACTCAACTTCTGCAACATCCACTTGTTTTGAAATGTTTAATGCTTTGTTATTGAAATTATCATTTAAGAAGATTCAATTTCTTCCTAAAATACAAACAAGAAAACTCTGAATCCCTTTGACATTTAAATAATGGCCAATCACGACTGTTTATGCAGCATGTGTGTGGTCTAAAAGGGTTGACTGTAGACCTTTGAGGCTTTATGTCAAAAACCATGACGATGCTGTAAAACAACATTGCACCAGTTTAAACAAACTGGACAACAGTTTACATTAAATACTCTCTGGTTGTTTTACCTTCTAAATCATGTTATACCAAATTAAGAAGAGCCTGTGTGTTCTGTGCTGAACTAGAAGTCATGAATATGGATGTTTGAAGTAGATATCTAGCCAAAGCAGAATTTCAGTACGTCCTGATAGTTCATTTAGGAAGATTTGGATGATTATGAGTCAGCTGGACAACAGCAAATTCACATCATTAAAAAGCTGTTGGTAAGCCAATTCAAATCAAAACCATAAAGATTAATATTTACTTGATTTAAAGGGTAATCATTCCCCATGGCTAGCATTACAATTCCCATGGCTAAGATCAACTACAGCAATTTAAACACTTGCTATGCTTTTATAAAGCTATTAACAGTAATGAAAGCATTCAGGCACTCTAGCTTACAACACCATTAGCTAGAAATAGACACCTTTAAGTATTAATGGATACAAAAGAAAGGCTTAATTTGAGTACAATTTAGTAAAAAAAAAAAAAAAAAGTACCCTATTTCAACTTAATTCTCAATATTTCAACTTTTTTCTGGACATTTCAACTTATTCTCTAAGTGCATAGGCTAATGGGAAAAAAATCTTCCTATCATTATTTATGTCTCATGTCTGACCCTAATCCTCTACTAACTTTTTTAAATCTTTAGAATAGGCAAAATGTATGAAAATGTAAGTCACAAAAGCCACATACCCACTTATATTTGATAAGGGGAATATGATTTCAGGTCAGTCCTGTGTTGATTTTATTAGCCATGTGGTGGACATAACTTGGCTGCAGTTTAAGAGGAGTGGACCAGGCGGACAAACAGATTTATATTTAGACCACCGGAGAGACAAGGATGACATTTCAGGCTGTGAACAGCACGGTCATGATTGTGTCCTGCTGAATCAAACAAACTCCTTGAGAGAAACTTTTCAACCAGAGTGAAGACGAGAGGAAATCAAAAGAGTAGCCTATATTTCATATCTTTTTTTGGATGTCTTTTTGTCGGTCTCAACCCCTCGACATTGACTCCTCTTTCTCCCCGGATCTGGTCGGATCTGGTCTGTGGGTGAAGCGGGCTTCTTGGTGCGAGATAATCGGCAGGTGATGTGAGTTAATGAGGCGGAGATGCGGGGGGACAAACTCAGACGCGCTCCTCTCCGGCGGCAGGTGCGCAACAAGTGAGCGACGGGACACAACAGAAGAAACCCAATAGAGGAAGTACGGGAGCCCAAAGTGGAAATTTACTGGGAAAAGGAAGTAGATAAAATAGAAAGACTTCCCTGAACCTCGCTATGGACACCGGGCAAAGCGCTCAGGTCACCGACATGGGAGGGGAACACTCAGCCGGGGTTTGCCTGGTGGAGAGGGACCGGGAGAGGGGTGAGGTGTCCAGCCCGAGTCCACCCGCCAAGCAGCGCTCTCTGCGGGTAGTTTACGTCCTGAACGACGGGCTGAAGGCGGGGATGGCCAGAGGACCAGAGTCCGGAGCGCTGCAGTGTTTGCAAAGAGCCTGCGACTCAGAAAGCGCCCTGCTGACCACCGTCACCTTCGGACGGCTGGACTTTGGAGAGACATCAGTGCTGGACAGTTTCTACGATGCAGGTGAGTCTGTCATATTACATACCTGTGTAGATTATGAATTTCTATAGTTGTAAGTATGGCCAAAATAATGCATAAATTGAGCATAATAATAATAATAATAATAATAATGATAACTTTATTTATGTAGCACCTTTTAAAAACACAGGTTGACAAAGTGCTTTGACAAACAGCAAGAACAAGAACAAACTAAACCAAACACAGAAGAACATAAACAACAGCAAGAACATAACAAATGCAAAATACTAAAAATAATTAAATACAATTCAACAGAAAAGAACCCAAAGTACACGATGCCCAACAGACATATATAACCAGACCATCACAAGAACCATGATAAGAACCATCATAAGAACCATCATAAGAACCCAGGAAACACAAGAACCATCATAAGAACCATCATAAGAACCATCATAAGAACCCAGGAAACACAAGAACCCAGCAACATGAGCTGAGACCAAGAGGAGCAAAGATTTTAAAATATGTAAGAAACTAAAAGAGCTAAAAGCAAATCAAAAGATAACAGCAACAAGAAGGTAAGAGCAGTAAAAGAAAAAGAAACAAGTGGTTAAAGGATAAAAACATATATAATATTAATAAAAATAAAAAGTAAATAAAGTAAAGTAAAGTAAAAAAAATAAATAGACAAAGTAATTAAGATAAGAAATTACCAAGTTAAAACACGAGGAGTTAAGATCAGAGCATGTCAAAAGTCACACCGCTGCAATACATTTCAGCACTATTCAATAAAAATGGTTTCTGATGAGCTTTGACCCCTCGTGACCTGTGATAGATGTTAAGTCTTAAGTGTTGCATCTTACTGATAATATTTATCAAGACACCTGTTTGAGTTAAACTCTTATTTGCTGATGATGTCATAGTTCCTGGAAATCCTTCCACTTTTAGATAAGATACACTTTGGTAAATGTTTGGTTTATGCCCAGTAGAAGCATGTGATAATGAAGGGAAGAGAAATACATTTGACTTGTCATTGCAGGCAAAAAAAAAGGTTCCCAGTTAGTCAGTTAGGTGCAATGGAGGGCAGGGACTGTTTAACCTGTACTTTTCATGCCCTGACATGACACTCTCAACTGTAGATGTTGTGCTACGCCTCTGTGCGCTGCCTGTCGCTGCCATTATAAATGTTAGCATGTTGATAATTACAGTGACTTAAAAAGCAAATTCAGCATCTTCAGTACACTGAAATAGACGGATCTCAGCTCAACTAGTCATATTCATTTTAAATTTGTTTCAAAAAGTTATTTATGGGCCTTTAATGCCCTCATTGTAGAGATAGGACAGTGGATAGAGTCGGACATTAAGGACATAGAGAGTGGGGAATGACACGTGGGAAGGAGCCACAGGTCGGATTTGAACCCGGGCCGTCTGCTTTGAGGATTTCAGCCTCTGTACACCGGGATAACGCCCTGACGCCCTTTTTCTCGACATCTTTTCTTTATTAACTCTCACATCATTATGTATGTTTGAGTCTTTCTTCCTCATCTTGTTTCTGGTTTTTTTGTTGTTGTTAAAAATATGCAGATAAGAGAAAACTAGAAGGGATAATTACCTTTATCCCTTTTGTTTTTAATCCTCTTACAATGCGCCAAGGGAAATTAAGGACCTCCAAACTACCCGAGTGAACAAAAAACACACAATGAAAGACAACTGGAAGCTCTTTGTCGTTCTTCACGACTTGTCATGCTGATAACGGTTTCTTTATTTCCAAAACGAGAAGAATTCTGCAAATGTCGTATTTGGTTGTCAGTGATAAATGCTGCTCACTTTACATGTGGATTGGTTTGTTTTTATAGTTGAATCTATCACGTGAATGCAGGAAAAGGTGTAAAGCACTTGAGTCCAACAGAGAGTCCCCCATGAAAACAATAAAGTGCATATTACTTTATTGTGTTGTATCATATCTTATGTAGTGTGTGTTGTATTGTGTGGTTTCATATCGTGTTGTGTTGTGTCATATTGTATTATATTGTGCTCTCTGGTCACTTTATTGTTTTAGGGTCACTTCTTCAGACATTGACTCCATTGTCCTTGAAGAATGTGCTCAGAGACATTTTTTTTTCTTTGTGTTTTCTTCTCGCCTCCGTTCTTCCAGACATCGCGGTTGTGGACATGAGCGATGTGTTCCGGCAGCCCTCCTTGTTTTACCATCTGGGCGTGAGGGAGAGCTTCGACATGGCCAACAACGTCATCCTGTACCATGACACAGACCCTGACACTGCCCAGTCACTGAAGGTACACACCTACATGCACACACACTCACACACACACACACACACACACACACACACACACACACAAATACATATTTGAATGCCCTGCTGGTGTATTTAGAGTTCATGCATGCCATTCCTGTGCACCTCTTTAGAACAAAGTGATCCACACAGTTATTTACAGTCTGTATTTGTGTGTGTGTGTGTGTGTGTGTGTGGGTGGGTGTGTGTGTGTGTGTGTGTGTGTGTGTGTGTGTGTGTGTGTGTGTGAGAGTGTTGGTGTGCATGTGGTCAGTGTGTGTGCAGTCCAGTCAGGGCTGCACTGTGTTGCCAGGAGGAAACAGCTGTTTCAAAGTATGAGAAGATACAACTCAAGTGTGCCTCGAGAATACACACTTTGACTTTGACTTCAAGTCTTGAAATCTGATCTCACAGGCTCTTTGTTTTTTATCTCCCTACAGGACATGGTGGCACAGAAGAACACAGTAAGTTTCTCTGTGTGTGTGTGTGTGTGTGTGTGTGTGTGTGTGTGTTTCACAGTGATTTATGCTCACACAGATTGTTCTGCTATTTCTGGAATAATATTTTAGACAAGTACTGGTGGTACTCTCAGGCAATGCATGCAGGAATGCATATCTACATGCTCTCTCTCTCTCTCTCTCTCTTCTGCACAAACCCTTGAACATTTGCTCGGACACTCAATCAAAGCCATGCATGCCAGGGTCCCCAGATAGAAACTTGCGCTTGTATTACCCATTTATCATAGTGACAGATTTTCTATATATCTTTTCTTTCTTTTCGTTTCTATGTGCGTGTGTAGAAGGCCTCTCGTCCCCCAGCTGTAGGTTTTCCCTGGGTTCAGTTGCCTCCAGAGTACAGAGGCTCTGGATTGCGTAATAAAGTAGGTACCATGCTGCACCAAGGCATGATGGGAGATACCTTGAGGAACTAATAATAACAATATTTCAGAATGAAAATGGAGAAGGAGCTAAAACACTGACCTCCCGATGGGATGTGACAGCATGCAACTCACAGAGTAGAAGAAGAATGAAATGACTCACAGACATGGTGGATGTATCAGAGGTGTTAAGTGACCCTAAAAATAGACATAAATAACACAACTTATCTTTGCTGAAGTGGTCATGATGACTAATCTCAGTGGTGTCCTTATGCTCTGTTTACCGATCCCTTCTTCAATCTCTACCTTCTTCATCCATTTCCCTTCCTTGATTCCTTTAACACCTGGCAACAGCATCTTGCTTGTGTATCTCCAGCACTGAAAATCCAGACCTGAGTCCTCCCTTACCTTGACAAAAAACAGTCTTCCTGACGTGAACACCCCCCCTCTTTTCTTCTTCCAGGCATCCAGTGGGAACTACTACTTCATCCCCTACATAGTGACTCCTAACCATGAGTACATGTGCTGCGAGAGCGACGCTCAGCGCAGGGCCAGTGAGTACATGCAGCCCAGCTGGGACAACCTGCTGGGGCCGCTCTGCGTCCCCCTGACCGACCGCTTCACCAGCCTGCTGAAGGACATCCACGTCACATCCTGGTGAGACACATTTAGGCATCATCATCACCAAACAGAAGAAACATTTCATTCACCTGAGACGTGATGGGTATCGCGTCTCGAAGGGCCCAAACTGACAGCTTTGAATTAGAGTGGCTGCGTGTGTCTTAACCTAATGGAGCAGAAGACACATTACAAAGAGAGAACATTGATTTTGCTTTTAGACAAATCAAAAAAGGTTGACTTTGATAGATAGATAGATAGATAGATACTTTATTGATCCCGAGGGAAGTTCAAAGCATCCAGTAGCAGGTTAAAAAGACGTACATGATATGAAACATTTAATACAAATTAAACCACAAAACCGACGCCCCTCCCCCTGCCATACATATATATTAACCTGAAAAAAGATTTAAAGAATACCCCTAGATGAATCAAACTTAAACTGTGCAATTAAAAATAGACTTATACAAGAAATGTACATAACCCGTGCAGGGATACAAATAAAAATATATGTGCAATTTAAACAAGAACCTATAAACAGTTGAGGAAAAAATCTGTAATTAGACCTGAATATAAAAAATAAAAAAGTGTTGACCTTCTGAAGTTGTTTTGTTTATATATGTACAGCAATGTTTAAAAAGCAGATTATCAAAAAACAGACGTTAAATAACAGGCAGTGCAAACATTAAATTAAAGGTGCTATTTAAGTAATTGAGGTGGTCATTAAAGTGTCTGACTAGAGGCTGACTCTTGGGACAGCTGTGCAGATGGGAAATGGAAGAAACAAAAATGTTGATATGTCATTATTGAACAGTTATGTGTAGAAAATGTTTAAAACATGGTCTGTTTTTTCACCTGATTTAAAGATTTTAAAGAAGAGAAGAGGCTTTTGTTATTACGACTACTTCCTGCATGTTATTGTCTTTTTTTTTTACTGTCACTGTCTCTTTGTGTTTTGCAGTGCTTCCTTTAAGGACACCCTCCTAAATGACATCAGGAAGGCCCGAGAGAAGTACCAGGGAGAAGAGCTCGCCAAGGAGCTCTCCCGAATCAAACTACGAATCGACAACACAGAGGTCCTCACCCAGGACATCGTTATGAACCTGCTGTTCTCCTACAGGGACATACAGGTACGTCTGTCTTCATTTGGAGAAACACTATAGGATCAATATAAACACAATTGCATTGCATGTAAGTTTAAAGCCTTATTCCATATCTTACCACCAAGGACTACGATGCCATGGTTAAGCTGGTGGAGACTCTGGAGATGCTGCCGACGTGTGATCTGGCCACCCAGCCCATGATCCAGTTTCACTACGCCTTCGCCCTCAACAGGTACGCTGAGGCTGGATTTTACCACAGCTAGCCTCTAACTAAAGCGTTACCTGATATGTTTTCATCTCTTTTTCCCTAGGCCTAACTTTATAAAACTAACTAAGCTCTTGTTGTGTTTAAAATATAATTTTTTAACTAAATATGGAAGTGGTTACATTTCTTCCAAACTAGAAGAAAACACTAGCTGTGCTTCACTAGCTAACGTTAAAGGCTTTATATGTGATTTTTTTTGATCCAGCAGATGTCGCCCTTGAGCACCAGCATGAAACCAAAACAACTTGCGCTGCATTGTTGTGTTAGCATGCTAATGCTAGCGATCTTTATTATGCTGGTATCTTCACACTGCATGTAAATTTACCTGAAATGAGCGTGATCTAGAAACACAGTTAAGCAGTGAGTACAGTATGTTATTCTTCTTTTCTCTAGTCCCTCAATTAAACAACTTTTATACACGAGGGGAGGAGTCAGCCGGCCGTCCTGGCGATGTAAACAAACTGAAGATAGGACTCTGAAAACTCTGAAAACATCACAGACAGTGGGACTCAGGTGTTACACCCATTGTAGACAGTCATGACTCACAGAGTTATTTTCAGATTATAGACTTGATTTATATTATATTTAAGTGTGAAAAATCACATATAAAGCTTTTAACTGCTAAATTAGCAATCACTGAAATCTTACTCTTTTAACTCCCGTCATAGTTGTGTTATTTGTTGGGGTTATACAATCTTTCAGTCACATATTTGGATACGATATTTATGTTTATCATGCATGTTATTACTTTTATTGAAATAATAAAATCTAGCTTTACATATATTTTTTGTAGCGTTAAATCCTGTCATGATGAAGAGCATCGCTACACAACATTAAACTCCTGCTAATGGAAGCTAGCTAGCAGAATAGTAGCTTCCATCTCAGCTTTTGACTCAATGTTAGTATTATAGTAACGTTTAGTCATCTTAAAACCACCTGTATGTTTACTTTGTGTGTCAAGTTGTGTGGTAAATCACTGATTGAACTTTTAATTTCATTAGCCTGTAAATATGATCAGTAATTACAGTCAAACACAAGAGTTTATTTTTGATCTTTGGACTGAATTAATGAATCTTTCTAAACTTATTTCAGCTAACTTAAGAACCCAGCGCTGTATAACTATTAAAAATATTCCTTGCATTTATTGATAAACTTGTATATGTGCAGGAGAAATAGTCCTGGAGACAGGGAGCAGGCTCTCGAGGTGATGCTGCAGGTGTTGCAGTCGTGTGAACATCCTGCGCCGGACATGTTCTGCCTCTGTGGACGGATATACAAGGACATCTTTCTGGATTCAGACTGCAAAGACACTAAAAACAGGGACAACGCCATACAGTGGTGAGACAGTCTGCACTTTATAGAATATGTTTTGTCTGTTTCTTTAAGTAATTATAGTTTCAATGTGTTTGATTAGCAGCCACACTTAGAGTCAACTTCGTTTAACTCTATTATGAATGTATCTTATCTTTCTGGATTAAAATGCTGAAGATCTGAATCTAATTATTTACTGTACATTTATCACCTGCAGGTATAGAAAGGGTTTTGAGCTGCAGCCCACTCTCTACTCGGGGATCAATCTCGCAGTCCTCCTCATAGTTGCTGGCCAACAGTTTGAGAGCTCCATGGAACTGAGGAAAATAGGTAAGAATATCCTGAACCCGACACCAACTTGACTTTATGAAATCCTTCCACAAACCGGGACGAATCAAGGTTTATTTGTTCAGTTGGAACTTTTGTCATGAGTCAGTTTATTTCCTGTGTACTGTATCTGTGATGCATTAATGGCAGTTTAGTTTCCAACACATGAGGACAATTTTTTGATTTGGCTACAGAAACGTTACTTACTCGTTCAACTTAAGGTTAACAGTTTAATGTAAAAAATGAAATAAAAAAATAAAATGGGTTGAATTTTCCACGATGTTTTCACGTGTGTAATCGGTTGTCTTAGGTGTGCGGTTGAACAGTCTGCTTGGGCGCAAAGGCTCGCTGGAGAAGATGAATAACTACTGGGACATCGGCCAGTTTTTCACTGTTAGCATGCTAGCTAGCGACATCCCTAAAGCTACTCAGGCTGCGGAGAAGCTTTTCAAACTGAAGCCACCTCTCTGGTAAAGTAATTCATATTTATTTTTTCTACGTTTTTCAAATTCATTTACGTAATCATTAAAAGTGCAGTCTTGAACCTTGGTGTTTTAAGGAACTGTATGTTTCTAAAAAATAATGTATTTTAATGCAGCAGCACAACTGAAATGCATCTTATTTTTATAATAAGTATGTTTATCGTCAGGGATGTATTCTACATTTTGAGTTAGCAGGACGTAACAATCAAAATGATAACCATTCATTTCTTGAAATGGAGTGTGATGTAAAAGAAACAGTTACTCTTCATTCTTTTTGTCCTTTATGATGCAGTTCTACTGTATGTGTCCTCGTTTGGTTCCATGGAAATGATCATTTTTGTGTATTTTTTCAGGTATTTAAAGTCTGTGGTTCAGAACCTGCAGCTGATCCAGAGGTTTAAGAAGCAGTCGGTCGAACATTCGCCCCTCAGGGAGAGACTCAACTTCTGGATGGACATCATCGTAGAGGCCACGCAGGGAACGACCAATCGACTGCGGTTTCCAGTACAAACTCTGAAACATAATCCGATGTGCAGATATGCAGATATGTAGATGTGCACACTAACATTCCTGTGAATCTTTCTGCTCTAGGTGCTGATTCTGGAGCCAACTAAAGTTTACCAGCCCTCCTACGTGTCCATCAATAACGAGGCTGAAGAGAAGAACGTGTCGATCTGGCATGTTTCTCCTCCAGAAACTGTGAGAACATCACCACTCAGCCAATACCTTTCAACCACGTATCATTGCATTGTTACACCGACACTTATCGGTCACTTAGGGCTTTAGAAAATTTCTGGTAAAGCAAAAAATAAACCCAGTAGTAATAAGTTATATTCTACACAGTTTTCCCATCTTTGTATTTTACACGGTGTTTTCATCTCATTTTACTAATCTCATCCACTTGGAAAATTTGGAAAATCTTTATACATCAACATCCTGATATTTATAAAAGAGTCTTTGTTGGATTTTGGGGAGAATGAGGTTTACATTTGGGCTTCAGTTGGATGGAAATCTGGCCTCTTTTAAAGAGACAAAACATAACCAATATGAATATATTTAATGGGAGTTCTGGACAAAACTGTCATTACACTGTGACACTTTATATTTAGGTTAATATGTTTCATCTATTTGCACTGTTGTTAATTTACTGCTCTGTGTGCCTTTGAATTGCCCCCCAGGGACAAATAAAGTTTTTTTAATTGAATTGAATTGAATTACAGAAAGGAATCCACGAGTGGAACTTCACCGCGATGTCCATCAAAGGCATAAGGTATGTATTTAAAGATGGAGGTGAACGTGCACGTTTTCTGATTATTTCAAGTGAATCATCTTAAAAAGAAAAAAACTGACATTTTGACCCATTAATTAAGGGTTGAATATCTGACATTTAAAAAAAAAAGAATCTCGGCAGACGGCTGTGTTCCTGAGTTGTGTTTATTCTAAGGTCGTTCACACATAGACAAGTGTGCTGTTTTACCAATTTAGATCAAAGGATTATTCCAAGGGTTTTATGACGTCCTGTCTTCACATTTCAATGCAAAGTTTCAAACAGTTAATCATCGAGTTGTGATTTCTTATCAGCAAACAGGAAAGGTTTTTTTTTTTATCAGCAAACAGGAAAGGGGAGTTTGAGGTTATTCCAGAGCAATGCGTTACACAGAATAGCTAGGGTCATCAGATCATTTCATTGTTTTTTCTTCAGTTGTTTTATGTCTGCCTAAAGTCAGTTTTTATTCATTACTGTATTTCTTCCATATTTTTGCTCGTATGTGTCAGTATTTGTTGTCTGTTCATCGCTGTGTTTGTTTATGTCTTCATGTACAACCTTACAATTTGAGGGATTAATCAAATGGTCGAATTCAATTGAATAAAATAAATGTTCCAATCTGTACAAAGTTTGGAATTATCTTCATTATGAGCACAAAAAAAAAGGAACCAATGACTGAAATCGTGCACATAACAATAAATTCAACTGCAAACGTTATGTACACGATTTGAGCCACTGGTTTTATTTTTTGCGTTTAACAAACTAAGTCCAGTAACATATTCAAAGGATGGTTTAAGAGAACATTTGGATTTGATCCACATTGCTTCAGATCATGTTTTTTTTTTATAAACAAAAGGTAAAGATTCATGTAACTCCACTCCTCTGCTCTCCAGCATCAGTAAGTTCGACGAACGCTGCTGCTTCCTCTACGTCCACGACAACTCGGACGACTTCCAGATCTACTTCTCCACTGAAGAGCAGTGCGGTCGGTGAGGACACACACCTCTAGATGTGTCTGTGTAGGTGTGTGTGCTTGTCTGTGTTAGTGTTTGTACTGTACGTTTGTGCGATTGTCTTGACATGACCACCGACTTGCCGTGGCTTGGGGGAATAACGATGTTATTATGATGTGTGCTGCTGCTTGTGTTGTCGATGTGGACGTCAGGTTCTGCTCCATGGTGAAGGAGATGATAACAGACGGGTCGGGGAACGCTGTGGAGCTGGAGGGCGAAGGAGACGGAGATACACTGGAGGTCAGTTTGGAAAGAAGCTCAATTGATGTATTTAACAGAAAACATCAGATTACTCATTCGAGCATTTCTGTGCTACAGTATGAGTACGACACAGATGAGACAGGAGACAGGGTGGTGCTGGGAAGAGGCACCTATGGAGTGGTGTATGCTGGGAGAGACCTCAGCAACCAGGTCCGAATCGCCATCAAAGAAATCCCTGAGAGAGACAGCAGGTTAATCCTAGTTTTCTTTTTTTTTTTTTAGAAAACTGTATCTTCTATTTTAGTTTGTTTTGTCGCAGAATAAACGATGGATTGACTTTTCTTCCTGTGTGTTTAGATACTCTCAGCCCCTTCATGAAGAGATTGCCCTTCACAAGTACCTGAAGCACAGAAACATTGTCCAGTACTTGGGATCTGTCTCTGAGAACGGATACATCAAGATCTTCATGGAACAAGTACCTGGAGGTGTGTGTTTGTAGGAGATTGTAAAACAGTCTTTTATTAGTGCTTTCTTTAAGAACTCAATTATTCCCTGTAGGTGAGATAGAAATGTATCAAAGAAACACCACATCAAGTCTTTGTTTGCTTTGTACTTTAGATCTAATTTCAGGGCGCGTAGGCAGATAATCTTTAGATCTGATGATGCCTGTTTCAGAGATCGATGCTTGTGACGTCTCAGTTACTGGGCGGTCTCTCTAACTGCCTTGGTCATGTTCCCGTTTCATGATAGGTTTTGGACAATCCTTCTCTCCTTTCTCCAGGAAGCCTGTCTGCGTTGCTGCGGTCTAAATGGGGCCCGCTGAAGGAGGCGACGATAATCTTCTACACGAGACAGATCCTGGAGGGGCTCCGGTACCTGCACGAGAACCAGATCGTCCACCGAGATATAAAGGTACAAAGACGCGCTTTAAAAAAAACAATATCGGGGAATGGAGTTCAAGTGTAGCATCACTGTGGTGTAAGGATTATTTTGATTGTTCAGACTTCACCCCAAAAAAGTTCTGAAAACAAAATAAAAATAGAGGTCAAAAATGATCTTTCATTCATCTCAATTCTCATTTGTTTAAGTTAAAAGGAACATTTTCTCCAGCCAAACCTTGCCAGAAAAAAATGACAAAATTGTGTATTTGTTTTATTCAGTAATGTGTTTTGTTCACACAGTAAAATCTGGAAGCGATGCATGTTCATACAATGTTAGGGAAATAAGCTAAAGTGACACATGTTTACGCTAAGCAATGCAAATCACTGGATGTAAATCCACCTCGTACGTGGATCTAGCACGGTAGTTCCCAAACTTTTCAGCTGGCGAGCATCAAAATAAAGGTGCTAGAAACTGCAGATCACCGCTGTCCCGAGAGATGGTTCAAGCATTTCACTTTTCGCACAGCCGCACACACACTCTGCCAGAACAACCCCCCTCCCCACCGGATTGTTGATGGACGGCTTGCCTCCCCCCACCCCCTTGCTCCCTATCCCTCTTCCTGCATTTTATCCCATCTCTCCACCTATCCCCTTCCAAGCCCGGTGCAGTCTAGGCCTGTGAAGGCTGTTTCATCATGAGCCGGGGATCCAGCCGAAGATTTCTGCCTTTTAATAAGGCAGTTTTTTCTTACCACTGTAACTTTTGCTGCTTTGCTAAAGTGCTCATGATGGATAGGCCGGATCTTTGTAACATAACAATAAGTAAGGTCTTTCACCTGCTGTTTGTAACATAACAATGAGTAAGGTCTTTTACCTGCTTTTTGTAACATAACAATGAGTAAGGTCTTTTACCTGCTCTTTTGTAA
Organism: Labrus bergylta; assembly: GCF_963930695.1. Taxonomy (NCBI): domain Eukaryota; kingdom Metazoa; phylum Chordata; class Actinopteri; order Labriformes; family Labridae; genus Labrus; species Labrus bergylta. The sequence continues at coordinate 4,987,707 of NC_089214.1, read as the reverse complement.
TGTTAACAGACAAAGAGTAAGGTATTTTACCTGCTTTTTGTAAAGTGTCTCGAGATAAAACTTGTTATGAGTTGACGCTATACAAATAAAAATTGATTGATTGACTCTAATATGTCTATTCACTGGTAACACAACAGCCTCAAAATGATCAAATTGTTAATTTTGTAATTTCCTGTAAGAAAGGCTAGAAACAGAATACAAGTCATTTCCATTCACAGAATTAAGCACTGAGTGAGGGACTCCCCCCTCTGAGAGTTTTGCGACCCCCACTTTTAGAACCACTGATCCATCAGGTCGAATTATGGCTGGTTGTTGTTTTGTTTTGTTTTTTTACCAAAGTATATAATCCGCACACACACACCTTTAGACAAAGACAGACCGGGCCATGAATGGACGTTTGACTGAACTTTACATAAGATAACGTTGACATCTGGCTGTATGTGAGGGCTAAATATTAACTTCATATTTTTTTTATCTGTGCCAACATATCTGTGTAAACAGCTCCTTTGTTTCTGTCTGTTTCTCTAATAGGGGGACAATGTGTTGGTGAATACTTACAGTGGCGTCTTGAAGATCTCAGACTTTGGGACCTCTAAGCGGTTGGCGGGAGTCAACCCCTGTACAGAGACATTCACAGGTAACTTGTTAACTATTGAAAACACAATATAATAGAGATCGTTGTTGTCCTCTCAGTAACTGAAGTATGACTTGTATGTGTAAATGCCAAGTCTCAAAATACTGAAATGATATTTTTTAATAAACCGAAATGGACTTCAAGAAGTCAACATCTCTAACAAATATAAACCAATCTAATCTATCAAAAAAGGAGACACTCAACTATTAAAAGAACTCTTTACTAAACAACCTGACTCACACAGAACGAGGAAACCGCACCAGAAATGGATTTATTGCAATAGACGCTGCCACATCACAAGCCCGTGGTTTAGTCTTCCCTGCATTAATGGAGTCATCGAGATGCTGCGGAGTATGAGTGTAAATATCAAATGACCCTCAAAATGTCAAGAGCTGCTATCAGCCTCTATGGAAACACTCAGACACACACCAGCGTGTCCCGATGTGTGTGTGCACGCGTACAAACATGCACATTCATTGACCATCTGGCCTTCTCCAGCAGCCACTGAGATGTGTAATTAGATTATCTAATCAAGCAGAGGCAGAAGGGTGTTTACCTTTCATTAGCAGGTGTGTGCGAGTGTGTGTGTTAGTGTGTGTGTGTGTGTGTGTGTGTGTGTGTGTGTCCTTCTCCTCTGCTGCTTCCCTCTCTGTCCTCTGACTCAGTCTTTTAATAGCGCTCACCATCTCTCACTGTTTTTATCATCACTTAGAGAGAACTACATATTCTAAGTCTCTGCATTGCCGACTGTGGATCAATACTAAGAGACAAAAATACTAAATGTTAAGGTCATCGTTGGGACTTTAAATGTCATGTGCGCCGTCTTTTTCAGAGTGAAATGAACTTCAATCATGTGGAATTTGTTCATCTTCTACTGAAATGTGCATTCAGTGTACAGCTTTGAAAGCGTGTATTCCCAATAACACATCTGATGTTGTGGCAGTCAAAAATCTGTGTTTGTGCTAAAACTCCAGTTTCTGTCACCTGTCCACACACATTCTTATCAAAATCTCAGTTTCACTTTATTAGTCAGACAAAGATTTGCTCATTCTCAGTGTCTTTATTGCGTCTCCTTATCTGGTTTGAGACGGTTTGTTTGTGGTTACTATCGGCTCTTTGCCTACAGGGACTCTTCAGTACATGGCTCCAGAAATCATTGATAAAGGCCCTCGAGGATACGGCGCCCCGGCTGACATCTGGTCTTTGGGGTGCACCATTATAGAAATGGCCACTGGGAAACCTCCCTTTCATGAGCTGGGAGAACCACAGGCGGCCATGTTTAAGGTTGGTGTGGAGTACATGTGTTTCTTCCTCATAAAGGGATTGTTGTTGTGTGGTAATCCTTTGGTGTTACTGTGTTTATCGTACAGGTGGGCATGTTTAAGATCCACCCAGAGATCCCCGAGTCCTTGTCACTGGAGGCCAAGTCATTCATCCTGCGCTGCTTTGAGCCGGACCCCAACAAGAGAGCCATCGCCTCAGACCTCCTCAAAGACACTTTTGTCAGACAAACCACGAAGGGAAAGAAGAGCAAGATCGCCTTCAAACCGTCAGGTTGCATCAATAAGCAAAATCAACTGTTGATATTAGCCTTCAAGACATTGGTTCTCTTAGACGGGCCTCCCTTAGTGGGGTGCCCTGAGGATCTCAGGGGGGGGTGCAGGGCTTTGTCTGCTCTGAAGTTGTCAAGATCCGATTTGCACACATTAAAGGAGTAATATTTAACTCTGACACCTAGCGTTTAAAATGGGAACTGCAGTCCAAATTCAAACATTGAAGAGATTACATTAAAGTTTTCCAAATAAGAAATAGAAATAGATTCCTTATAAGTTGACATATTAAACTAACTTCTCAGACTCACACATGTCTTCTTCTTGTTTTGGATGATTTTGCAGACTACATCCACAACGTTTCTCTGCCCGTTCAGCTGCAGTGCGAGGCCGCCGGGAGCAGCAGCAGTGAGCATGGCTCCGTGAGCCCCGACTGCGACTCCAAACACGACGTCTTCTTCCAGAAAAAGAAAAACTCCGGCTCCGAGAATCTACTCAAACCCCCCAACTCCAACTACCTGAGGTTCGTATAGAGTTGATCCAGATGAACTGAGTCTAAACATTTTACAGGGTGCTCATTTTTAGTGGTGAGGCTCAGACTTCTTTAATATTTTGGATATTCTTTGATTCAGATGCTGCTGCTTTACAGAAAGTTCAAAAATATATTCCTGCCTGCAGCACTGATGTTAACCTGTCAGACTCAATTTGAATGCAAAATATACACGTATACTACCTTAACTATGGTTAAGCGCATGAAAAATCCAGCGGGCGAAGTACAGAATGTGTGAAATGATGTGAATGTGCGTGAGTGTGCGTTAAAGTGTGTGTATTTCTGTGACAGGTGGTCTTATCGTGCTCACAGTGCGCTCCGTTGCCTTTAACAACTCGGATGTACTGTAATGAGCTCTGATCATTTTATGAGCTTTGGCTTGCCACTGAGCATACACGCACAGGCACACACACACAAACACATACACACACCTGCGTGTGCACAGACAAGTGTGTGTGTGTATATGTGTGCACTTGCTGACTCATGCTGTCTCTGCACTCTCCTGTGCACACAGAGTAGCCAGGAGAGGCTTGTATCTGTAAATAAACTGGACACGGCGTCACACAGCTGTAAATCAGTTCTGTGCTAGATGTCTTATATTATATTGCAGTCGGATCACACTGTGCCTGTCTGGGTGTGTGTGTGTGTGTGTGTGTGTGTGTGTGTGTGTTGCAGTGTTCCAGATGAAGGTTCGGTGTCAGAGGACCGCAGTGCACCCGCCTCCCCCGAGGACAGGGACGGCGGTCTGTTCCTGCTCAAGAAGGACAGCGAGAGACGGGCCATCCTGTACAAAGTCCTCAATGAAGACCAGGCAAAGGTCATCTCCAACCTGAAGGAGAACCACATCCAGGTGTTGTTTCAGCCTCTTCATTAACCTTTATTTAAGCTGCCAAAGTCATCGAGGACTTCTCATTTACGAAGAAGTACGGATACAAAAAAAAGAAAAAGGCACAATCAAATCAAACCAAGCAAACCACAGAGAACAATACCCAGTGAAAACCTTTGCACAGAGATACTTGACTTGATTTGTCCAATAGAAATCAGGGAGTCAGTCTTAAGAGTGTGGTGTAAATGATTCCACGTTTGAGGAACAAGAGCTGAAGGCTAATTTTGAAAGTTCAGCGTAAATCCTCTGGACGTGAAGCAATAGAAAACAATGTGACTACTCCTATCTACACTATGAGCCATGTGCACAATGTGTATGATTGGACAACTAAATGAATCCCCTTTCTTAACATAGAATAAAAAAAATTATAACTTTAGCTCCCAACAACAAAATCCACTCGATGCTATGCATTGTGCATAATATGTGCTTTTGTGCAAATTTTCTATTTCTGCATAATAATAAAACAGTTGGATGGAAATGCTTACCTAAAATAAAACCTCATTATAGTAACAAAAAGATTGTAGCTTGCATTAGGTGATTATATAACAACAGAGTGTAACAAAACCCTTTGGAGGTTTTTTACGGGCACGCCCCACTGTGAGGAGACCCCGGGGTAGACCCCGAAGGTGCTGGAGGGATTATATGTCCCGTCTGGCCTGGGAACGCCTCGGAATCCCCCAGGGGGAAATGGAAAATGTTGCTGTGGAGAGGGAAGTCTGGGTCGACTTACTGCACTTGCTGCGAGCGCTACCCGACCTCAGATAAGCAGAATTAAATGGACAGAGAGTGATGAAGTGAATCATTATCCAGTAGAATATATCATGATGTCCATATGTGACTTACAAGTTCACTGAAGAAGAGACAAAAATGTCAACTTGAGTCACATTTATAACAGTTATGATTCTTATGAACGGTGTAAAAATTCACTTTTTGCATTTCTCCATTAAGCTCCATATTAAAAATGTTTAGATGGGCAACATAGAGTTAAAGTTTAGAATCCCAAATAGAGAGCGACCATGTTATAGGTAGACAAACAAACACAAAATATAGATAACAATTAAAGGAACTGCTTGAAGCTCTCGTTTCTGGAGGTTGTGGTTATGTGTTGGTCTTTAAGACCACATTAATAATGGAAAAGCTTCAGATGCTTTTATCCCACCTGTTAGAACAAGTCAATTTGACCAGAAGTGTCAACTTTATTATGTGTATTATAAAGTTTTAATATCATTTAAACTCATAACACAAGACAAGAAGCCTGTATTCGTTTTCGGCCACGGTGTCTTTTTGGGTACAACCACCAGGGGGCACAAGAGACGGTTGCTTTACTGACCTGCCCTGGCAGACTTTGATGGTACATGTTATTAAAACCTTTGAATGGTGTTAGTTGAAGCAAATGTTTGAAAAGAATATCTTCAAATGTCTCTCTTAAAAGGTCTAAAAACCTTCATTTATATCAATCTGGCATTCATTGTCTACCAACTATCAGACTTTTATGCTTTCCATTGGCACATTGATACCCCGGTGCTCAGTCAGCGTCCACATCTATGAATGTCTGTCTAAATATGTACATGTATGTGTTTGTACAGGGCATTGAGGAGCTCCAGCTGTCTGTCGACCACATCAAGCAGATCATCTGCATCCTCCGAGACTTCATCCATTCCCCCGAGAGGCGTGTCATGGCCGCCACCATCTCCAAGCTCAAGCTGGACCTGGACTTCGATTCCACCTCCATCAACCAGATTCAGCTGGTCCTCTTTGGCTTTCAGGACTCGGTAAGCTCCGCACACAGCCTAAATCCCTACAGAACCTCATACAGTACATCTGAGTCAGTCCATAGCCGCAATGGTACACTAAAAACAGATTCTAATAAGCCTTATAAAAATATATTTTTCTTTTTAACAAGCTTGTATTCAGGGTTACAGGGGATGAAAACAAGTAAAAGAACATTTAAGACTCAAATTATTGTTGTTTTAAAAATGATATATGTAGCTAACATCAGTTCTTTTTATTCAGATTTAGTTCAACATCTTCCTATGTACTCTAGAAAGAAATGATTTAAGTAATTTTTTTGAAAAAATGGGACTCTTGTTTTCATTTTATTTCTAAACATTCATATACAGGACTACAATATGTGTTGTTGTATGATGGTGCAGTGATTAGAGGTGTTGCCTCAAAGCGAGGAGGTTCCTGGTTTGAAGCCCCCCCTCTCTGTGTGGAATTTGCATGTTCGTTTGTGGTTGGCTAATGGCTAGATAAAGGATGGTTAGAAGACTATTATATTATAATTATTGTAGAGTGTAGAGAGGCAGTGCCTTAAAAAAGTGCAAGCAAATTGGAAGACAAATGTCCTGCATGTTGACTTTTTCAGATACAACTGTAATAATGCTGCGCAAACATGTCCCATATTACATGTATACAGTTCATTTAACTTTCGAGCTGCATGTGATTAATCTGACTTGTCAGTACAGAGATGTAGAATTAAATGCAACTAGTGTGTGATTTCAGTGTGTGAGGGCGTTATCTTAACTTTAAATATATATACTTGTTTCTTAATGTGTGACGTCCTCAGGTAAACAAAGTCCTGAGAAACCATCACATTAAACCTCACTGGATGTTTGCCATGGACAACATCATCCGCCGAGCTGTGCAGGCTGCCATCACCATCCTGATACCAGGTGGGTGCATCAGATGGCTGCAGTCTAAACTGAGTGTTCACCTCCATCTAATGGACACACGCAGAAGCGATCTGCCATGTGTCTGCATGTTTATACATAAATATCAGGGTAAATATTCATGAGATGTCATGTGGACTCAAAACATAAGGTCCTGTGTGAAGAGCCCTGCGGTTGAAAAATACAGTAAAATGTGGGGACCTTGAAATTGACCTTCAAGCATTAAACCCTCAGAGCTGCAGACCCACTTTGGCCCGGCGTCAGAGTGCGAGGGAGCAGAGAAGGAAGACGAAGTGGATGAAGAAGAAGCCGAGTTTGGTCCTGTTGTAGCTCCTCATGCTGACGACTCCGGGACCGGGACCGCTGACCCCATCCAATCCGTGACCAGTACGCTAAACTCTGCCCACTCCCAGGAGCACCAGCGCCCGTATCATCAACTTGCCGCTCAACTGGGGAGGCTCAAACAGGAGACCAATAGGTAAGATTTTTTTCTTTGTCTGACTCGGTGTTGACACATAAACAAATTAACAATAAATTAACCCTAACCCTAAGACCAGTTTACTAAAACTGAAAATCCAAATCGATTGTCTCAAATGTGTTTAAATGAATGAATTTAAAGGCTTACATTATGTTATTTATTTTCTTAGGAAAAAATGTATGAAGAAAGTTGAAAAAAAAAGCACTTTTTTCGTGAAAATATCTAATCTTCTTAACTTTTGTCTTAAGTTAAAAAGAAATCAGCACTTAAGACATTTTTTTTTTAAAGAAGGTTTTGTGAATCCGGCCCCAGATTGCCGTTTATTTCCCAACAAGCAACAACAGCATCTTCAGTTTTATTGAAATAAAACATTCACAGGGATTTGAACCCATGCATGCTCCTAGAGTCTTTATTATATGAGTAAAGTTACGAAATGCAACATACTAGCACAAAGTCACACCTCTGCAGATCACTGATGCACAAATAGAAAACAATAGGTATCTCTTGAAATAGAACAGCCAAAGTTTTCTTTTGTTGTTGGAAACTTCAGTTGAGGAAATGCTTTTGAATAATACTACTGTACTTCCTGCACACACACAAAAATTGCCTGAAGGCACGCTTGCTTTGTGTGAAATCAAGTCATGAATAAGAGAGGTCATGAGACAAAGAGACTGTGCACCTGCACAGACACGAAATGCCCACACACACACACACACACACACACACACACACACACACACACACACACACACACACACACACACACACACACACACACACACACACACACACACACACACACACACACACACACACACACACACACACACACACACACACACACACACACACACACACACACACACACACACACACACACACACACACACACACACACACACACACACACAAATAGAAAACATTAGAAAGCAAACCTCTAAGGTTGCCTGTGACACATGTTGAATACCACAGAGTGATGACATACGCTGAGGTTACATAAATAGATGATGTTAAAGTCAAAATAAAAAGCTCCACCACAAAATCTCCACTTAACTAAATCTTAACCTTCTACCATTTTTAACCACTCCAACAATTTTTAAATGACACCAGTTAGAATGAAAAACCAAATAATCGATGGTAGTTTGCACAATAACACCGGGCAAAGGTTTCATGAAAGTCATATTGAGAGGTAAAGTCCTCGTGAATTTGTTGATCCCTTGGCTTTTTCTTCTGTGGCATCATCAGGTTGACACTTTTGTGTTTGCCTTAGAAATATTCACCAAAGTTAAATTGATTTCCATGAAATTTGACGCAAAGGTATGGAGTTAGATCAGTCTTAATATTCACAAATGCACACAGAAGGATTCACAAATGTATTTCAATGCACACACAAATATATTTCATTCTATATAAATGTAAAACAAATCCACAAATATTTGGATATATTTAATATATTAAATATTTTGCAAAGAAGATGCACCTAAGAGACTTACCTCAGAAATTAAATCATGTATGTTTGTAGTGAAACTTCATGACATCAACAATACAGGATGTCATGAAATTCACAACAAACCTTATTTTTTCTATATCATATAAATTTAAAGGGCTAAGTACAGTCCAAGCTGGTAGCATGGATGTAGACTGAAAGTTCAAAATGAGTTTCATTTTCTTGACTTCATGTTTTCTTGCCACGTAAACACAAAAAAAAGAGAAAAGGTGGGGGAGGCAGCTTTTGCTGAAATAGCAAACATACCGAACGCCTTTCTCCTGGAATGCTCCTCCAGTTTGTGTGATGGCGGAACCAAATGAAATGATGATAAGAGCTGGCAATGATTGAGGAATACTTTCACAACCACACATTATAAAAGTGAACATCCAAAGCATTAAAGAGACCTTTTAACTAACTAGAGAGGGAGACAGATGTAGACCTTTGCAGATCTCACATTTTAAAGTGTCCACTTTCCAAAACACTTGAATACATGGACGTTACTATTCAGTGAATGACGAGTCTCTTATCAGTTCTGTCCATTTTTTATTTTAAGTATTCAAGTTAAGTGGCCTTCCTCTTGGCTGAGGTCCACACGTCTGTCGCTGTAGCATTTTGTCACAGCCTTTGTGGTGTCTTTGTGGTTTTCATCCACCCCTCTTTGGTGTTATTAAACCTCCTTTGAAACTTTGCGATATGGTGGAAAGTTTTTGAAGCTGTTTAGTTCAGACATTATAAAAATGTTTGAAAAGATGTGTTTATTTGTATTTTTGGATTACACCACGATAATATTTATTTTACTTCAAAATGAAAAGACAGAGGGGGGCGCGGGTAACCTCGTGGTTAGTGCTCGCGCCCCATGTACGGAGGCCTGTGGCTCCTTTACCTGAGCCGCTCCACACTCTGTCTCTCCCTGATTTCTGTCTCTATCTTCTGTCCTCTCTCAAATAAAGGCATCAAAAAAGTCCCCCCAAAAAACCTTGGAAAATATAAAGGACGGATGTGCTTGTATTTCTTGTTCTTGGTATCACTTCCACCTGGGTGTAGGCAGTGAGACTATATAAACAACCATGAGTGGTTTGCTTGCTCTGTTCTTGCGAAATACGCTCCACGTTAATCGCGTTCAACCTGTCAGGAGCTGTTGTGCGTCATGACTTTAGGACATATTTCATCACTCACACTGCATGATCAGATAATGACTTTTTTTTTCTTCTGATTTACACTCTGATATTGAGAGGCATGCCTCTGCCGCCCCCGTATAAACACAAGGAAATGTTGTCCTCTCAATCATTTTGAAGAGAGTTTCACCCTCTTTTCACTGATTTAACAAACATTTGAACAAATTGAGCAGATTAGAAGTTTATGTCTGTGACTGAAAATACATCTATCTCCTCCAGACGGATGTTAGGATATATTGTGCTTATTAGACCAGTAGTAAGGAAACTTGTTCCATTACATGATAACTGTGTTGGACTGATTCATTACAAAGTATAATAAGAAAAAATGTGCATTATTTTACATGCGCATACAGAAAGTTTTGTATGTAGATTTTGGCAGGTGGATATTTTTATAAATCATACTTCTGTATAACATAGTAGATATCAAACTACAGCCATTAGCATGTATCATTTATCTTAAACCTTTACAATTTGAATAATTATATTAATTATTTATTTACGAGTTTTTTAAATAAACATCGCACAAAAAGTAAGGACATTTGTGTTTGGTAGATTATTTATTTGTTGTAACAATGCAAATCTTATACTGTTGGAACGCCTGTATTTCCCTTTTAAATGGGGCCACATTTGTAAGGAACATGCAGTTGTGGGATGAGCAGCAGAGCTGAGCATGTGGGTTGTGCCCAAAAGAAATTGCCAAATCTTCTCTGCCAATGCCAAACAGCTTATTCTGGGTTATTCAGAAGTGTTGTTACCACAAAGAAATAATCAACCAAACACAAATTTCCTTACTTTCTGTGCGATGTTTATTATGTATCTTTATAGTTTAGGCTTTTTTAAAAAATTGTAATCCCAGGTTAATTTTTGATGACCAGGATGATCAGAATTCACTTTTTAATTTGAAAGGTATTTTGTTTGTATTTTTGTAGGTTTTTTAAATTTTGCTCAAGAGGACAGAGTGGAGGAGAAAGGAGCAGTTTTTTTTAGCTTTATGATCACTTTCTATTTCCCTGACCTCCTTACTGAACGCCTGTATAATAAAGATGTCACAGTTTTCTATGGTGCCCCCTGCAGGCTGCTGGAGGAGCTGCTGCAAAAGGAGAAGGAGTACCAGCACGTCCTGAAGTCCACCCTGCAGCAGAGAACACATGACCTGGAGCTGGTCAGAGTCAGACACAAACCACCGGGTAAACAAACTGACCGAACGTGTGTGTGCGTGTGCGTGTGCGTGTGCGTGTGCGTGTGCGTCTCTTCCTTTTCAAACCCTCCATTTGTCTTACAGACATCTCCCCTCCATCCATCTTCCACATCCCAGCGGACCACGAGCCAGATAAGCAGCTCACCGATTGGCTGAAAGAGCAGGGAGCAGAAGCTGACACAATAGATAAGGTAGAGTACCAATTAGCCTTTGAACTTCAGTTTATTACCTAAGCACATTATTTTACGCATTAACCTGATGGCTGAGTGTGCTTCTATTGCAGTTCGTACTGGAGGAATACACACTGACTGACGTTCTAAATGAAGTTTCCAGAGATGACCTCCGCTGTCTTCATCTCAGGTATCAACAAACGTGTTTTTTTGGTCTTAATAAGTCTTTAAAAACGATGTGTTGACAGTTCTGAAAGTGTAGAACGATGAAGCACAAATAAAAACGGTACCTTCAAGGCCCACACCCTGGTCTGCAGGTTCTAAGAAACAACAGGGTTTCATTTACATTTAGATACCAAGGTTATTTAGTAAACTTAGTGTTCGTAAAGCTTCAGGCTATCTTGACATTAAGTTTGCCGGGTTCTAAAGAAATGTCCAGCGTTCACATCATCAAGAGAAGAAAACCTTAAAACGTGAACTCAGCAGGCGTGGTGGGCTCATCTTTGAAAGCTTTGACACATCAGTGTGTCATTAACAAATAGTTGTAGAAAAGTTTTCCATGTATTCTAAGCCTGCTGATCATAATTACTGTTAAACTGTGAGACTTTTTTAATCAGCTCTCTTTTTAAACGGTCTACATAATGTCTTATACTACCTTAGATTTAGATTTAAAAATAAACAGATGATAAGTATTTCCATCCAAAAGAAGCAAAAGAGCCTTTGACATCCTCATACAGAATACGTTATGCATACATCTATCATATTTCACATTTCTTTCCTGGTAGGGGTGGCGTCCTCTGCCGCATCTGGCGGGCCATCCAGCGGCACAGAGAGCGAGAGAGGCTGAGGGTTGATGACCAATCAGAAGATGATGCATGATGGGATACAGGGACTACAACTCTGGAGGACTCTTGATTTGCAGAAACACATCTGCTCACCGTCAGCCCTTCACTGCTGCCTCTACTCTCTTCCTCTCTCCTCAGTGCCTTTTCATGTTTATGTCTCTCTTTTCACACATGCAGGACTGACTGAATCTGTGTTTCGACTGCTCGGCTTCACACACTGTCACACTTGACCAAAGCGCTTAAGTGCAGGCACAACTGTATGTATTTGTGAGTGCATTTAAATGTCTACGTATGGCAGCGTCTGTAATGACAAATTATCGGTAATATCAATTTACATACATTCTACTCAGATAAAACATGCTAAATCACTTGGAAGATTTCCATGACTTTTAGACTGATCTATCAACGTCTTTCCAAGTGTGTCCCCTTTTTTGGGGGCTTTTTGCCTTAATTTGATAGGACAGTGGAAAGGCCGGAATCTATGGAGAGAGAGTGGGGAATAAAATGCGGGAAAGGAGCCAAAGGTCGGACATGAATCCGGGCTGCGCGCTTGGAGGACTATAGCCTCTGTACATGGGGCGCGACCTAACCGCTAGGCCATCTACGCCCTCGTTTTTCTGCCAAATTTTAAGATAAAGTCTTTGTTTTATGTGGAATACTTTCAATATTTAATATATCCTTAGTCCAAAACTGTGCAGTGATGATCCTCCACATATCACCGGGAATCCCTATCGATGACAGAATACTAATGCCAAACGGAAATCTCAAGGCCTTAAGTTTTGTAAAATAATGTGGCAACATTGATGATTTATTGAAGCATGCACATACATCTTGAACGGTCTGCATCATCGCCTTTACATTTCTACGCATGTTATTTATTGTGCATTGTGTTTTCAATGAAATTACTTCAGTTTCTTCTTTGTGTGTACCTGTATCTATGTTTTTTTTATTCCAACTGTTTTATGTGCTTGTCAGTTTCATGATGGCTTTACAACTGCAATAAATCAGGAAGTTATAAAAATTGTTTTCATTTTTCGGGTTATGGTATCGTCTATATTCTTCACGTGCTTTAATACAGTAGATGCTTAAATATTTTAATATTGTGATTCTTTTTGAACAATCGTCAGACCCAATATAGAGGCCGTCAATAGGTATCCAAATTTTAAATAGACAGTTATCTACAGCCTGAGCTGGTAGTTTACACAAATCTCATTTCACTGACAGGTTGTTTGTGTATCCTTCATGCCTGAGAGTTTAAGCCTATTCTACTTTCACTCCTTTACTCTGTTAACAGTAAACAAACAGTAGCCTTGGCCAGTGATAGTGTTCAAATAACACATTTCAGTATTTGGTTACATCCGGTGCACTATTGATCTTTGAAGGAAAGGTATCTGATTTTCGGGTTTAAATGGGTCACTTAACCTGCAGTACAGCAGTTGTGCTAGCCAATCTGTAAGATTATACTACAGGCTGTGTCTAAAAACCCATTGTGTAGGCTACAGTCTACGGTTAAAAAAGGGTTAGGCTATAATAGATGTAGGAAAGCTAACATCAAAGGGACCCTCAGACATTTTTGGATCACAATATTTTTTTCAAATTAAAGTAATGTAGAATTTTACTTTAAATTGTGTATAATAAACCAAATATAGGTTATTATATAGAAGTATGCAATGCTCTTAACACACATTTCAACCTGTTCACACGCTCACACCTTGTATTTCTCACGCAGATAAATTACCAGGATAATGCCCACCAAGTTGCTCCGCTATTTTTTTAAACTATGGAACAGATAGGAATCAAAGGGGTTTCCCATAGAGTTCAGAAGGAGCTTGCCATGCACCAGCTAATCATAAAAAGAAATACAGCTACCCAACAGCCAATCAATAAATAGCATTGCTGTATCCGGGTAAGATTTTACGACGGAGGATTAGGGCCACATATTTTTTTATTTTTATTTTTTTTTAATTTCGAGATTATTCTCGTAAATTTACGATATTAAACTCGTAAATTTACAAGAAAAAAGTCATAAATTTACCAGATTAAACCACAACACTAACCATAATCACACACACACACAATCTCCCACCAGGGAGGGCAGATAAGCACCCCTGCACTAAGAAATGTTGTCAATAAATAGTTTTATTTGTACGAATTTATGTGTCTTTTATCAGATTTTATCCAAACTGCCGCCGCAGCCAAAATCTCACTCTGAACTCAGTTCAAAACTTGAGAGCCCTGCGTACGTAATGACCTTTCAGTGACGAAAGTGACGTTAACCGTTGACTTTGCTGTTGCTTGTTATGCGATTGGTGACTGTGAGTCAGCCATCACGACTTTATTTAAAAGTGCAGAACTGGACATAATAAAATTAAGTTAGTCTTAAAGTTTCTTGTTAAGGAATTACAGAAAGTGTTAAATTGTTTCGGTGAAGTACGATAATGTAAATTTGGAATGGTTCCTTTTGTTATGGATGACAAAGATGGCTCAGCAGTGAGGATGCTAACATGGCGGAGTCACGGAATCGGATAGAGCATAAAGTGGACAATGAGGAGGACGACCAGCGTGAATAATGTAAGTTAGTGCCTGGAGCTGAAAGCAAGCTACTTCTGTTCTGTGTCGTTAGCTACTAGCTTAAGTTAGCTTCTGCTTGCTAGCTGGAGTTTCCATAGTAACAACGTGCTTTTCCGTATTTAGCTCTACTGAGAGTCACATGACCTGCATTTGTAACTAAAAGTTTTAGTAAGATATTAATCCATTCATGGTTTTTGTGTAGATTTTAATTGGGAGCGTGATTGTTTTAGATTGTTGTTTGATACCCCTGTTGCTTTGCACAACAGTAACCTATGGGATTCATTGTGTTGTACATTAAATAGCCTAAAGTATGTTATTAAATGAACAGAGGCACATTGAAGCCCATAGATTATTAGAATTAAAATTAGATAGCGGCCTTATTAAATGTAGTTTTGCTTAGTTTTATTGTTTGTTCCTTTAAAGTTCTTAAACATTTGTTACAAACAGTTGTAAGGTCAAAGTCAAAACGTGAGTACACTGGTGGAAAAGTTATAATTTATATAGATATAATATATTCATCCAATAGAGGCCATGGAGATTTGCACTTAAAACTAGAAATGTGATTGTATTGTGAAAATTATTGAAACAGAAGTCTTTGGGAGTCATCCTATAGGGTCACCACGAATATGTAACATCAATCCCAAAATAATCCTCAGAGTTGCCACAGGAAGTCATGGGAACACTAAAGGTATTAGGATTCATCCTCCAGGGACAAATGTCATACATCTGCTAAATGTTGAGTTATTTCAGTTTGTCCTTACCTGAGTGAATCATTAATGAAGCTCAGTAGATTGCATCATTTAACCATAATTACCATCATGTCTAACAGCCAGGTAAAAAATAGTTTCGACACCCCTAACGAACGTTTTCAATTTTTCCAGTGCCATTGTTTGAAAGTTTCACCTGGAAACTTTAGGTTAAACAGTTGGTCTAGTTGGAAAAGCTGACATCACTCCCCCAGCAATTCTGCCACACATTCACCCAACAGGTTTATTTCATCACAGCAGAGTAACAAGGAATGTGACATGTCAGAACATTTGCCTCTCATTATTATTGAATAGTTTTATTTTAAGAAAGACACATCTATTCATCCTACTTGTTACCCTGTTTTTACTTCATAGACCTACTGTATTTGCTGCTGCCTAACATTAACTAGCTACGCTCTGTCGTTGGGGATGTGTTTCGCATCGCCATCTAGCTTGTGTCGTGGTCACGAGACATCATTCATCGGAACTGCAGTTTTAAACTCTTGCTTTACAATGTAATTCATGATCAAAAACATTTTGTTTGTGTAACCATCTGTGACAAAAGGACAGCAGTCATACTGCTTGAAGACAAGTAATTAATTGACAGCAGAATACTTTAGGTTTTATTGTTTTATAATTCATGTCCTTATAACAATGCTTCTGAATTGTCATGTCTGTTACGCCATCTTTTTAATTAGGTTCATATACGTCAAACATTGACACTGTGTATCCTGCTAACTGGATTATTTCTGGCAGTGATTGTAGTGGCTGTGTTTTGCATTGGCTGTCTTCACCTGGATGACGACATCTGAGGTAATTACAGGTGTGATACATGGCAGTACAATTTAAAAACAACAATTTAAACGTGGATTATGGCAGCTGTCAAGTAGACAAGTTGGAATGAGGTGTTGACCAAAATGTGTCAGTCATTAGCAACATAGCTAAGTAGCATGAAATGAAACTACATTGAGACATTTTGGCTCCCTCATACTGGAGATTAACAGTGTTAAAACTTACCGTTGTTTTCCATTTAAATATAACTGATACATTTCAATCAGGAGAGACAAGTAAATGATTGAAAGATGAAAGGTTTATTTTACATGTGTCACATAGAATGATTGTAAGAGAATCTCTGGCACTTGAACTCCACAGGGAGACAGGGTGATTGAAGATTTCTGCCCTGAGCGGCAACAAGATCTATCCCCCCCCCCTAGAGTCCAGACACTGGCGGTGGAGGTGTTAGCGGATGATGTCGTCTGGGTTAATGCGATGAAGAAGTTGATTGAACTGTGAAGACGAGAGTTGATGAGGAGAATGGTTAATGATGTCACCTGAGGCAAACTGCGAAGCCTGGGGTTGACTGGATGATGGCTGATGATGTCATCTGAGGCTGATGGGATGAAGGAGGTGATGAAACTGCGAAGGCTCGGTGGCGATGGGGAGGCGGAGGGTTGTCGTAACGATGGCATGAATGAACTCGTGGAAGAGAAAGCCATTTTTAAACGAGACAGCAGCAATGTGATAGGCTAACAATGAGGGAGTGGAGCAGTACTATTGGATAGATGTGACCAGGTGATGATTACGAGAAGTTATGAATGAGCATGCGTGGCGGAGTGATTTGACATGGTATGGTAATAAACAACAAAACGAGTGTGCAAAATATAGTCTTCCTGTTTGAACTTTCGCTAGAGCTACATTTAAACTGTCCTGCACACAGGTGTATTCATAGTATTTGTTCCTCATTAAAGGGGAACTAAACCCCGTATTTTAAGCTGTAGTGCTCGACCCTGGAATTTCAAAAAATGCATTTAGAATGTAACCACGGACCTCCAGATCCGCATCGTTTTGACCCGTTAGTAGGGGGCAGCGAGAGCAGAGACAGCTGATGACGAGGACAGCGAGGTGCAGGAGAGGATGGGGGACGTTTCTGAATGGTACACACACGAGGCCCCCTGGAGGATTTACGGCTTTTTAAATTTTAGACAAATAACCACCGTTATACGAGCAGGGTATGTCTGTCTGTGAATGGCTCAGTGTGCATGTGTGTGGGTGGGGGGAGCGAGTGAGGAGAGAGAGAGAGAACAGGGCGAGTGTGTGTGTGTGTGTTTGGCAGGTGTGTGCGAGAGGTAACGTTATGATGCCGGGAACCGGAGCAGAATAAGCAGGAAAAAAATCAGAGTCAGGAGGCTTAAGCTTTGGTGACGTAGGCATTTACGCCAGTGTAGTGGGTGTGCAAGATTTCTTCATTTTAGTATCAGGACAACCACAGTTTGTAGAGACGATGTTCAGGTTAATGTTTAGACAACATTAGTTTCACTCACTCCTTGAGTGATTGGCAGGCATTTCTGTTTCTGCTGATTTGAAACCAGGAAATAAGTGAGGCGGCTTTTCACTTTGGAATGACATGTTGCATTTCAGGTCTATACATTTTTGTGTGCACTTAAAGATTAAAGCTATGTATAAAGTTGAGAGTAGATACAATAGAACAGGGGTCACCAACACAGTGACCGCGGGCACCAGGTTGCCCCCAAGGACCACGAGTCGCCCGCAGGCCTGTTCTAAAAATACTCACCAGTGAGCTGCATCTAAAATTGTATTTTATTCTGTTGCTATTCTTTTTTAATCACACTTGCATTTATATAGATTTGAAAATGACAATATCTACAGGTGTCTTATATCTATATAAAATAATTAAAAACATGTTTATTAAGTTTAGATAAGTTTAGTCGAACTCTGACCTATTCTAGTTCAAAGGTGAATAAAAACAAAACTTCAGCATTCGTGGGGAGTAAGCTAGCGGGCGCAGCGAAGATAGGGAGCTGAATGCGGTTTCTTACCCCAAAAACATGGCAGCAAAAAGAAAGAAAACGTATAATTTTCACAGTGAATGGGAGGAAGAGTTCTTTTTTTACAACTGTGAAAGAAACCTGCGTGTGTCTCATTTGCGGGGCGACGGCAAAGCGGCACAATGTGGAGAGACACTTCACCAGTACACACACACAAGCTATCATGCTAACTACCCACCGGGAAGCACGCTACGGGCAGAAAAAGCCCGTGAGCTAAAGGCAGCTTTGGGTAAGCAGCAGTCCTTTTTCACGAGGCCGGCGAAAAACTCCCAAATAGCAACCGAAGCCTCGTTTAGAGCTGCACATTTTCTGATAAAGAAGAAGAAGGCATTTTCAGACGGAGAAGTTTTCTAAGAAGCAATGATGATAATTGCTAACACTGTACTTAAAGACGAGAAAAATGGAACCGATCTCATCTCCACTCTCTCCGATGTCCAACTGGGGGCATCTACGATGACTAGACGAGTGTCAGCTATGTCCGGTAACCTGGCCGAGCAGCTGGACCGGGATCTGGCGAAGTGCAGGTGGTTTAGCATCCAGTGCGACGAGTCCGTGGACAGCAGCAGTACAGCGCAGCTGTTGGTCTTTATCTGGATAGTGTTTGAAGATTTCTCCACAAAAAGATTAACTCCTGACACTACTGCCCCTAAAGACAACGACGAGGGGAGTTGACATTTATAACGCGGTGAAGGAGTTCTTCGAACAGAAAAAGGTACCATTGGAAAAGCTGGTAGTGGTGACTACAGACGGGGCTTCTGCTACGATCGGCCGACATGCAGGTTTCATCGCTCACTGTAAAGGTGACCCAGACTTCCCAAAACTTCTGCATTACCACTGCGTCATTCACCAACAGGCGTTATGTGCGAAAGTGATCAGCTTTGGGCGCGTGATGACTCCCGTTGTGAAAATCATAAACAGCATCCGCTCCAAAGCGAAACAGCACAGGATATTCAAGGTGCTATTGGAGGAGATGTCAGCAGAATATGGCGACCTGCTGCTACACACAGAAATCTGATGGCTGAGCAGAGGACGAGTTTTACTTCGTTTTTTGTCACTTTAGGGTGAAATCAAAGAGTTCATGCAGTCCAAAGGCGAAGACGTCTCGCTGCTAGAGGACAAAGAGTGGACACTTGACCTTGCATTTTTAACGAACATTACTGGGAAACTAAACCACTTGAACTGTGAGCTGCAAGGCAAAGGTAAGACTGTTGTTGATATGATAAGTGCTTTATATGCATTTAAAGCCAAGATGAACATTTTCGCTGTGCATTTACAGACAAGAACAATGCTGTGCAGTCGGTGCTGACAATGCTTCTGCATCTGAGACATTTGACAAAGTTGCAGAAAAGTACTGTCAAGTCATAAACAGACTTGGGCAAGAGTTTGAGAATAGGTTTTTTGACCTTGATCAGCTTGAGCCATGTGTATCATTCATTTCCCATCCTTTTAATGAACGTGGACATGACAGACATTGCTGAGCAACTAAGTGCAACGTTCAACTTGGATGCTGGACAGGTGGAGATTGAAATTGTAACATTGCAAAATGACCTCCACCTCAAAGCCTACCAGGCTGCACCAAACTTTTGGTGCCTTGTTGACACAGAAAAGTACAGTGGTGTATGCACAGCAGCTATGAAGGTTGCCAGCCTGTTTGGTTCAACCTATCTCTGTGAATCAGCATTTTCTGACATGAACTTCATCAAGAACAAACACAGAACACACCTCACTGATGCACATCTCAAGTTACACACCAGATTACAATACACTGGTGAACAGCATGCAATGCCAGTCTTCACGTTAACAAAGAAACAGATACCAGATGTTGTCAGTGGCAAAGTTGAATTAAAATATTGAAAAATTGTGTTCAATTCAAAAGTGTTCATGAAATGTA
Organism: Labrus bergylta; assembly: GCF_963930695.1. Lineage (NCBI taxonomy): Eukaryota > Metazoa > Chordata > Actinopteri > Labriformes > Labridae > Labrus > Labrus bergylta. The sequence continues at coordinate 4,968,006 of NC_089214.1, read as the reverse complement.
ACAGATATAAAAAAAAAATTAAATGCCACAGATTTGGTCATTAGTTCAAAATGTGATAAGATTTATTTTAAAATATGACAGTTGATTTTTCTTAAACATTACATAATGTTTTCAAACATGGTGCAACATAGTTAATGATTTGTTGGGAAAATGGGACATTTTCCTATAAAATGTAAAAGTGATGATGACGTAAACAATTGCTGAGATTAATAGAAATAAAGTGTTGAATATTGATATTATCTATTTCCCACCTTGAGATTTACTTTTATTGATCCCAGCAAGGGGAAATTTCATTACACTCTGTAAGTCATGAACACACACATAAGCATACACACAATGAAGTATACACACATGCAGAAACAGGATCTTATGGACATGCACTAATGGAGAGAAGCTGATGGTGGGGAGGGAGTTTAGTGCCTTGCTCAAGGGCACCTCGGCAGTGCTCAGGAGGTGATCTGGCACCTCTCCAGCTAACAGACCAACTTCCATATTTGGTCCGCACCGGGACTTGAACCGGCAACCCTCCGGTTCCCAACCCCAGTCCCTACAGACTGAGCTACTGCTAAAGCTGGGGAACAATAGACTGTATGGGGGGGGGAAGAAAGAGGAAAGAAGGGGGAGAAGGAGAGGAAAAAGAGGAAAAAAGAGAAAGAAAGAAGAACTCTTAATGGCCCTTCTACAAGTCAGAAGTTACTCCAAGTCATTAGTTTTCATAAAATTTTAGAAATTACTCAAAATGATGAATATTTCTAGTTTTCATATGGGGGATAATAGGGGAAGATTGGATCCGAAGGACGAGGGTTTGAACCCTGCCTGGACCAAAACAAACTTCACAAAGTGTTTTGGATTGTTCAGATGAAAAAGTAATTTTAAATAAGAAAACAATACTTGATTCTGTTTAGCATTCAAAATGTGTCGGAAAGTGATATTGTGTTTGTTTTTCATTTCTTCTCAGAATTTAAGTGGTATTGACATAAGTCATCTAATTGTTTTAGATATAAGACTTTACTTACTAAAAAATAGCAAATATTATTGTAATATAATTTTTATATTACTGTGTCAAATTGCTAAGAAATAAGTCAAATGTAAGAATTGGAGTAGAAGCACACACATTTATTGAAATATTTCAATTAAAAAATCTCATTTAAATAAAAGGCACATTTCACATTTTAGGACATTTCCTTTAAACAAAATAATGATATATTTGGCGTTTTAGCCTCTAGCCTCAAACAGACTAATGCTGTAGATTGAATCTGAATCTCTGAACTTGAGATTTTACACCTGCAGCAGACTCTGTGAGTCATGACTGTCTACAATGAGTGGGACACTCGAGTCCAGCTGTGGTTGATTTTCCAAGCAGTATCTACAGCGTGTTTACATGGACGGGACGGTACACACTCCTTATTTGAATGCCATGTAAGCATTTTAAAAAACTAAAATGTGAAGAGACAGACAGGACGGGGCAGACAGAAGGGGAGAACAATGAATCATCATTTATTCTCGGCCCTTTTCCTCCTCATTTCTTCCAGCCACTGCTCCAGTGGCATCCCTGCGAAAGTGGGGCAATAAATGTATCCATGAAATTGCCTGTGGCCACTGTCTTTGTTCCGGGGCTGATGGCATTTGCGGCACTTATTATGTTCCACCTGACGATTGTAGGGCCTCTGGGAAGGGGGTGGAGGGGGAAGAGGTCCATCAGGGGCGATAGGCCTGGGAGAGGGGACAGCCAACATTAACAACAAGGGGCTTTGGGCAGGGGTAGGGTTTACAAGGGCAGGAGCAGCTGTAGGCAGAGGTGCAGGCAGGGGAAATAACTGCCTCTGAATGGGCACCTTTGGCCGGACAGTGGCTGGAGCAGCAGTGTGTGGCGCAGCATGCTTTCTTTTTAAAAGTGTACTGTAGACATGCTGAAGTCCATGAAATGATAAATGTCCAGCTTGACCACAACGTCTGGCCAGCCACCAAATCGTGCCTTTAGCTTGGTCTCCTCCCCATCCTTCTTGCAGCATCCACAGTCCACATACAGGAGCTTTGGAGGAGCCACACCTGCTTCCCTGTACCTCCGGATGAGATCAGCCACCATCAGGTCCAGCCCAGAGCCTTCCTGAGCAGTCAGGACACTGATCAAGATCTGACGCACCTCGTTACTAACTGAGGAAAGCCAGAGGGCAGTCCCCTTGGCAATGCCCGATAACTTCCTGGTGATCTGAAAGTATACAGAGGAAACATTCAGTGACTTAGGTCTAACTAGCATATCATTTTGTCTGGTATTGACTTATGTATTTACATTTTGTAAGTATACCATTCTTTTTCAGTACAGTTTAACAGCCTTTTACAGGTAAAATCATTTTAACATTGCGACTTAGGGATGAAGAATATCCCTTTTTAGTCATTTTGTCAGTTTGAGTGATGCTTTGATACACGTTTTTGTAGAATTGTGACATCAGAATAAGAGCAGTGATGAGGAATTGTACCTTCTTTGTGGAGTCCATCTTCAGGATGGAGCCAAAGGTAGATGTAATGCTGGCTTTGATGTGCTCCAGCCTGCTTAAGATGTCCCGCCCGTAGACCGCCAGCATCCACTTATAGGTGGGAATGGCCACAGGCTCAGGCGGGCACCACAGGGAACAGGCTGGGCCGGCCCACAAAGTCAGAGCATGCCCCGAGGTACTGGCAGAGGCGCTGCAGCCACTCCTCGCTGTGGTTCTCCCTCAGCTGCTTCACCAAGCGAGACGGGCTGTTGCCCAGGGTCCTCTCCCGCAGGAAGCGGATGACCCGAATGTCACAAGCATATCTGTATTAGAAGAAAGGGAAGAGACAGAGACATTTAGACAAACACAAAAAGACAGTCCAACCTCTTATAGCAGTCTGTTTCAATTACAGACAATTTTCAAATAAACAATGTAACACAATAATATGTATTCTCATAAACATTTTTTTGTACATGCTCGTTACAGTGGCATCTTTATACTCACTTCTGAGTCAGGATGAGCCTGAATTCGAGCCGGTGAGCCAGGTCAAGCTGGTCCAGGATGGTCTTGCTGCTGGACAGGTAGTTGGTTTTGCAACCAATGCTGTTGCACCTGAGGGTCTCTGTGACTATCAGGTAGTACCTGTCCACGTCAAGGACCTGACGGGCTCTCTTGTGGGCACCGTATCCCACCAGCTGCTTCCCACACACAGGACAGGTTAGCCTGACCTTCCACAAGTGGTACGGCATCCACACAAGCAGGTGATGATTAAAAAAGCGCTGTGGAGTGGGGGCCTGATGGTAGATGAGCGCTGGCCCTGGTGGCTCGTACCACAGCTTCATGTCGGTCCGTAGCCGCTGGTTTCTCCACAGAGCTGCAGAGATCCATCTCTGGTCCTGGAGGGGGATGGTCTTCCTCATCTTCACTGGCAGCCAGGGTAGGTCAGGGCCAGGGGCAGCCAACACATCCTCCGCTGACATATTGCTGAGAGGATCAGGACCAGGAGTGGTAGAGGAGGCACAGACAGAAGGGTCTGAGGAGGCACTGGAGGGAGCAGCTGTTACAACCTAATAATAAACAAATTATGTACAGAAAGACACACACAAATAAAACATTAACACATCATAAATCACTGAACTGCTTAGGTTAGGGTTTGATGTTTGGCAAAAACAACAAAAAATTATCAATAGGATTCTTACAGCGGCAGTGGCTGGGGGGATTATTGAGGCTGATGACACAGGAGTGGGGGGAAGAGAGAAAGGGGAGCTGGTCCTAATATATTTTCTGGGACTCTGGGCAGGGGATGATGTCCTCCCTGATGTTGGTGTTGCAGTGCCAAAGTTTGTGGTGGTACTGGTCGATGTGCTAATAAGGGGCTGAGAGAGAAACAGGAGGAAATACAAGGTTATAAACTAAATCGTGTATCATTATTGGGCATATAAGATTAAAACTTGAAGTATAGCTTCAGGCAATGATAAGGCATTTAAGCACATGAACACACCATTGATCACTGAACTGCTTAGGTTAAGTTTGGCACACAAAAATTATTTGTGAACAACACAATTGAAAAGGGTTCTTACAGCTTTAGCAGTGGCTGGGGGGATTATTGAGGCTGATGAAAGAGGAGAAGAGAGAAAGGGGAGCTGGTCCTAGTATGTTTTCCGGGACTCTGGGCAGGGGATGATGTCCTCCCTGATGTTGGTGTTGCAGTGTCGACGTTTGTGGTGGCACTGGGGGACGTACTAATAAGGGGCTGAGAGAGAAACAGGAGGAAATACAGGCTAATGAATATCTACAAAATCATGTATCACTACTAGGCATAATAAATCATTGTGTCATAATAAGACATGATAAAGCATTTAACCAAGGAGAAATTATGTCACAAGCAATACTATAAATCAAATGTATGCCTAGACTGTCACCATACTGTACCTTTGCAGGCTTCCTAGCCACAGTTAAATTTGGCTTCAAAGCAGCACCATGCGACCCGCCAAACCGTGGTTTTGTAAACTGAAAGAAAATGAATGTAATCTTACAGAATGCATGATCATGTTATTTATTCTGTAAAACATAGAAGTCAGTAGTTAAGAGTCATTGGGTAAAAATCACAAACAGAATAAAGATTTACCATAGCCAGATTCAAAGCAGGCCTCTGCACAGGTCCAGCAGATGTTGATGCTGAGGAGGCAGCAGCAGCAGCAGCAGCGCTTGAAGGGCCTTGCCCTTGACCAGTGCCAACAGTGGTACAGGGAAATGGGGTGTCAGGGACTGAGCTGGAAGGCTAAAGATGTACAGAGACTTTTGAAGTCATTTCAAGCAAACGACACAACAACAAAAATGTGCACACAACAATTTGATGTTAGTTTAAAAATACCTTCTTAGTGTGGAAACCACAGCCACATGTCTGTGGCCCCCCAAACAGAGATGCCTGTCCCCTCCGTTGCATCGGGCATTTGTCAATCTGTAATATTTCATGACAAAAAAATAAGCAAGTGTTTCTATTAGCTTTATCATGTGTGACTGTATTGTAATTGCTTAATACAACTATACCTTCAGATAGAGGTCATTCCACTCCTGCATCAGAGGGCCAAACCCCTGAAGCAGCGAATCTCCGCAGGCGTGACATCCACTCCTCATCACCCATAGCCTTGTGCTTTTTTTGTTTTGTTGCCATCTGTGGCCAAAAGAAGTCAAAATTAATATCCCATCAACTCCCTTCATATGTACACATGGGCTAATGAGATGATGTAATATAAGTTCAGTTTTTCTGTTATTTCAGTCGTGGCTATTATGAAATCTATTGATAAACAGCCTACCACAACTAAACTCTGCATTATGTTTTACTAACACATCTGCTTTTCGCATTAAGCTCGTTAAATAGGGCGATTCTATTTATTCATAACTAAGTTAGCTATATAGAATTAGAATGAGATATTCTGTTTTAGATGAAGTGGCCCGATGCAGGAGCCTGAAACCCTATGGATGATGACGATGTTAACACGGCAAAATAAGATAAAAACATAACTTACACGTCTCTAACTCTAGCAGCAACAATCATTTTAGTGAATGAAGATATCGTCTGTGTTAACCAAGGTGACCGGCCGGCTTCTTACCGTCAAGTTATTCAACACCGTCAAGTTAACGTAACGTTAAACTTGGATAACAAAGTTTCTTTAACTAGCTAGCGTTTACCCTGTATACATTCAGTCAGTCAAACTAGTCAAACTAACCACAATGAACAATCTAACTACGGGAAAATAATATATTATGAGTGACAATAGTTTAATTGATGACAGTTTACCTTGAGAGATGAAGTCGAGTCCCATTCAATGGATTCTCCGCTACCGGCGAAAATGTATGGGTGGGATATCGAGGCGAGCGCTCATTTCCGATTGGCTCGCACGCAGCGCAAGCTTGCAGGGCTGCGATTGGCTCGGAGTCAAAAGATGCAATGCCAGCCACGCGATTGGCTAACATTTTTGAGGAAAGATGAGAACGGGGCGACGCGATTGGCTTACAATGATGAGGAAAGATGAAAACGGGACAGAGCGATTGAAAGCTGAGATACCGTCGTACTGCCGTCGCTCACCGCTGACATGTTAAGTCATTGTTGATTAATTTTTTGTTGAGTATCATTAATCATTAATAATAATAATATATAACTAAAGGCAAACTGAGCAAATTTGTTATTTCAGAAGAGTGTATCAAACTGGTAGCCCTTCGTATGACTCAGTACCCATGAAGTAGCTCTCAGTTTCAAAAAGGCTGGTGACCCCTGCAATAGAACATGGAACATTTGTTTTTTGTTGACCATTTTAAAGGTCAATCGAGATTTACTTCTCAAACACTCCTGGAAACCATTTTTAAGTCAAACAGCTTGAATTGAAGCGTTTTTTAATCTTGATGAAGGGGGTTTTACATGGCGGTAAAGATGAAGCGACAACATAGTATTGTTCAAGATAGCTATTGAATTCACTGCTGGGAAGAGGCTTCTGGTGCATGTATTCAGTTACCTGGCCCTTTATTTACAGCAACATAGACTTTTTGTGTTTGTGCACAGGTTGGTAAGGTTACATTTAAATTTTATCTTGAAGTAATCAAGGTAAAATCATTCAAAGTGCAAATAAGAACCCACACAAGAAAAGCTCACAAGACTGCCTTTGAAAAAGTGTTTGCTCAGCTCTTTCATTTTTCTCTCATAAAAAGTGATCATACAATAAAGATCAGAGTTCATTTTTCCAGTTTTTCCCTGGCATGATCTCAGACAACTTGTAACCTCTTAAAAATCTACATCAGAGCTTCTTTTTTTTTTTTTTTAACCTGTAGTTGAAGCTGTCAAACTTTGTGTCTTTTCCCCTTGTTATATCATCCTTGAAAAGCAAAAAAAGTCATATCAGGTGTGTTTGTTGGTTTTTGCCAATGTTCAAAGTTAACCCTCAACTCCTCTGAATGTTGACTGAATAATTCAAACTCAAGGCTCTCGAGGTGCCAGCTGATAACCAATATTTCTGTTATGGATCAAGAAAACCAAGAGGAGGACCCAGATGCAGAACCAATAAAAATATTTCATTAAACAAAAAGGCAAACAAAAACTCACTTCAGAAATCCAATCAGGAGAAAACAAGGAGCCACAAGTAAACTCACATACGACAAACGACAATGAACTGACACAGAGGAGAAGAAACACAGAGACTACATGGACACGGGGTAATCAAACACAGGTGAGACTAATAACACAGGTGAAGACAATGAGGGTAATCAACACGGAGGGAAACAGAGGCAGGAATATAAAACAAGAAACACTGAGGACATCTACAAAACTAAATCATGAGACACTGAAGACACACAGAACTCAAGAATGAACAAAACACACTAGAACATAAAGAAACACTAAACACTGAAAATACAAAACTAAATAATACCAAATCATGACAATTTCATCATCGCTAACTTGATTTTGAGAATCACCAAATCTTTGTCTTTACTGGACTTGTCATTTATGTTGGTTTAACATGAAACAACACACTTGTTCTATTTTTAATATGAGAATATTGCTTTGTGCAATTTTAACAGTTTAGCTTTGAGTTTCTTTTTATGTTTCTCTCTCTTTCTTTTCTTGGTGTCTTGTGTGTTATTTGACCTGCAGGACTGGCACAGCCCTCAATGTGAAACTCATGCACTCGCACAATCTTACTCTTCTACTCTTCTAGGGTCTATTAAAGTTACACAACAGAAGATAAGATTACAGACAGTGTGTGAAATGAATGAAATTGAATGACAAACTTTAGTATACAGATCGTGATCTTGTCAGAAGTTGGTTAAAAAGCTGACTTTTTTAGGAGGTTTTGTTTCAATAAAGTTCATAGAAGTGTATTTAACCTCATTATCTCAAAAACTTGGATCCACAATGTTAGCTAAGGGCTTGTTTTAAAACTGCTGTACTACCACAATGTAATCTGATGCTAGTATAGAAACAAGGAAACGGCATTGGACACCTCAGCATGTGTAAACAAGTTCACATTCCTAAACAATCCCACTTTGATTGATATCTGGGACTATTTTTAGCACCTGTGCTTCATTTCTGCTCCTCCCACACCTGTGTCATCATTTGATGTTTAACTTCAAGAGTTACCTGATGTCTGCAGAGTTCAGATAAGAACATCAGGTCGGACTTTTTCAACAAGGGTTCCTATGTATTTATCTCATTTAATCTTATACCTTTGGCACAGGAATAGAAGAAAATCTAAAGGTTACCAGAGAAATGAAGAACGCATTTTGAAACGATGATGATGATTGTGACGGTTGACTTATAAGATGGTTTCTATACTGATTAGAGCTCTCAAGAACTGCCCTCAATGTTGTGCTTTGCCTCTGGTCACTTCCTGTCAGCACCTGTGTGTCCAATCAGACTCAAAGCTGATCGTTTGCTCTTACTGACATTGTTCCCTTTTTTCTAGATCCTTGCTTGTGTTGTACTTACTCTCTGTACGTCGCTTTGAATAAAAGCGTTTGCTAAGTGAATTGTAGAATTGAAACGATTTTTAGAGAAATAAATGTATTTATAAAATACAGTTTGGTTTATTTATGCCTTTTTTATAGGCGACCCAAAGGAGCAAACATTCTTAAACTACCCCTGAATGTTGTTTTACGATGAACATGTCAAAAATTATGAACTGTCTTTGGATAATTTTGAAAATTGCTTGACTAAAGCAGATATTGTGCTTTGTTTCAGATTTTGTAAACCATTATTCTCCGCCATATAGTACTGACAGTCCTAACTTGGTTTTTAGTGAAGTACAAAGTGACCTCAGCATTGTAAACACGGTCAGTAAATAAAAGTTCCTGTTGCTTGACATTCCCACCTGTTACTATTTTAAGCACCTTTGTTGCTTTGAGCACGTGTGCAATTTTTAGCACCTGTAATCATTGATTTCAACCTCTGAGTTACCTCATCGTCAAAGAGTTCAGGTGAACATCAGGTCACTTTTGTCTGTACTATCGGTCTGTCGTCCTCATTTGAACTTAAAAGATTAGGATGTTCGTGCGTCATTTAGAAATTCGAAACTGTTTCTCTGTATGGCCTTGGTCTGTATCTCCAACAGGAACACTCCTCAGTATCTGGGTACAGCATGATCCTAAATCAGTTCCCTCCGAACAAAGGAGTTCTGTTGGCGTTAGATAAATCACCAGGCAAGCTGAAACCAATGACGATGTATCACACATGTATATGTAAAATACCTACACCCTGTGAATGTATAAATATGCTCTACAACCGGGACTCCCCCGGGACTCTTGGATGCACTTGTGACTGATGTTACTTTTGTAGCTGATTACCCCTTTTGCAAAAGATCTCTTTACTATATGCAATAAAACAGACAAAGACAAAAGACTTTGACTTGAGATCTTTCAAAAATTAAAAATCCACAACATGTCTCATTAGGTTTTGTTTATTTAAAACAACCATTTAATCTGATTGAGTAAAAATGGTTTTTATTATGATGCTGGAAAAAACCAAGAGTGTTGAGTTCAGACCAAATACAAGGCTGATATGAACAGACCTGTGCATATGACTGCTTGAGTTTTATACAGGCCTTTTCACATCATGAATAATCATCCTCAGCAGCCGACGGTATTTCAATCCAGAGAAACTTAATTAGGGGAGAATAATTATTTATTTATCAAGTTTAGAAAAGAGAAATATGCAATGTCTTTGGTGATAATAGCCTCGGTCATGATGTCTTCATGTACTCGAAAGCATAGTGAGGCTGACAGCAGGACAGGATATTCTCCTGATGGAGTCTAGACACTAGTGGTGGTAGTGATGGATGTATGCAGGATGTGATGAGGAGTGGGCCTCTTAGGAGCTGGACTTGGACACCTATTAAAGATCCCATATTCTGCCCTTTTTGGGGTTCATATATTTAATCTACGTACCTACTAAAGTATGTTCACAATAGCTAAAGTTCAAAAAAAGTGTCTGTTTTCATGAACTGCCGCTCCATGCACGCTCTTCTGACTCTCTCTCTAAGGCTCTGAAGTTTTACCATATTGGGAATGCAGCCACTCTGGCACCTTAGCACTACTGTGCTACCGCAGGCTACGGCATATATAATGGGCGTGCAACATGAGCTGCAGGGCTTGCCACAACGAGCCAATGGGCTTAGTGGTCTCACACTGACAATGACATCACACTGACAATGACATCACACTGGCACATTTTTATCGAGGGGGGCTAGAACCGAGCGTTACATGCAGCTAATGCTACAGCTAACAGGAGGACGTAGGAGAAGCTGTGTTTCCGCAGACTTTGAATTTTTGCAAAGTCTGCGATGTGACTAAACATGCACAGGACACTTGAAAAACACACTAAAGAGTATATAAAACCAGAAAAAAGCATAATATGGGCCCTATAAATTGACAGCAGCAGGATGATTGGCTGAGAGAGGTTGTGGCAGAATCTGGTTGGTTTAGTACTTAAAGAGTGAACGCCCAAAGAGGGAGAGAGAGAGAGGGAGTGGTAAAGTTGAATGAAGAATAATGAATGAATGTATGAAAGACTATTACCAACAGGTGGAATCAAATGACAGATATGTTTTTAAGTTTACTTTGATCAAAAACAATAGTTTGTCACTCTTTCTGATGAAAGGTGACATCAAAGAAATCTCGTCATATTTTCCCACACATTAGTGAAATGATTAAACTTCACATTTTGCATAATCCCCCTTTCACGTCTATTTGCATCCTCTGTACCTAATTTGCATAAATGATCATTACTAGGTGTTTTTTCATCATTTATTAGGCTTTATCTTTATAAAAACTTTTTGTATTTTGTGAAAGAGGAATAAAAATATGCCTTAAAGTGAAATACCAAGATAGGAATTGCTGTTCAAGAGATATTTAAACTGAGGTACAGTATTAGCAATAGTGTTTGTTCATGTCAAAACCAAGAATGACTCAGACTGCATCATAATCACAGCCTGTAAAACAATTAAGCATGAGGAATGCAGTTGTTAACCTGACCGGATGAGATCGTTTTCATAATAAAAGAGGCTAAAGTCCACAGAGAGTGTGACTGATACTTTAATCTCTTCCGACATCGTCATTAAAGTGTGAAGATAATCTTCTTCATCCTTTCATTAAACCAAGTTACCATTTCTTCTTGTACTCAAACCATTAAACTTCTATTACATTGTTTTGATAACTCACAATGAAAATTCAACCACCCAATAATGATTGCATCATTAGGTTAACCATCCAGAGTAGCAGGTCATTCAAATATGTCTTGGTAAACAACAAAATTAAAAGTTTGATTTGATCAAATCATGCCAGAGAAAAACGTACTTACACAGGCCTCAGGGATCCGTCATAACACATACAAGCCATATCTGCTGAAATAGTATGAACAAACACATTTAAGAAAGACACATTTTACATGACACCTTCGGGGAGCTCAGAGCGGTTTCCAGCTTTGCATGATGGTATGATAACTTTTATTCACCCGCTGACTTTTTATATTTTAATTGACACGCATAAAGCAGGTTGCTCTTACAAGGCAAAAATAGAATGGATGGTGAAGACCAACATCCATTTTCACAACACTAATTTTAATTTTGTTTCATAAAACAAAATTTTCTCTGTGAGCTGGCTGAAACCCATAGCGGAGGAAGGAGAACAGATCGTCGATGGGCGATCTACTGTGCATTACGCGCTGTCTGTTGATAAGCTTGTCTCAACAGAAACAGTCTGTACCATTAAGACAAGATCAGACCAGAAGGAACTTCCAGCATTATTGGCTTTTTGTTTTTGTTTTAAAGTCATGACAGCAGACAGTGACTCTCTCAGCAGGAGGAGTGCCAGCCACCACGGGGCTAGATGAAGGAAGATTGCAATCCTTGAGATGTTGTCTTACTTTAATCTGGTAAAAGTTGAGTTCACGTCCTTCACTTGTTGCCCCTTCTGTCCCTCTGGCCATAGCAACATAACACGCTTTCAAGAGCGTTAGTTTAACAAGGATAAGCGAATCCAGACTCTTACTGCCTTACTAATTCAAGCAAGGCTTTTTGGCTAAATGGAGCCTTTTGATTGACTTCCTGTCTGAGTAAATTTTCCAGTAGGTTTGTTGTCCGATCACAGACGACTCTCTCCATCATCTTCAAGGCTTTTTAATCATCATCCTGTACACAACATGCGCTGCCATCACATTTACCTTTGAAGTTTTCTGGCCGTTATTTTTTCCTGCTTTAGTCACCTTGGATACTAGTCCAAGTAAGTTTCAGCTCTAAGTCGATGTAATGTTACACCCAGGCCGAACGGCCAAGTGGTGCATACGGCTCCAGAAGCTCAAGGTAGTTAAAAAATGTGAACCTAAAATAGATCAATAAAAGACAAAAGGGAAATAAGACAAACAGACAAAATAAACTTATGGGTTAGCGTTTAAGTATGTTAGGTATACACTAAGTAAGTATGTTAAAATTATTTTATTTATCAATCAATCAATACATTTTTATTTGTATAGCGTCAACTCATAACAAGTGTTATCTCGAGACACTTTACAAAAAGCAGGTAAAAGACCTTACTCTTTGTCTGTTAACATTACAAAAGAGCAGGTAAAATACCTTACTCATTGTCTGTTAACATTACAAAAGAGCAGGTAAAATACCTTACTCATTGTTATGTTACAAAAAGCAGGTAAAATACCTTACTCATTGTTATGTTACAAAAAGCAGGTAAAAGACCTTACTCTTTGTCTGTTAACATTACAAAAGAGCAGGTAAAATACCTTACTCATTGTTATGTTACAAAAAGCAGGTAAAATACCTTACTCATTGTTATGTTACAAACAGCAGGTGAAAGACCTTACTTATTGCTATATTACAAAGATCCGGCCTATCCATCATGAGCACTTCAGCAAAGCAGCAAAAGTTACAGTGGTAAGAAAAAACTGCCTTATTAAAAGGCAGAAATCTTCGGCTGGATCCCCGGCTCATGATGAAACAGCCTTCAGGGTTGTTGTTCTGGCAGGCCGTCAACCAACGATCTCGAGGAGCCTAAGAGAGATCAAGAGCTCCCAGGAAAGTAGGTGGTTAGTGACTGAGATTTACAGATAGATACATGCAGTAATATGATGTACTGTATATGCACAGAGAGAGAGAGCGAGACAGAGAGAGAGAGAGAGCTGGTATACACCAGCACTAACTATAAGATTTATCAAAAAGGAAAGTTTTAAGTCTGTTCTTAAAAATACAGACTGTGTCTGCCTCCCGGACCCCGGCTGGAAGGCGATTCCGGAGGAGAGGAGCCTGATAACTGAAGGCTTTACCTCCCATAGTACACTTAGAGACTGTAGGTACCACTAGCAGGCCTGCATTCTGGGACCGTAATGTTCTCGAGGGACAGTACGGCCCTAGTAGCTCCTTAAGATAAGATGGTGCCTGGCCATTTAGAGCTTTGTAAGTGAGAAGAAGGATCTTGAATTCTATTCTAGACTGTATAGGGAGCCAGTGCAGAGAAGCCAGGACAGGAGTAATGTGGTCCCTTTTCCTAGTTCTAGTCAGTACACGAGCTGCAGTGTTCTGGACTAGTTAAAGAGTCTTTAGAGACCCACCATAGCACCCCGATTAAAGAGAATTACAATAATCCAATCTGGAGGTAACAAATGCATGAACTAGTTTTTCTGCATCATTTTGCGACAGGATATTCCTGATCTTGGATATATTACGAAGGTGAAAATAGGCTGTTCTTGAAATTTGCCTGATGTGAGAGCTAAAGGACATATCTTGATCAAATAGAACTCCTAGATTCCTAACAGTGGTGCTAGATGCCAGGCTGATGTCATTAAGAACAGTCAAATCACTAGAAAAAGTCTCTGAGGTTTTTAGGGCCTAGCACAATAACTTCAGTCTTGTCTGAGTTAAGTAGCAAAACATTTCTGGTCATCCAGGTCCTAACGTCCTTAAGGCACATTTCTAGCTTCCATAACTGACTGGTGACATCGGGCTTCATTGATACATAAAGCTGAGTATCATCTGCATAACAATGAAACTGTATGGAGTGTTTCCTCATAATATTTCCCAGAGGAAGCATGTATAATGTAAAGAGAATTGGTCCAAGCACTGAACCTTGTGGCACTCCATAGCTAACTTTGGTGTGCATAGAGGACTCATCATTAACATGTACAAACTGAGATCGGACTGATAAGTAGGATTCGAACCAACTTAAAGCAGTCCCTGTAATTCCCAGTAAATGTTCTAGTCTGTATATTAGGATCTGATGGTCAATAGTGTCAAAAGCAGCACTAAGATCTAACAAGACGAGCACAGAGAAGTCCCCTGTCTGAAGCTAGAAGTAGATTGTTTGTAACTTTAACTAGTGCAGTCTCAGTGCTATGGTGGACTCTAAATCCTGACTGAAACTCCTCAAATAAACTGTTGTCATGGAGAAAGTCACACAGCTGATTAGCTACCACTTTCTCCAGGATCTTCGAGATAAAAAGGAGGTTGGATATAGGCCTATAGTTAACTAAAGTTCCTGAATCTAGAGCAGGTTTTTTGAGTAGAGTTTTGATTACCGCTACTTGACTGTGACTACTATGACTGTGGTACATAGCCTGCCAGTAAAGACATATTGATCATATCTAATATAGAGTTGCTAACTAAGGGAAATACTTCCTTAAACAGCTTGGTTGTGACTGGGTCTAAAAGACAGGTTGACGGTTTCGACGCAGAAATAATTGGATTTAGCTCTGAAAGGTCGATTGGAGAAAAACAGTCTAGACTAATATCTGGTCCTGGAACTGTCTCTGCCGCATCAGACGTATCTGCACCAGGTAAGGGCAGGAGGTTACTAATTTTGTCTCTAATGTCTAGAATTTTGTTGTTGAAAAAGCTCAGGAAATCATTACAGTAAAGAGTGAGAGTCGACTGTTTAGGTGTACTGTCAGGTAGGATTGTACATTTATTGGTGTATGGACTTTTACATATATCATAGATTTTTACAAAACATTCTTCAATATAGCATCAATTATAAAACATGTTGTCGAATGAATGACCTTCACAGGAATTTCTTTATCTTTACCTGAAATGAAAAATCTTAATCAGCAGCAACAGAAGTAGTTCAAAAAATCTGACAAGAAATGGTATGACTCTAGGTACTCCTGTTGTTGAGTCATCACTGTAGTCACATTATGCTTATCTTAATCTCAGCTCGTCAGATATCAACATGTCTGTTTTATCTAGTATATTACACTTTATTTCACCCAGAACTCACCCACACATACAATTCCATTCCTTTGGCATCAAGGATGTGAAGATACAAAATGGATATAGAAATAGAAAACCTTTATTGCCATTATACGATTGTACAAAGGCATTAGAGACATGGCTCAATAAAGTAAATCTTAATCTTCTAGTTTAGAAATACTAAACTAAGTGCACAAATATGTAAGCATCCACAGCTACAAACAACTTAGCTACAAATACACTGTACTGTAAACGCTCTATGTACAGTATACATCACATCACAGAACCTACATGTATTCACTTAGTTATGAATATAATCTGAACCCCCTTCATTCTCCATCGTCTTGTTTTTACCTGTCTGTTTGTTTCAGGGAAAATTCAGAGCTTAAACATTAGCAGATCGTTCAATCAGTGATAGAACAATAACTCAGTATCTAAAGACAACAGATTATGTTTTAAGATAGGACATGGCCAAATTGTACTTACTACCATGTATTTTTTTATTACCGGTAAGTAAAGAACTGAAGAACAACCACACCAGGTTGTCACATTAGAAATTAAGAAAACAAACTGTAATGGTTTATCCTGCAGAGAGTTCCCACTCTATAGTTGACCAAAACACTGCTTTATATTCATCAGACTTTATATTTTCTTTTATGTTAGTTTAATTTAGCACCTTTTAAGTTATTGGTCTCTACCAGTCACCAACTGGAGATATATGGCTTTTGAGCTACATAATGGTCCGCTTTGTTCAACAGCTAATGATTAACTGTGTGTTTCTGCTCTTTGGTACTGCACATTTAGTGTACAAGGTGGTTTAAGAGTGATTTCACTTAAAACAGCTGCTTGCTGTGGGGAAAGAATTATGTAAATGCACACTAAAGTTGCAGACCGGAGAGCTAAACGATGAGGGTGAATCTTGTTTTAAAGCTCCTTAATGTTAAATGTGAGTTGCAGATTCAGGAGGTATTTCTTCTTGGTTCATTATTTGATTCATTATATAATGAACCTGTAACCGGAACCTGTAACCTGACCTGTAACATGACCCATCTCATTTCACACACACTTCCCAGCGTCACTTGAAGGGTGTATCTTGGCTCGCTGACAATCCAACATGGCATTTCACAATCCAGCCAAACAGGGGAAAACCCGAAATGTCCTACTTAAGAGAGAGCCGTCGTGCAGTCTATGTCACACTCTCACTGAATTCCCTCAGGCACTTCAAGACAGACACTACAGACTCACTCTGCACCAACCGGCAAGGCAAGGACATTAACTGAGGAACCATGACAAGCGGCAGAGTGTTTCTCCTGGCAGCCCTGTACTCCTTCTTCATCCTGACTACCTTTATTGACAGCACAGAGTCAGGTGAGTCCTTCAGCTATTATATACTGTACTTACACATCCCTTTCAAAGCAGATGCATTTTGGGTAAAGCTGTCACTGTTGAACATGCAGTATCTAGGAAAGTAAAGCTTTAACAAACTGGATGTAAACAAAAATAATGTTGAACTTTCAGTGAAAAAAAGTGAAAAAAATGTTGTTTAAATGTGTTTTCCATAACGTATAGTTCTTCACAATCTGATAATGTCTGTGTGTCTTTATAGCCCGCTGCTGCCTGCAGTACTCAAGAAAACATTTGAAATGCAGCAGAATGCTGGGCTACACCATCCAGACCAACACCGCTTCCTGTGACATCGAGGCCGTTATGTGAGTCCCAATACTGCAAATTACGAGAGAAGTTTTAGCATTAATTAGATTAAAACAATCAACCAGGCAGGAACCTGATGTGTAGTATGACCAGTGTGCTTCTGTATCATGTTAAAAAAAAGTCTGGACAATCAAGTTTACATCCAGGTATTTGTGGCATGCAGAAAATTGTACTAACGTTTAAGCTAAACTGAAGTACTAATGTTTTTCATGTAAACAAAGTTAGTATGGCCAAAAAACAGAAAATATATTGTAAGAAACCAGGTGAAACAGTGGCTAATGCTCATTATGGTGAGATTTCTTCAAATTAATGTGCATAATATGCTGTGTGTGTGTGTGTTACTAGCAAATTGGCCTTCATTTAGATTCACTATGGAAACGTGATTTAAAAATGTAAAAACCCAGTGAAAGCTAAGATAAGTGTGTTTGTCAGATTTGACTGAAGTGCAAATACATAAATCCTGACTCATAGCAGTCATCAGATACGACTCTACATGGCTTGTTTATCTTAATTGAAAACTTCCCAGCACATCTTTCCCAGTTAATATTTGACCCAGAAACAATCATGAAGGGACTCAGGAATTTGTGAGAGCAGCTAGTTTGGGAGGTTAGTAAATGTGTACCTGAGACACACTGGTAGGGGGTCAAACAAACAAGCTGACACTCTGGAATGAGAGCACAGGGAGGAAACGTTACTCTGCAGTATATGAGGAGTACTCATGATCATTTTTCCCTGTTTCCTGGATTCCACAGTTTCCACGCCAAAGGGAAATTTATCTGTGCTGACCCATTGTCCAGCCACACCCAGAAGTTGAAGATGTGCATTGAGTGAGTATTCCCATCCACTGTACTTCTGGTTCTCTTAACTATGGGTTAGAAAATGTATGTAATATTGTGTTTTTATTTTCTTTGCAGTGGAAGACGATCTAAAAGCGCCTCAAACAGGAAACCAAAATAACCTCTGCATCAGCTTAAACCTTCGACAACAGTTCATATGACGCCTGAACCATATCTGCTTTGGATAATGACACACTTTCTACACTTAATTAGCATGAGTTTTGGTATGTTTCCTATTTATATTTAATCTGTTTTATAAACAGGGACGTGTAGTATTCTTAATACAGCCTAAACTGAATGCTGAACTTTCAGTGCTTCAAAACAAAGTAACAAATATTTATTCTTTATCTATTTTTTTTTTGTGTAAATGGTTATTTTATAGTGTTTGGATGTCAGAGAACTGGAGTAGCAATCACTGTATGCAGTTAAAAGTGTGGACGTTTGATTGTAATATATATTGTTAAATAATTTATTAAAACACATTTTTGATTCAACATGTGTCAGTCATTATGGGTTCCACATCATACACCATGACCCCAATCTGGGGGCAATTTCACAACCATAAAACATTTTTGCATGAAAAATTGAAAAAAAAACAAAAAACATTTTCACATTATTATAGGACAGATTTACAAATCTCTAAGGTTTCATAATGCTTCATGAAGATGTGTCAGTAAAAAGCAGGGTCACACATTTGATCTGTGACATCTTACTCAAAAAAAAAAAGAATGTTGTCTCACTTATAATATGCTATATAACAAAGACAATAAAATACATTTAAACAAGAAAATGTAAGCCCCTTATTGTGTGGATAAAAAGCTTAAAGGCAGAATGTATGATTTTTTTTGATCCAGTAGATGTCACCCTTGAGCACCAGCATTAAACCAAAACAAACTGCTGTGTGGGGACACCTCCAACCCTCTACCCTAATGTTTGCACAAAGGAGTTATCAAATTGAAACGCACCATAACTAAGCGATAAGCCCAAGCGGTGGACTAAATTGTCCTTGTCTCGAGCTGCGTTGTTGTGTTAATGGTAGCTGTCTTTAGTTTGCTTGTAGCTTCACATTGCATGCGAATTTACATGGAATGACCGTGATCTAAAAAGGCTTACTACATTCAAATAAGCGGTGAGCACAGTATGTTATTCTTCTTTTCCCTAGTCCCTCACTTTAACAGCTTTTACATGCAAGGGGATGAGCAGGCTTGTAGCATGCTGCCTGCAGAAAAGTCCCCTGTAAAGTTACTGTGGACTTCTTATGCCAACTGAAATAAACACCGGTACTTCAGATTTGTAAAATAACGCTCTTCCTAGTATATTTTCTGCTTCTTCTCGGCATGGCTATGGTCACACATGTTGTCCATCATAAATCTAGATCAACAGGCTAGCGTATAGCATATCTGCCTCCAGATGTTGATAGCGGTTGATGCTACGTTGCTGTGATTGGTTAGGTTCAGACATTGACAAACCTCATTATTGTAGTTCTCCTTTATCAGCTTGTCCTAGTAAGTCTCTTATTACTAACATAAACATACTAACGATAAATGTTGTTCTTGTTGTTACTGTTTGTCCCTGTCCTTATTTTCCCTGCCACTGTAATGTTGCATCTTTTATAGAAAATATTACATAGTAAGGTGTTTTACCGGCTCTTTTGTAAAGTGTCATTTTCTATGAATTGGCGCTACACAAGTAGAGATTGATTGACTGGTTGACTGACCATTAGGAATGACTCTTCCTGCTACTCCATTCTAACCAGCCACCCCATCACCGAAACCAAATCCAATGCTTCCTTCTGTGAGAACACGTCAGACATTGACAATCTTCTACTGTGAGGTGCACAGGTTAAAACATCAGAGACTGATTATCCTGAAATTATCTAGAAAATCTCAGACGTTCAAATGTGAAAGAAGCCTTTGTAATGCCCCAAGTTTTAAAAAGAAAAGTCTTAGAAGTATGTGTCAGGGCAGTTCAAAGAAGTGAAGGACACTGGCCGTGAACATGATTCAGAATAGATCGTTTTTCCTCTTTTCATGGTTGGTCCACAACATTGAGCAGAAACCGGTCCTCGCCATGGTCTTCTCTGGTTTTCAGAGCCTGGCGGAGTTTCTCCCAGAAGAGGTTGGTGTTCTCCTCTGCTCGCGGCCAGCTCAGATAGGTCTGTCTCTTCAGCAGCTTCCTCATGCGATAATAAGGAGACAGCTGAGCAGTGGGAATCTCCTCTAGAAACACGAGGATCAGAACGTCTTTCTGCTCATCAAACAGACGGAAACTGGACGGAGGGAAAAGACAGAAAGAGGAAGAACATGAGGCAGTCACTTACCATATCCATACTGTCATTGCAGTTTCTCTATTATTTTCATTACACCATAATGTCTAAGGTTCTTATGAGTATGACTGAGTATTACATTTCACTGCACATCTGTATGAGCATGTGACAAATAAAAATCTTGAATCTTGAAAAAATCTTGAACTATGAATCCCAATGAGACACAATTTTCTTGTCCTATCAGCAGACTAATACCCCAACAAATTTCAATTCATGATCAAGATTTTAAGACAGAGAAAAGCAGCAAATCCTCAATCCAATTTAAATCTGACAGAAATTTAAGTGTTAAAACAGCTTGTGGCTTGAAGCACTTCCTATCAATTTTTATTAAAGATTTGGTCCATTTAGATAGAAACATGATTTCAGGCTTAAGAAATAAAAAATCATTTTGGACTTTAATCCCTTAAAATCACAAGATTAAAACCAGTGATTAAACAACCTGAGTAGATATTTAAAGTCAGCTGGCACATTACCTGGCCAGTGTCATTTCTCTGGAGCACCACTCACTCTCGAGGTATCTTTGGCTGATCACACAGATTGTCTTCCTGCTTCCATAGATGGCATCAGCGATGTTGTCCATGATCGGTTTACCTGAAAATTAGATTTTTAAAAAATGGAACAGACAAGTGAATAAATGGGCTGCTCCTCATGACTTCCTCTGATGGTGTTTAAGAATACAACGGCGACACCTTCTGGAGTAAAGACAAAAGTACAAAATAAAAACATCTGTTTTCCAGGTTCCTTTTTTTTTATTTTCTTCCAGTTAACTCAAAAGTCCACAACAGACTCTAAAGATATGTAAAACGAATGCTCTATAATGCACAAGGTATCCTCATAAACAGAAAGGGCTGGAAAAATTGAAGTTTAAGAACACTAAAACTTGAGGATTATTTTTTCTAAATCTGGACATTTACGATTCCATGGCCACTTTTCATATTAATATAAGAATTTAACCTTTTTTAAATGTTGTATTATGTAAAATCTAAACAACCAAGTTCATGGCCCCCTGCACAATAATGAACTGATCTCTGAAATAAGTTGGCTCTGGTCTACACAGTTTCAAAAGAAATACAGTATTGAGGTTATCTGCTTTACTACACCACACACCATAAGAACTTAACTATTAATCCGTCATGCTTTGTCATCATGTGTGGGGTCTCTCAATCGTTTAAGATTTTAGCTAATTAGGCCTTAGCTAATTTTAGAAAGGCTTCAAAGTTAACTTTTGCTATGGACCGACTCTAACTGTAGATTCCAATGGACAATTTGTCTAGTGGAGGTAAGAAAACATTAATAAGTCAATAAAGTAATATACAAATCTATACTTGTTTTTTTCTAATTATTGATTGATGACGTAAGTAGCTGTGTAATATATGATGGGATGATGTATAGTTAGCTGGTTGTGATCCTGAAATGGAACCGCGACACAGTGAGCAAGACCACTCCACTTAGTGTTGGGGTCGTGCTCACTCTGAAGGGTTCATTATGCCTTATTCAAGTGATTTAAATATGATTTAAATAATAAGAACATCTGAGTGGACTTTCATTCCAAGCCATCATATAGTTCAATAATTTCAGTCTGGACCAACCAACCTATTGACTATAACAGACTGACAATGCCATGCTACTCATAAAGAAAAAGCCACTTGCATGGCTAAGACAAACTTTAGTAAATTAAGTCTGAATTCAGCTTGTCCATTAAAGCTCAACTGTTAAATGCCAAGTGTAGAGGTTTATCTTACCTGGCTCAAAGTCTCGGTGGTGCAAACACAACCTCCAGCCCTGCTCGTTTTCCAGTTTTGGCAGCAGTTCGCTGATGACCCATGGCTCATCGTGGGCATTGTAGGAGATAAAGGCATCATACTGGTCAGAAGCTTGCGTGTTTTTATGCTTTGAGTCGAAGAGAAAAGCCAAAAACACGTAATAGGCATATACTAACTGCAACCTCAGGAAGTGGTAGGTGAAGGAAACCATCATAAAAAGGAGGGTCAAACAGGTGGTGGTGATGAAGCAGTTGAATTCAATGTTCACTGAGCATGAGTGGATGTCCAGGTCCAACAGTTTTGTGCTGTTAAGGCTTGGAGGATAGTTGCACTTGAAGTTATAAGCATCAAAAACTTGGGTTTGGGTGTTTTTTACAGTCCAATTGAGAAACGCTGCGTTATCACAGTCACATTTGAAACTTTGGCCAAAGAGATCCAAATAAACGAGAGCTGGTAGAGAATTGATTTCTTCTTGACTTATGACTGAGAAAATATTCTTTCTTGCCTGCAGGAACTCCAGCTCAGTAAGTTTGGCATTTATGAGGAAATCTAGAGACCGAAGATTTATTCTAGATATGTAGAGGCTTTTCAGATTTTGAATTGGGGAAAACAAATCTGGAGTAAGGTCTGTAAGTTCATTTGAGCTGATGTCAAGCATTTGCAGACGAGGTGTGTGCTTAAACATATCTTTGTGGATGCTTAAAAGTTGAGAACTATGTGCATCAAAGCTTAAAAGGTTTGTCAAACCTTCCAGGAGGTTGCGTGGCAGCCAGGACTTCCCCCGGTGGTGTTGTGACGGAATAGCCAATGTTTCAAGGTGAGTGAGCTTAGAAAATGGTGGATCAGGCAAGGCTAAGCTGTTTGCATAGCTTATGTGATTGTCTCTCAGATCCAATCTTTTTAAATTTGTCAGACCAGTGAACCAATTTTGTTTTAATGAATCTGTTTGAATATCATTGGATTGAAGCAGTAAAATAGTAAGATTGGTCAGCCCAATAAAAGAACCATTCTGAAAGACTTTTATTTGATTCTCATGCAATGACAAGTTCTGGAGGGACTTTAAACCATTCAGTTCCCCCTTTTTAATGATGGTAAGTTTATTTCCATTCAAATATAGTTGTCTAAGATTTGGCAAGTAGTTACTGAAAGCCTTGTTTAATCTAGAGATCTGGCAGGACTGTAGCTTTAAAACTTGGAGTCCTATTAAATCCTTAAAAGCAAACTCATTTAAAGCCGGGATTGGATTCTGATAAAGGTTGAGCTGTCTGAGCTTTGTCAGATTGGCAAAATCATTGCATCCAAGACTGCTGATTTTATTTGTGCTGAGATCGAGCTTTGAAAGGATTTTTAGATTCCTTGTGGCAGCTGGAACAGATGGAAGTTTGTTACGACCCAGACTCAAGTCCCTTAAACCTTTCAGCGACATGAAAGCCTCATCTTGGATTTTTTGTATTGAATTATCTGATAGATCTAACTCTGTTAGATGAATGCATAGGCTGAACAAATTTGAATGGATAATACTGAGTTTATTTTGTCTGAGCTGGAGTGTGGTTATTGTTGGGATGGTGCAGGATATGCTGATGAGCTCTGTGAGGTCATGTTTCATTTGATTCATCCTCAGAATTGTTAGAGAGGAGTTGAAGCTCTCTAGGAATGTTTTCCAGTCATCAGAAACCAGTTGAAGCCCACTTACGTCTAGAGTAGACACTCGACTAAAAAAAGTCTTGTTGCGTATGTCCCATATCATCTTGTTTTTAATAGTAGAACCTATGTTTAACCAGGTGAGATTTGGAAAAACATCTGCAGTGATCCTAAAGACTGCAATTGGATTTTGTGACAAATCAAGTGAAGCAAGCTCTAATGAGCTATTAGTCAATTCCCATGATTGAAAATGGGTTAAGTCGTTGTTTGTGATTACTAGACTTTGTAGATTTGGCAGTTGCTGTAGTAAAGAATGAACATTTTTGCTGCTGTGGAGTTTGTTGTGAGAGATGTCCAAAAATGTCAAGCTGGTCAAGGATTCAAAAGAGGTCGGCAGCACTGCTTTGATATGATTATGAGTAATTCTCAGCTCTGTGACGTTGCTCAAACCAACAAAAATATCATCCCCAAGTTTAACGAGTTTGTTACTATTAAGATTTAACTTCTTCAGGGAAATAAGATCCGCAAAGGCTCTTGGATCTATTTGTACAATCCTGTTGCCTTTCAGGTCTAATTCTGTCAAAACAGACTTTTTTCTGAAATCTGACGTTAGAATTTTTGTTATATTGTTTGAGGACAAGTCAATACTTTTCACTGTTGAGGGAATATCTTGAGGAACAGTTCTGAGTTTACCATCGACAGGCTTACAGATGGCGCTGTTTTGACTGATTCTGCAATCTCGAAGTGCAAACCCTGCAACCGGCACAACTGTACTGATGAAACACAGCAAGAGGACTATGAAGCGTAGTTCAAAAGATGTTGATCTTGCTTCTGTTTTTGTTTTGTCTTCTTTCATTTCAGGGCCCATTTTAAACAAAAAATGAAGTGTCTTAGCCAATAGTCCACTTGGTGAATGAAACAGCAAGGTAGTGCTGAAAACCAATGAAACAAAGAAATTACAAAAGGCAATAAATACTCAAAAATTACAACACGATAATAGTTTATCATCATATTTGGGTGCACTTTATCTTAATGTAAACTAAGGTAGCTACAAAAGCATTATTTTAAACTTGGTAAACACTTTCAATACCTGGTTTTATCCTACAGCATTAAAAAAAATAAGTCATATAGGCATCCTATATTGTGTGATTTCTTGTTTTAAATTCCCCAAATTAGCAGGAAACGTCTTGCCCCTGTCTAAATCGATTCAGGTGTTTTATGATATTATCAATCATTTAAATAAAGGAGATTGTGTTGTTTAAAAAAAAGAAGATTTTGACAACCTTCCTGGGAATAGATTAAACATACTTTCTTTAACCTTATTATAAAGTGTAAAGACAAAATACAAGGTGATCATTTATCAAACATCAATGACAAATAATGGTTTGTGATACTTACTGTGTCACACAAAGACGAGCTGATTTAACGGAGATGTCTCATCGACAGGATCTTGTTGTTTAATACCTTTTAATAAGTGTGATGATCCTCTCAGATCAAAAGAGATAGTAAGTACCAAGTGTAAGCGACCTCTGCCTGAAGTCTCTGTCCTCTTTATTATAAACTGAGTGAGGAAGTGAAAGTGACTAAAACAGGGTGGGGGGGGGCTGCCTCAACAACTTTAAATAGCAGTTTGTCAGCCCTAAAATACGTGTACGTTTAAAGAGAGAGATTTGCTGAAATGCAAACAGACCCTGGGCCTCAGTTCTGAGAAAAATGATGAATGACCCATACGTCAGTTGTGCTTGAGTTTATAGGAAAATCATTTTATGCAAATTACATGCTATCTTCAACTTTCTGCATCATTCTGGGAGTTTTTATTTCACTCACTTCCTCTGAAAAGTCTTGTGATGACTGAGAGAGGACTAACACTTCCTCTCTGCTACTGGTAAAATCTTAAGACTGAGGGACTAATGTCTGTTGGAAAATCACCACTCAAATGCATTAAAACAGCATAGATGTGGTGGTGCATTGGTATACCTGTGAAGACATAGATGTTGTGGAGTACAAGCCACCAGAACGGTTAAAAAAAAAGCTTCTGGAGTGGAAAGATGTATGAAGAACGTGCAGCAAATACGAGGGGTCATTTGTAACGTGTCGAACAAGGTGGCTGTTATTAAGACTTTAGGACAGCTCTCACCACAAAGTCATGTTACCATCACTTGTCATTTAACTCAGAACTCAGATTTGAAGACCCCTGTCCTTTAGACCCTCAGGGCTGATGAATGTCACAATGCAGAAAACAACAGTTCACGAGGTTTACGTTCGACCTATAATTTAAAAAATACACAATTGACAAGTCATCGAAATATAAATATACTGAAAAGCACATCCCTTGATTAAATTATTTATATCAACAGTATGATTTTCAAACAGCCAGAAATATGTGGGACAGTAGGCGCATGAGCTAAAAACAGGAAGAGTTGTTTCATTAAAGTAGAATCTTGTTTCTCTGCATGGCTGATGTTACATGACAATGACTCAATGTTTTCAGAGAAAATTAGATTTAACTGGAAAGCATCCTATTGCATAACTAGCTAAATGTTTGGTTTACGCTGGCATTTGGAGGAAATGTGTGGTGGAATAACTGCTGACTTTTCTTTTTGTGTGCTTTGATTCTGAAACTGTATCCATTTTATCATTGCCTGTGGTGAAGTTGTTCTTTTCGCTAACAGAATTGGATCCATTTTCTACACCTACATGTGTTGTAATGTGTCTTTTTTGTGCTCAGAATAAGAAAAGCCAGAAGGAAAAAAGAAGCATAATTTATTTGGTGAATCAAACTGGCTGCAGCTCGTATTGTCACACTGTCACATCAGTGTGAGAAAAATGAATGTTCTTAATTTCACGGATCCCCTTTTCACTTCCTCAGTTATATTGATTGTCTGTTGTCCAGCAAAAACACACACAATGCTTCAAAGGTACTGACTGAGGATGTATGCCACCGCTTTTATGTTAAAGTGTCCGCTCATTGTGTTACAAGGATCAGTTCTGCATTGAAACATGTGTTTTAAGAAAAACTGATTATAAGGAAAATTAATTTAAAGAAATACAACTTAAAGTTATCAATGCTTAAATATTTCCCCTTTTAATATTGCTCTACAGTCTGACAGTGATAGATAATATCATCTCTAATCATATGAAGATCAAATATTATCTCAAGTGGTCAATATTACTCGATGTTAAGTTGTTATCTTGTTGAGGTATCGCTCCTTTTTTAGTGATTTACAGTAATGATAATATAATTATTATTATCTGTTTTTTGTCCAAAGTAAATGTGAAGCAAAAAATATTTTATTTCATTACTTTTTATCTGGGATTCAACATTGAAACATACTTTTTGCAATAGCATACAATGTATGCAAACCAAAGAAAGTTCCCATAACAGAGTCAACAAAGGGGAATAGAGCTGACAGCTTGAAACTATGGTCAAGAGTATGATTGCTGGTTCAGTCAGTGGCCAACAGCAACAACAGCTGCCACCAGCAGAGGTCACCGTTTGGAAAGAAAACCGTTACGGTCCCACATTTGTACCATCAGCAGAGTCTACATATTCTCTACACTGTGTGTGTGCTTACATCTTTCTACTGAGGGGATACAGCTGCAGTAAATCAAATGAAAATAACCAAAAACTTTTTCATCTTCAGTCTTTTCCTTTGTCTTAACTTACCTTTGTGTGTCTGCATCAATGTCTGTGCCCTTATGTGTGAGGTTATTCCTTAAACACACACACATTCCCAACCCACACATACTAATGTAGCACAGGTAATGAATCTTTAATGATTTGATTAAATTGAATAATGGACTAATCATACTTTCTCATTATGTGATCGCACTGACTGAAATTACTACAATGTGTTACCTTAACATCCCACTGCTTAACATTAATATGTATGAGAACTGTTGCAGTGTAGTAGTGCAGTGCTGCCTTTAAAGATGCAGAGGAAAGGAGACAGTGCAAGGTTTAATACCGACAATAAAGTTATTTTGTAGATGTTGAAAATGGAAATAGAGACGAAGATGGAAACAATTAAATGATCACAAAGCATTCAAACAAAAAACAAACATTTTCAGGCAAACGTCTTGCAGTTTCTTAAAGCTGTGGTGTAGGGGGTGTGGCCTCATGTGAGTACATTAAACTCTTCTAGAAAAGAATAATGTTACTTTTGATTTTTTTTTTTTAAAACACAGTGTGAAATACTGAGTTTTCTGATTTTGAAGAGATTTTAAATAGATCCAAAAATGCCCAAAAGAACTGTACAAAGTATTTCCTTTAGTCTACTACAAGGTTAATGTCTAGATGTGTAGCTCCCCCTGCTGACTGGCTGCAGTATAGGTCATAAACTCCATGTTAACAGATGGAACATGGAGCAAACTTTCAAACTAAATTACACGTCATGTGTTTTCCCCTCAAACATAGAATCTGTCATCAAGTAAGTTATGCTGATTTATGTCCAAGTGTTCACTTATATGAGAAGTTTAGTTTTAAAGCAACATTATTATGGGAGGAATCCAGTATGGTTGTTTGGCGCCCACTGAAGGTCCCTGAGTGCAAGTGCACTGTCGTAAAACACAGTGTGTTGATAAAGCCAGCTCGGCGCTGTTTCACCAAGCGCGATGCTGCGACCTGTCAAAGCCTGTAAACATGTTCTCCTGACTGGCTACCAACTCCGTCACTCTCTTTTCCTTTTCTTAGCTTCATCCGTCCTCTTTATGTCTCTTAGCCTTAGCCATTACATCAAACAGAACCAAGTGCAAGACAGCCATGGCCTCTTTTTAGCTAAAGGTAGGTGTGTGAACGAGTGCCATAAAGCCTTACACACTTCTCATTAGAGAACCGCGGTCATAGTGTTGAAAGCAGGCGACTGGGGCACTCTTTGGAAATGGGATGCACACCAGTCACCCTCTTTTAAGTTATCGTACTATTAGATCGACTTTGACATTTTTTTTAAGGTGGAAACGTCAAGAACTGTGGCTTTAATTAGTTATTTGATGTGAAGAAGCAGATGTTCGACAAATGTGTCTCCTGCAAGCGATTTCTTCTGCCACGCAAATAAAGCACAGCTTACAATATCAACTTGAAATAGATGATATGTCACTTGTGTGTATGATAGTTGGTTAGTTTACTGTATGTTACTTGGTTCAGGCGGCTGTGGCTCAGAGTCGGTTGTCTCTCAACCGGAAGGACCCCTAGTGGAATAAAGAGTTAAATCATATAGGCTGTTAGCTGACTGCTTTTGCAACACAAAACAAAATGAAGATTAATTTTAAGAAAAACAGAAAGAAAGAAAGGAAATGGTTTGAGGCTCCAGTCAAGACAAATTCTCTTTGGAGTGGAGGTTTGGCTGCGGATTCTTTAAGTCTCCTCACAGCAGCTGGAGCAGAAAGTGTGGAGGTACTCCTTGTTTTCCAGAGTCCCCAGAGGTACACACACACACACACACACACACACACACACACACACACACACACACACACACACACACACACACACACACACACACACACACACACACATGCTCCAGCAAACACACACGCTGTCCCTCCTTCCCACACACACGGCCTGATTAAATATCTTCTGAGAATATCTCTCCCCCCCCCCCCCCCCCCCCTTATCTGCATGATTCCCTCGCTCCAGTGGGAAATAGACTGATATGTGCGCGCGGAGCCACCCACGGGGCGCGTGCACCGTTTAATCATATCTGAGGTAGAGAGAGAGAGAGAGAGAGAGAGAGAGAGAGAGAGGTGCAGCCTAGTGTTGAGTCCAGTGTGACTTATCTTTCCTACTCTGCTGCTGTCGGTAACGGACCGGCTGCGCACACACCTACTCACACTCCTCTCTATCTCACACACACACACACACGCACACACACACACACACACACACACACACACACACACACACCGGGAACACAGAACCGGACTGGTGCACTGGGGAAGAAGGGAGGGGAAGAAGAGGGCTGAAAGAGACACATGTCACACCGGACCGAGCTGTAGGGGAATGTACTGGACTCCCCTGCACACACACTGCCACGGGCTGTCCCGCACTGAGGCGTCCGCTGCGTTAACTGGACCGGACACGGACTGAGCCAGAGGCGGGCGTGCGGGGGGGTGGGGGGGGGGGACCGGACCGGACCGGGATAGAGGGGGAAAAAGAAAAAAGGAGTCACCTGGCTGCGGAGGGAAGTAAAAGGAGGGAGGAGGGAGGGAGGGTCGGACGGACGGGGAGCTGTGCCCGACTGACAGCGCGCAACGGAGAGTCGGTGCAAAGTTTCCTCGATGGCGCTGGTGATGGAGCCGGTGAGCAAATGGAGCACGAACCAGGTGGTGGACTGGATGAAAGGTAGTGGCTATTGAAACACACACACACCGCACACACACACACACACACACACACACACACACACACACACACACACACACACACACACACACACAGCCAAATGTGTCTTAAACGACACACCTGGATGCAGATAAACAAACACTTGGCGCGCTGAACTGCTAATTGCAGGGGGAGACAGAGGCACGGAAGGTGTTTTTGTTTGTTGCGTGGGAAGTGTGTGCGTGTGCGTGTGTGCGTGTGTGTGTGTGTGTGTGTGTGTGTGTGTTGATGCATCACCCCCCGGCACCTGATGATCAGTGGATGATGATGTAATGTGTGAGTGACAGGTGGAGATCGAGCCAAACTTCACCGCTAAGAGCAGGGGCGGGGTTAGAAACTTTTACGAGGGTGGGTGGGAGGTGGAGGCAGACTGTGTGTGTGTGTGTGTGTGTGTGTGTGTCTGTGTGTGTGTGTGTGTGTGGGGGGGGGGTCGGGGACCAATGACAAATCTCTGTTTGAAAAAAACATGAATACATACCTGCTATTTTGTAATGCTTTACAGCCCTCTGTAGTCGTTTCTTTTCTTTTGTAGTAAATGTGTTTCTGTTGTTTTTATCTTTGAGGTTATTTTACGTGTCTGTGGTTTTATAGGTATTGTTTTTGTGGCTCTGTTTTCCATTCTGCCCCTCTTTTCTGAGAGTTTGGTCTTTCTTTGTGCTTATTAATCACCTCTTTGTAGTCATTTGTTTCTCTTTTTGATGTAGTTTGCTTTATCTCTGTCATCATTTTTCATGTATTTGTAGGCACTGACTGTTTGTGGACAGTGATCAATATGTCTTTATGTGATGCTTTATGCCTTGTTGTTATTTTGGGAGGTCATTTGTTGGCTTTCTGTGGCCACTATGCCTCTCTGTGAGGTCGTTTAGTCCTGATTGTTGTCATTACATGTCTCTTTGTCGTCATGTAGTATTTGTATTCATTTTGTGGCTGGATGTGTTCGTGATCTTTCCTCTGCAGTCGTTATGTTTCTCTTTGTGGTTGTTTTGAGCCTCTTAAAAATGATTTTGTGTCTCCCTGAGGTCGCCTTGGTGTCTCTTTGTGGTCATTTTGCATCTCACTGCATTTATCTTTATTTGATTGACCTTTCAACCAGTAATGTTTATTACCCAAATCATACAGAAGTCTGCTCTCTACCAATCCAACGTCCTCTTACTCTCATGATTTGCACCAGAGACGGACATGCAAGCAGAATCGAGCCCAGTTCACTCATCCTTTTAGACCGATAATAGTCCTATCGATTTCAGTTCACCTAATCTTTAATGCTGTCAAATTGAGAATAGGGAATACGAGCACTAGAAGACAGTGCTTTAAGAAGATGACATCAATTAAAATCTCACACACACAAAAAAAACAACACTAAATGAGTATTTAGCCCAAATTGTGATTGGGCTTTGTTTACACAGGAGCTTGTGATGTTGCAGATAATAGATTAGGGATTTTAGTTATGCATAATTCAAGAGCAAGGCTGATTGGGTCTGCACCCAGGGGCCTTTGTAATCATTATAAAAGTCTTTTACACATAAAAAAAAGAGGAACATTGTGATCTCCAGATTCTGCACTGCTGTTCACTGTGCACTTTTTTTTATGTGGCCAGTGCAGACGTTATCATTACTCTTCATTGTGTGCATAACAGCACAGAGTTTCACAATAATATGTTTATAAAATGTTAGAAAACAGACTCGTGGTTCTCTTCAGGCTGTTATGCCCCAATCATCTCCCGTCTTTTTTTTTTTTAATCTCATTCAGCTCGTCTGTAACATAAACGGTAACATGCTGTATTGATGTATCAACTCACGGGGGTTCATGCATTATCACTCAAGCCTCACAAAAACCACCAGACTAAAGAAAAAACCTGCTGCAGTGAGGACCCGTCCATTAATCTGATTTATTATCGAACTTCATTTAAGTTCAATTAACAGCCAAGTTTAAGCTTTAATGGACGCCAATACTGCAAGTGCAAGTTCCATTACAAAATGTGACATATATCCAGTTCTGCAATGAAAGGAAAGTCATGCACCACTTTGTTAAAGAGTTTGTGCTTTTTGTGTCAATTATTCGGTGTAAAAGAAAAACTTGATCAGCAATTATAATTTGTGAAGTAGTGAAATAGTCCATTGAAAGGAAATGACAACACAGCTTTTTAGACAAAGGACATATCATTGAATTCCTCTTTCAAGCTACAATAGACATCTGATTTATAAATACAACAGTTTTAATACAAGTTTTTTCTTTAAAGGCTTTATATGCGATTTTTCACACTTAAATATAATAGAAATCAAGTATATCCTCTGAAAATAACTCTGTGAGTCATGACTGTCTACAATGGGTGTAACACCTGAGTCCCACTGTCTGTGATGTTTTCAGAGTTTTCAGAGTCCTATCTTCACTTTGTTTACATCGCCCGGACGGCCGGCTGACTCCTCCCCTCGTGTATAAAAGTTGTTTAATTGAGGGACTAGAGAAAAGAAGAATAACATACTGTACTCACTGCTTAACTGTGTTTCTAGATCACGCTCATTTCAGGTAAATTTACATGCAGTGTGAAGATACCAGCATAATAAAGATTGCTAGCATTAGCATGCTAACACAACAATGCAGCGTGAGTTGTTTTGGTTTCATGCTGGAGCTCAAGGGCGACATCTGCTGGATCAAAAAATCACATATAAAGCCTTTAAGGATCAAAAACAAATAATAAGTAGCAAATTAGTTTTTAATCCATGTACAAGTTTTAGAGCTTAAGAGTCAGTTGTTGGCATCACATCTTTTAGCTTTAAGCGGATACTATTAGTTACTATCACACTTCATGTTTGAGTTACCTGAAATGTGATGGAATCAGGGGGCGTTAATGGATGTAAAGGATTGTAAAAAGTCATGAAAGTTTTCCAACTTCAAATCTTTATTTATAGAATCTAACACTCAAGCGGTAGGGAGTAAAAAGTTTATATATGGAGACCTTGGTAAGCTTCAATTCGCAGCACTTCCAATGGAGTCTCATAACAAACTAGAAATTATTTCTTATTAAGATAATTTTCCTGAAATAACGGGCCAAATGTTGTTCAAGAATAGCCCCCCAAAAAATGCAGTAATGCTTTTCCTTCTTTAAATTAGGGATGTTCCTGAGTGACTATTTTCACTGCTGAGATCTTGAGTCAAGTCGTAGTCTTTGCTCAGTTTAATTCTTGTGCAAGTAGAAGGAGAAAAAGAGAAACAGTCTTTATATAGTTGTATCTAAAGCGAGGGGTGGTTATCGACAACCTCTGTTGTCGGGCAGATTTAAGTCTAGCCAGTGTCTTAGTCAAAAGAAAAGCAGAAGTTCATGCGGATGTTTTCTTGTAAAAACGGAAGTTCATGTGCAGGTAACGTTCTCCAATGAAGAACAGAAAATACAGCGGCACGATGTGAAATTGAAAAACAATACTTTTGCATCAGCATTATGATGTTTCCATGACATAGCTTCTTTGACCGTTAACAGCGCCACCATCAGGTCAATCTCTGACATTTCTCACAGGCAGCACCAGGATGCATCATCGCTCCGTGTCTCTTCTTGCTTTCCAAAACAAAACACTGCCTGATCCAAGGTCCCACCCTCGACATAAAAATGTGAAAAATGACGAATAACAACTAATATTAGCAAGAATTGTTATTCATCATGTTTGTTTAACACATAAAAAGCAGGTCAGGGAACTATTGAATCACACACTGCTTCAATAAGATGCAAAATTGAGAAATCGTGACAAGGATTTATTAACATGTACTGTGTCAGTTTCTCAGAGCCGCATCACTGGAAGGGTTATCAGTTGGTCATGTGCATATGGCATGTGTTTATATGTGCCCCTGTATGTGTGTGTGTGTGTGTGTGTGTTTGCAGCCAGTGTGTGGGTGGATGGTGAGTTGTTCGTCCCAGACCGTCTGTGCAGAACAGCTGACAGACACACACACACCAGCTCTGAACAGAAGGCTCCACCCGGGTCCTCGGACATTTGCTATTGCACACACACAAACGCTAATATACACAAACAGACAACACACGTGGCATGCCTGAATGTGGCATTCGGTTCATGCTGGGTCTCTTGGGTGTGTCTGCGGCGACACAGGGAAACATGATATACTGTATTTGTGTGTGTGTATACAGTAAAATGTGCAGTTCACATATGCCAGAGGGTCAAAAGGTCTGCGTATTGTCGACTTGGCAACAGCGCTGCATTGGCACGACTAGGGCTCAAACAATATGGGAGTGGTACACTTCAATAGTAATGTGAGAACTTACCGTGCATTGCTGGGGCTGCTGGGAATTCTCACCCCTATGTCCTGTTGTCACTTTTCATGCTGGAATTTTTTATATTTTTTTACCTCATTTCCCTTGCATGAATTTGATAGCCAGACTCTAAAAAAATCAGGAGGGAAATTGCCGCTACAGCATGCGGGAACATCTGATGACACCGTTTACCAGGAGAGAAAGCTGCCAGAGTGATAGTCACACGTCTTTAGGATCAGAGGGGGTTTCCGTCTGTCGGATTGATCTTTTTTAGAATTGAAGGTGAGGCATGACGAGACTGGATTGCTTTAAACATCCGCCAGTTTGCATCAGAAAATCAGACTGTGTTTGTTGGCTCTTTTGACTGCACTGAGCAAAACATGGTGTGTGTGTGTGTGTGTGTGTGTGTGTGTGTGTGTGTGTGTGTGTGTGTGTGTGTGTGTGTGTGTGTGTGTGTGTGTGTGTGTGTGTGTGTGTGTGTGTGTGTGTGTGTGTGTGTGTGTAGGTGAATTAAGGTTTTCAGCCATTCATAGGCCAAAGAGTCCGAGCCGCCCCTTCAAAGTCACTCCAGCATGACACACTTCTAGGTCAGGGCATTAAGTAGCAGGGACTTTAAATGCATTGATTAACATTGTGTTGTGTTCAATGACTTTCTTATTTTATTATTTTAAACCCTATGCTCCCACATAATTTAATATACATAATTATGAGGGTCAAGGTGGGAAACCTGTCTTAATGCAAATGAATTCAGTTATACTGGTAATTCACATTTCATCAGTTTGAACAAATACACTTCACCAGTATGGGCTGACACTGCAATCTAAGAATCAGCTTTTTTTGTATTCACTATGGATCAGAAACTGCAAGCTTAGCCCCAGTCTTTTAGTTTGTAAAGTTACAATCATGATATTCCATTTTGAAGATAGACAGGAAATATGAGGAAAAGAGAATGGGGTTGACGGTTCTCCTAATGGCAGAGGAGTCCAACCCAAGACGATGCAGCTAGAAATTCCCCACTTTGTATTGAGTGCCGTTGCCATATTTATCCATCAAATGCATTTCAGTCAGTCAGCTCACGTTTGTTCAAAAAAATATTTATTGCAGCAGCAGAACATAGATTTTTGTTTGGCATCTAGGTCCTGACTTCATCACTCCTCACCGTTTTATTTTACATGCAGAAATTTGAGGAGGGATGGGATGATCTTAATCCCCCCCCCCCCCAGGTGGGTGGGGGTGGGGATGAGTGGGCAAGAGTCCAGTACAGGTACAGGACAGGTCAGAGCTGGCAATGAGAGAGCAGAGAGGGAGAGAACGAAAAAATCTTGCAGCTTAAATAAAACACTAATTGGAAGGAGGTGTTGTCAGGTGTTTGAGGAGAATGACGCAAGTGTGAAATCAGTGCAGCCTGAGTTGGGACAAATAGGAAAATATTCTGCTTTTTTTCTACTTGTGTCATAGTCACTAGCTGTCCCCGTCTATCTTCTGTACTTCCATTACAAGCTTTCTCCTGCCCATTGCAATAATTAGTATTGAATTCTCTGTTTTCGAGATGTTTGCAGACATTTACAGGTACCTGGATTTAATCTGGACAGATACAGATTGGTCTTCCTTTAACTGACAAATGCAGGAGAAAATGTCAGTCTGGAGTGAATGTCAGATTTAATTGTCTGGGGCAGAGTAGCATTCTTCTTGGCTTAGCTACCTCCTTGAAGTGATTTTTCAAACATGAAGATTATGCTTTTTTTTATTAGATTTTTGCTATTATGTAGGAAAAATAATGAAGTGGAAAGGAGAGAAAGGAAATACAGACTCAGCCTATCACTTAAGCTCCACAGAAATGTTGAAAGAGAAAGACAGGAAACACTAATATTAACACCCAAACTGCAAGAAACTAGCACGCAAAACAGACAAAATCTGCTATGAATGGTGAGGTAACATTTTTGGTTGGTTTATTTCTCCCATGCAAAATCTCACCACAAAACACTGGGATTTAAACTGGCAACCCTCGGCTATAAACTCAGTTCTATTAGTTGCAAGGCTTCTAACATCCTGCATTTACAAATCCCAGGAACACAGTGAAAGCTCATCTTACTTTTATTGTTACTGAATCTTCAGAGTGCTTGGAACAGATGACACATAACCCGACTGGGAGGGCCAGATCTTTTATAGGACCCTCGAACATCCCAGAAGTCACAGCACAATCTAGTTTTATTAGAAGTGTGTGTGTGTGTGTGTGTGTGTGTGTGTGTGTGTGTGTGTGTGTGTGTGTGCGTGTGTGTGTGTGTGACAGAGAGAAATGGGGTGTTTGTGGGTGTTTGGCTGCCTGCTGTTGTGAAAAGTGTGCCTCTGTGGGAGTTAAGTGTGTGAGTCAG
The DNA here is from genome assembly GCF_963930695.1 of Labrus bergylta. Classification (NCBI taxonomy): domain Eukaryota; kingdom Metazoa; phylum Chordata; class Actinopteri; order Labriformes; family Labridae; genus Labrus; species Labrus bergylta. Next base: position 4,931,513 of record NC_089214.1, on the reverse strand, counting down.
CTCTGAATCACACTTTTTCTCTTCCAGTAGAACAAATAAGCGCACAGATGAATATCTTTCTGTAACACACATGCATACTGTATACAGAGATTTGAGCTCATGATGTTACAGATTAGACACCATTATCCATCAAGCCACACACACATTTTAACTGAGAATGTGATCATCAATTTATCAACAAAAAAAAAAAAACGTGAGCAAGCTTCATTTTAGCATTTTTATTAGCTGCACAGTTACAGCAGTGATTCCCCAGGTGTCACTTCTGCTGTTGCCAGAGGATGCTCGCTAGAGTTGGAAGTTAATTAAGATAACATTGCATTATAACTTCGGAAAGCTTTAACACCTCTGTTGAAAAGGAAAAAAATTACAGCAAGCAATTAAAAAGATAAAATATTAGCTCAAATTGCTGGTTGATAAAGTTAAGGACATCAAGTTGAAACATCTCAAAATTTAAAATTTAAAAACCAGAAATTGTAAGCTAAGAAGCTAAGATCGATAAATTCTAAGCTGAATCTGATTTGTATACTTCTGGACATAAGGCTCATCTTCTCCACTGTATCTCTGCCTAGTGAAAGGCGTCTGATCCAATCTTCACAACAGGGTCCTAAGTCTCTGACTAGACTCTTCTCCTCTGTCGCCCCCCAGTGGTGGAATGAACTTCCAAACTCCATTGGATCTGCAGAGTCCCTCTGCACCTTTAAGAAAACGCTAAAGACCCAGCTCTCTCATGAATACCTACTAACTTAATGATGATGGTCTCCATATTATTGATGATGATGATGGTAATGACAATGGTTTTCTTTGATAACGACGACTTATAAGATGGTTTCTATACTGATTAGAGCTCTCAAGAACTGCCCTCAATGTTGTGCTTTGCCTCTGGTCACTTCCTGTCAGCACCTGTGTGTCCAATCAGACTCAAAGCTGATCGTTTGCTCTTACTGACATTGTTTCCTTTTTTCTAGATCCTTGCTGGTGTTGTACTTACTCTCTGATGTACGTCGCTTTGGATAAAAGCATCTGCTAAGTGAATTGTAGAATTGTAGAATCATTATAACAATGTATGCTAACAGGTTTATCAAATGAGACTACCTGTTGTTCGTCTTCACTTGTTTCTTCTTGTGGTTAGCTCGGTAAAACATCAAACTAGCATTTCTATAATATGCAAGATTACTTATTGCACTGCACGTTATCTTCGTCTTTTGTACAGTTTTTTTAATTTGCTCTCACCCAATCCGTCCCTACGGAGTTACCATAAGTGCCGTTAAGCAACATCAGATAGTAGCTTAAAGTGATAAGCTAACAATTCAAATATTTAGATTTACGTGATGTATAAATTGTCAACACTTAGCTTAAAGCAATCTTGATAGTAAAGTGTTTAAATGTTAGCAAAAAGAGTGCGCTAATAGCGAACAGATACGGTTTGAAGTACCTAAAAAAAGCTAAAAAGAACTGCATACATTAAAAAAAAGTGCTTGTGCTAAAAAGTATTGGATATATTTTAGAGAAATAAAAAGTAGAAGAGGAGTGGTTGAAACAGCTCAATGAAATGATTCATAAAACTTTTAAAACATTTGTTAAAATAATGGATGGAAGGTGAAATGGCTATAGAAGTAATGAGAAGGGAGAAATGGTTGAAATAAATGGCACAGTCGATAACAGGGCATTTAAGTTCATCTCACAGCGATTTCAGGTTATAGCTGACAAAAACACTGGGAACCACTGCAGAAAAAATAATGAGTCCTACACAGCAGTCCCACTATATGAAACCTTTATATTAACTGTATAGCACGGCTACGGTCTCTGTCCCAGTCTGCGTGGGTGTTTGTGAGCGCTCAGCGATGTCACTTACAATTTGACTCATCAGTATTCAGGGCATTCACGCTCTCCCTCACTGCCAGCGATAAGCGATGCTGATTATCAGTGAAGTTTTGCCACACAGTGTATATCTCCCCTTCTGCTTTTCTGCTTTTCTCTGTAACAGTAACACTTTGCCTGTTGGAGCCAGCATTGTCTCAATCTGCTTCACGTCGATAAGAAATCAGCTGCTATTAACACCTATTTAAAAAAACACTCTCAGACACCTCGCTTGAGTTTAAATAGCAAAGTTAAATTTAACTTTATGACCAAACTTTGGTGGAATTTACAACCCCTTTGTGATTGCTTAACATTTTATTCCAAATCCTGGGTTGTAAATCTGCTGCTAATGCCACATCCACTCCTATGCAAAATATTCCACACATTTTGTAGCATGCAGAGATTCAGCAAAAAGAACATCACTGAGGTCTACTATTGAAGTCAGACAATAAAACTCTGCTTGCAGCCTGCGAATCCATTTATACCAAAGGTGCTAAATGGACCTCAGGTGAAGGGTTCATTGCAATCCAGTCCAGTTCTCCCTCATAAAACATTTATTTCTGGATATAGGTTTTTTTGCAGGGCAGGATTGTCACAATGAAGCGTGACAAGATATTCCCCTAACTGTTTCCACAATGCTCAATGCTGTCAAATATTGGAGCTTTAACTTTAAGCTTTATTTAGAAAAAGCAAGAGATGGAACTTGTGACCTTCCCCTGATTTCAAACCAAAAAATGCAAAGTCAATATACTTTTCACATCTCTCTAACTTGCCACATTTCACAGATGTCCTGTAATCCGTATTAATTAAAAGTTTTTATTATTCATTTATTTAACCCTGAGAGACACATGCAATGACAAATTTATCCTTTATTAATCCTGCGAGGGGAAATTCAGTTTTACACTCTGTTTAATGAACATGCTACACAAACATGGGCCGAAATACACACACATGCACAAACAGGATACTGTGGACATGCATTAATGGAGAGGTCTCAGAGTGAGGGGGGGCTGCCCCCCTTTCCTTGACTGGAGGTTTAGATTAATAATTGATAATAGTTAATCATTTGTAAGCAATCATTTCATATTAATCAACTCTTTCATAGCGTTAACGTGATCTATCACACTTGTGGAACTGCCCACCTGTTGGCTTCCTCATGCTGCACTCCATGGAGAAGTTATTGTTCAATTGGTTGGTCATTTTTAAATGATAGACAGTAATTGTACTTCTACATAAAACACACATTAGACAGAAACCCCAGAGAGGAGGAGATCGTGGATTGATGCTAAAGACACTCTGATGTGAGGGAACAAAAGAACAGACTTCTCCTTATCCTGTCGTTACATATTGTGTTTGTTTATTGTGTGAACAAGATATTACTGCCTTTAACTAAACAGTACTGCTCCAGAACACTGACAGTAAGTGACAGCTAACAGTGATGCTGGTACATTAGTTAACCTTAACTAGTTAATGTTATTAGCACTGACTTTGATGATGGAGTATTTCTTGACCTTCACTTCCTAAATGGGCAATAAAAAGCCAGCCACACCAAAAATACATGAAGCTGTCTGTAATGTTGTAGATTTTCCTTCTTTAGCTGTGTAAGGGGAAGGATCATTAAATATAAGTAAACACCAAAGAAGGTTAGTTCTGGTGAGAACGTAAACAAATGTTGTTTTTTTGAAGAGATGGAACTTGTGACCTTCCCCTGATTTCAAGTTGGGAGCCACACAAATCACAACCAAGCAGTTTGATGTCTTCATTCTTATCTAAATCCTTTAATGTGTGTCCGAGGAAGCTGTGAGCCGAGATATCGCTCATCGACTTGGAGTGTTTGGGGGTCTAGATAGTGGAATCAATTTGTCGAGTTTTGCTCCAAAATAAGATAATGGTGAATGAAGGATGTTTACATTTTAAAACTCAAAGCTTTATTTTGTTTTTAGGAGATAAAATTACATGTTTCTCAAAAACTTAATGGCTTTTATTCTTCAACTTAATTTTTTCTGAGCTTGATTTACGACGATGAAGTTTTTTAGTTTAATTTAGACTTCAGATGTGGAGTCTAACTTAAGAGGAAAGGAAGTGACAGGAGGCTGCAGAAAGCGACAAATGCTGTTTGCTCGTCGCTGATGAGAGACGGAATTTGTGTGTGTGTGTGAGTGTGTGTGTGTGTGTGTGAGAGCGTGTGCAACATAGTTTTCATGCAATTTAGCAGCTGGCTTATGAGGTCTTTTCTTTCCCTCTTCCTCCTTCTCTTCCCATCCTGTTTTTCCCCAATCTTTGTTAGCGGGGTTATGATAGATGAGTGTATTATAAAGCAGAGATGTGAGGCGGGGGAAATCAATGCTCATTCCTCAGAGGTGTGAGTGTGTGTGTGTGTGTGTGTTAGGAGTGAGTGTGTTTGCCAGTTGGCTGTTTGTTAAGAGGTTAGAAGCTGGATACATTCATTGTTTTGGGAGCCAAGGGGGCTGCAGCTGCACCGCTCTGTCTTGATCTGCTTTTCCTTTGACTCAGCAATCCCGGCCAGGCCAGACAAACACACGCATACAAAATATACACACATGAACAACGCACACATCCACCCACTTATACGCTCACACACACACTCACAGATCTAAAGAGACCGTCCCACTCACAACATAGACATTATACAACCCAACAGAGAGTAATGTTGTACCTGGGTGGCTGCCTGATTGCCCATCCATTACTTCTTTTGTACAAGCCTCTCAACTCTTGTTTCACACTTTGTTTAAGGTCTTAGTGAATTCCCACACATTTCCACATCCAGTTCAACTGCGGCAAACTGTCTTCACAGTGCTGACCTCATAGGGAGAGCCAGAAAGGAAGCTGTCATAGGGTATACACTTTGCACAATTCACATTTTTCTGAACACTCTTTGTTCTAGTATCAACTGTTGAACAAAAGGTCACTCGTTGTCGACTGGATTTGATGGTGCAAATATGTTCTTTAGGGGTTTCTGTTCTATAAGCAACTCATTTAAGCCCCTAGAGTTTTTAAGAACTGTAGGTCTAGTCAACTTAAAGTCTTGTTCTTTTTTTCATATACCCAAAGCAAAAAAATCACAAACTTGACCTTAAGGGGTTTAATAATATTTACAGTATGCAACAATCTCCATCCTTAGATCATTGACACAGGAAAACAAATGTATAAAAGAAATAATATAAAAACTTGAAGGGAGCAACAGATAGCCAGCCTGCTTGCAAAGAAAATACAAATAAATAATCCACTATCATGCATTAACATTTATTTAAAGCCGTGAGTTAAACTTCTTATTCTTGAAAAAAAAACCTTCAGGGTTATGGTTGCAGATTAAATAAAAGTCAAACTTTCGCAGCAGGGAACCAGATCCGAAAATGCTAATGAGTCATTCAGTCAAGGACGAACACGTTTCTTCGTTGCATTCGTTGGTGTTCATTCAGGTCTAAATTAATTAAAGCAAGACTCTTGAAGCTTGTTCTATCTTTTGTAATCCATCACAGTGTTCTTACATTGTTGTTAGAGGGTAATGCAGTAATGCAGACGGTCTAATAACAACGCACTGACAATGTGAACTTGTTGAAATCTATTTTAGAAAACATAGTTTAGATGTTTCTCATTTCTTTAGTCATATTACAGATGACGTGATACTTCCATGTTTAACTATGAAAAAAAGGAAATCAGAGTTAATATTAACACAGATAAACAGGCAAACTGAATTAACGATATTAAAGCTTCTGATATAAGTATACTAAAATAAATGTAAAAGTAAGCAACTAATGATAACTGTCTTAAAAATATATAACACAAAAATCTAAATGTCAGTCATTTAAAGCAAATATGTTAAAAATAAAAATGTATATTGATAAATTAATAAAAAATTGAATTTGCAAGTACACTTGTATAGTTTAAGCTTCATTACTTTAAGAGGTTATAAAGCTGTCTGGCCATGATACAGGTCCAGGTCAACCAACTTTATCAGGCGTTTTAGCACTGTACATTAGGGGAACAGAAACTGTCTATCTTTGAGAAGTTTCACTCGTTCTTTACCCCATTTAAAGGTGAAAGTGCCTCAAAGTCAAATGTTTGGCTCATAAATCCAACAAAATGTTTTCTTCCTTATGTGGAAAAGAAAAAGAAAAGAAAACAAGACCCAAAAAAAAGCCTCTTCCAGCCCTGAGGTGTTTTTCAAAACAAACCATATTTTATGCTTTTCCCTCATTGCACCACGGTTTTATAAAGCAGCACTCGGCTGAAATCTGCAAAACTGCAAACAAGCTGAATGTCTGAAAAAAACAAAAAACATTACACAGCAGATGTTGCATTATCTGAGATGAACAGGAATGACTAAATCTGTGTCTAGTGTTTTCCGATGCAGACTAAAAGCATCTATCCTCCTCATAGGCTGACTTTGAAGAGGGAAAAACGTATGGCAAGGAAAGCTGATTAGTGCAACTGGAGTGCAGCCCAAAACCTATAATTTCAAGCAGGGATGTGTCTGGTTATCGATCAGGGGATGGACATTTTGAATTGAGTCTAAGCCGGGAAAAGTCATGAAGAGAGATGGTGTCAGTGGAATGAGATTCTCTTCCTGTGTCTGGTGGCTATAATCTATTTCCCCCCTTACGTGTATTCTCTTATTTGCCATAAAAACACATGATAACAATCAGAAATCTAAATTCTCAACACCTTTAAACAATAGTTCAGTCATGACGTGACAGAATGTAACTTAGCTGATGCTGCTTAAGGGCATGAATGTTTCAAAATCTATATGATCTAATATGATTTTGATTTGTGGGGCCACCATTTGATTTTAAATCTATTTTCATTAAATCGTTTCATCTGTTGCAAAGGGGGGATTTCATCAGGATCTCCTCCAGTCTGCTGTGCACTAAGAAGCGGAAAATTACTATTTGACACCAATGAGCTCAAGAAAATATGTTCAATATAACAGAGCTTTTATATGTGTAATGTTTCATCAGCTGTTAAACCTAAAACAAATATTAGAATGTATTCATGCTTAATTTGTAAAATACTTTAATGAGAATTAAATTTGTGGGCTTAGGCCAGTTTACCAAGTATTTCTCAGAATCTTGCCAGGGAAAAAAAGGCCAACATGATAATTCTTAAGACTTCATAGTTGACAACGCTGGAGGTACACAGGTGTTTTGAAATGAATAAGATAATGGATCGAGTTATCTTTTGCCAGTTCAGGATTGGCTGGTGGAAAGTGATGCTATGTGTGTTGATCAAAACATGTTGGCCATCTTTTCACTTATTTGAATTCCGGTTGGTGGCATCATATGATATGAGCTCTGCTTTTGAATTAACCCTGAAGTTCTTCCCATGCATTTGCAAAAAAAAATTATCTTGTGGGGCTTTTTCTTTATTTGAGAGGACAGTGGATGGAGTAGGAAACTGGAGAGAGAGAGTGGGATTACATGTGGAAAAGAAGCCACAAGTCTAGCTAATGTTAGAAGCGTGACTGACAAGCCAAGACGGACACTGCCTCTGCTGAATCAGTGCACTAAGGAAGGTGGAAAGGGTGCACGAAATAAAATGCCATCAGCCTCAAACTGGCTGCTAGTGAAAATGTACTTGTAAAAATAGAAAGTATGTTTTAAAAAATAGATTTTTTGGGGCATTTTGAATCAATTCAGAATAGTAGAAATTAACAATTGCATTTTTTCCCCATTCCCATAATGTTGCTCCATACCTGCTGAATCTTCAGATGAGCTTGTTGATGAATTCAACTTACATCTGAAAAAAGTCTCAGGCTTCACCACCTGCCATGAATATGTTTTCTGCAGGTTGAAAGTCTACTTCCGGATTGTAGAAATGTTTCCTGTTGATATTATTTCAACTGTTTCCGAAGCGAAAAAAAAAAGTGTTTTCATTGTTTGGTTCTCAAACAAGCTCTTGCAGTTCTTTTCATATTTTTTTATTTTATTTATTGAAACAGATTACATTTTGTTTCAATTGTTACAAATTGTTTAAGATTTACGGATTTTTTCTTTAAGTAGATATGAGTTAATAGTCAACTAAGAGAATGCCCATTACTAGCTACTGAGAAGTTTGATAGGAAAAACTCTCCTCAACAGTACCATGCCCCTAAGAAGAAAAACTGTTTATTTATTCTATTGGGGCCGTGATCTCAATTTGTAACAAATATGAGTGTATTCAATGTGAGTCACCCTTAAAATACATCTGTGTTTGCTGCAGGTCTGGATGACTGCTTGCAGCAATATGTGTGTGTCTTTGAGCGAGGAGGTGTGTGCGGGGAGAGGCTGCTGAGGATTAGCCACGCTGAACTGGAGGAGCTGGGAGTCTCTCGCATAGGACACCAGGAGCTGATTCTGGAGGCTGTAGACCTGCTCTGTGCTCTGGTGAGTTTGTGCATTTGTTTTGTAGTTTCAGTGCGCTGCTGGACTCCCATTAGCCATCTTCACAGCTGCAGCTGTTAATGTATTTGTGTTCTGCTTGAATGCACAATGTAATGGAATGCAGAAAGTAAACTCTTAGCGTACTGTACTAAGTCTTTCATCTCCAAATAGCTGCGATCACAAACTTAGAAAAAGTTTGTAATTATAGTCTTAAACTCCTCATAAACTACGAGGACCGCACTTAGACTGTTTAGAGCGATCGTCCTCAGTTGGTGACATAGGCCTGTATGTGTGTGTGTGTGTGTGTGTGTGTGTGTGTGTGTGTGTGTGTGTGTGTGTGTGTGTGTGTGTGTGTGTGTGTGTGTGTGTGCGCGTGTGTGTGTGTGTGTGTGTGTGCGTGTGTGTTTGCGTTTGTGTAGAACTCGGGTCTCGAGACCGAGAGCGTCAGGACTCTGGCCCACAAACTCGGCGCCTCAGCCAAAAACCTGCAGAACTTCATTTCTGGGCGCCGTCGCAGCAGCCAATCGGAGAGCAGGACCTCACGACGGCTTCCCAATGACCTGCTGACCTCTGTGGTCGACCTCATCACTGCAGCGAAGAGCCTGCTGGCCTGGCTGGACAGGTAATGGGTTCACAGTTTTTTCCTGGGTGAGCTTTAGTTAACGAGACCCGGCTCACAAATAAAATGGGGTAAATAACAACAACAACAACACACACACACACACACACACACACACACACACACACACACACACACACACACACACACACTATTATTTGGGAAATACAATACTGTAATTAAGAGCTATGATGAGAAGTCCTTTAATCACTGAGTAAATTCAAATAAATTATTACAGTGTGGGTACAATAAACCCATTCAAGGTTTATTTTAAGCTGTGCCTGGATATGTTGTGTCTCAGACCAGGCTGGCAGCGCCACTTTTAACCCTGCATTTAAAGAAAATGGTCTATTATTCAGTAAATATACCTTGTGGAGTGCTAGTTTGATTAAATGACCCCTCAATTAAAGCCAATGAGTGACCAGTGGAGGTGGGAAGCATTACTTGCGGGGTGTTGGTCTCTACTTCACAACTTTCACTTTAGGCCGGGAGCTCAACTACTGTACTGTATCGAGTGGGAGTGCAAACTCCACAAAGGGAACACATATGGTACTAAAAAAGCCACACAGCGACACAGAAAAAAACAAAAAACAAAAACAGACTGCGACAGACTTCCAGATTTTGCAGTACCTTGAGTTAAAATCTGCAATTTGTTGAAGTCATGCATAAAGCCTGGCCATCACTAAAAGAGTCAAAAGATGATTCGCTGTGTACGTTGTGCTGCTTTTTTTCATTCACATGACAATCAACTGTGTGTGCTCTGCTGTCTTTGATGTTCCCTCCCCCAACAGGAGATCAGATCTTAAATAGTAAACGTTAGATGTCATACTTTCGATTTGAAACCGTTCAAACGTTCTTCCAAGTAGATTGGATCATTTTGAAGACCGGGCCAAGTCCGCCTGATTATCTTGCAGTGTGTACCCCACTTAAGTTTCTGTTGTACATTTACAGTATGTATGCAGTTTTCAGCTAAATCTTAAATCTGCAGATTCTAAACTCTCCTTCTCCTGGAGCTGCCGCTTGTTGACATCTTCTCAGAAATATGTTATCTTAAAGGGATAATGTCAGACCTTTTTCTCACCTTGATTCTCTGTCTCTCGCCATCTCTCGTCTCTGTCACTTCATTTATTCATGACTTGACGATCTCCTGCACACGACGACGCACACATCACACTCGGTACTAAAGGTCTTTGGCATTCGCTTCTTGAAATGTCGGGCAACCCACATCTGTCCTCGGGCCATCGAGACACACTGAAGCATATAGAGCCACGTCCACACGGGCACACTCAGACTCATAGAAAACACACCCACACACTATGTGCACAACACACACTCGCAGACAGACACCCACACCCGCGTGCACTGACACACACTTATGCAAGCACACACATGCGATCGCCCACGCACAATGATGCAACTGTAAATGGCAAAGCGACGTTGAAGATGGGAAAGACTCAGCGGAGCCTCGTGCTCTCAATTCTCCATTTCTGAGACGTATCTGTTCAGACATTGTTGAACACTCCTTTTATTTTTACATCCTTTATATTCTAAATGTGAATTTCCTAGCTGTGTGACGCCTCAGCGCTATATTTAACAGGCGTATCATCCATTTGGAGATTTTATTTCAATGAAATCTCATCTTCTGGAAATTGATTTTTACCGCCCGGGAATAACAAATGAGGAGTAAAACTAGATGAATTTTTTATTGAAATAAGAGCTGCGAGGTGGATGATATGGTAATTTCATCAACGCACCCTAACGATGTGGAAGAGATTTTCAAGCATGCAAGGATACAGTCTGTCTTGTCTTGATTACTCCTTCCTAAAAGGTCTACAACAGCAGCACATTTGCATAAATAGTGTTGAATCTGAACTTTCATCTCTCCCTGATTGCCAGTTATTACACCTCTCAGGGAGGGAGGAAGAGTACAGCATCAGTTCAGCGCCCAGGCAGCAAATGTACATCGCTTTGTAGTTTCTCTCTAAATGCCTTGAGAAGACATTTTTGCAACCTTTCATCAGTACAATAAGAACTCACATCATTCCTTTCCTCGCTCTGATACCCTGATGTGTCCTCATATACATACTCTTCTCTTTATCTGTGCTGTCATGCACCATCAAACACAGACATCAAATCGACACACTGTGCAGAAGACAAACCCTTCTTTCTAAAATCTGTTATGGAGACAATGAGAAACTGTCATTCATCATTCTGGATATTTGACGGGTTTTTTTTCTCTTTCTTTGAAATCTTCATCTCTTCTTTACATGCACACTTGAAATCACCTCCTCTGAAGTAATAACATACCCCCTAGGGGAGGGTCCACAGATTATGTGTGATGTATTTAGCTGATGGCTTGAAAAGAGTTTTACTATTTTTAATAAAGTAAATGAGCAGGCTTTAAATTATGAATGAAATGTAGAGAGAAAAGGACTGGCTAATACTTCCCAGTGGTGAGGATCAAGATTGGTTTTGTGCAATTTTTCATTAAAAATATTTTAGCAACAATACAGTAGTAACAGTTTTTTTAAAATACTTTATTGCAGGCTGTTTTACTTCATTACAAGTTGTCATATTTCATCACAAATTTTGTTCATTCTGGCAGATTTTTATATGTAATTTTTTAAACATACAAGAATACATACAACATCAAATAAAATAAAAATAGATAAAAATCCAAAGAAAAGGTACGAAGAGAGGAAAGATAATTAAATTAAGAAAAAATAATACTAATAATAATAAATTAATTATAATTAAAAAATTAAAATAAAACCGTAAAACCTTTAAATTATGAATGAAATATAGAGAGAAAAGGACTGGCTAATACTACCCAGTGGTGAAACATTTTAGCAACAATACAGTAGTAACAGTTTTAAACTGAGTAACAATTCAGACATGTGATATTGCGTTTTCTTCAAACCAAGTACTTTGATGTTGATACTTTAAAACATTTTAATACTATTACTGATCTGTAGTACAAACACTGCAACCTTTCTTAATTCAACATGATTGGAGGACTTTAACTTACAGTGGAATTACTTTTACATTTATGCCTTTTGAGCTTTTATTCAAAGTAAGGCTCATAATTCTTCTTCCAACAATGCTCACTGTCAAATGCCATCAGTGTGTTGGCCTTTGTTGATTTTATTCCCCGCAAGTCAAAGAGAAGTCAGGCAACTTATTAATCTAAATCATCCTTAGAATGACAAGATATTTGACATGTAAAGCCGAGCATGTTAAAGCTTGTTCAAGTTATCCATTGTCATATAAGATGCTGGAGATGTGTGGCAGTTTAACTTACGTTTTTGAGTTATTTTCTCAGGTGATCTTTTGTCCTGTATTGGTCATAGTCTAAACTGTAACACCTGACGACTTGACTTTTAATATCAAATACCAGATGATGAGGTGAAGGAAAGGAATCGACTCACTCTTTTTATTTGTTGGGACACCTTCAGGTTTAATATCGCTCCATGCAGTTACAATTTCATTGGCAAGGACAGAACTACAACAAAGTTATTTTAAAGGTGTAATCAAACGAGGAAATGTCGGAAGTTAAGGAAAGGGATGGACGTGGGAGAGAAAGTTGCAGTCTAGTTAAGTCTAGGAGGCGTATATTCTAGGTAGGGAAGTAGGAGGCTTATTGTGGAGGATCCGTCTTGGGAACTGAGCCACCTGAGCCAATCAGGAGCCCCAGACAGCAGCTGTGAAGGGACTGAATAATAGGTGGTGGAAGAGGGAAGAGGTGGGGAATGGATGTGAATCAGGATGAGCAGAGGGAGAGGTAAGGTAGAGAGGGAAATATATGAGAGGGGGTGGAAAGAGAAGATGGGTTAAAAAAAAAGGAACTTGGTCGATCAGATAAAAATAGACTATGAATAACCTTGGAATGATTCAGATCATTTTTAAGAGCTTTTGCAAATAGTGATATGCTTATAGTGTGGTAAACAGTCAGTCACACTGCATTCCCATTCCCCCCCAGGGGGGAGATGGGATAAGATGTGTCATACAGTAGGAAAAGAAGTCTAGAAACTCCAGAGTATTTATTAAACTAAACATAAGTTGGCAGGTTAAGAAGAAAAAGAACCATACTTTCTTTTACAAAAACAAACAATACTAGATAGTGGTTGTGTAGTTAAAGATCAGTGTCCTTTTGATTTAACTTTCAATGTTTCCCCTTGGTTTACAGCTTTGGGGGGGTGAGGGCAGACGGACGCCAACATGCGTGTTCATGCGTTACTTTTACTGACAGCTGTCCTGTTCTATCTGAAGGTATCCTTCAATGACTTCTTTCCCAGATTTCCGACTCTATCTAATATCATATCTCTACAATAAAGGCCCAAAAAGCCCAAAAATAAATCTTAAATAAATCTTCCCCCTAATATAATGGTAGGGGAAACACTGACTTTTAAATCATTTAAAGTTTGTATTTTTAGCCGTGCGTACTGGAAAACTGAAATAGGAGATTGAACTTTAACTTTTGTCTGTGGAAGTTTTTTTTCCCGTCAATTCTCCGTCTCAATTTTGCACGTACTGTGTTAGCGCTGAAATCGTGCTGGACAATCAGGTTGCACAGTGTGAGCTGTAGTCGTACGTCGTAAACGATTCAGACGTACAATATGAGCTGACACTTTTTTAACAATCGTACTGTGTTACATGCGAAATTTAGACGTGTATTAAAAACTTAAGAAGTGTTTTTCATTGATCTTTGAGGAAGGGAGCCTTACGGTTAGCAAACAGTCTGTGTAGCCTTAGGACCTGTTTATATATAGCACACAGCCTCAATACTGATGACCCAAATCACACACACACATACCACAGATAGTACAGCATACACCAGAGGCTGTGGCCGAATTTTAATCTGGGTCTTTGGGACAATGAAGCAAAGTTATGATGTGTGTATGTTGTTGTAATGACTTTGCTGTATATTAGTGCTGCATGTGAGTCAGAATGTATGCAGGATTTCTGATATGCTTTTTTTTTGTGTGTGTGTGTATGCAGTCATTAGCACCCCATTAGCTGCGGCGTGTTCCTTATCGTTAACACCTTGTTCACACCTGAATAGTCTATTATGTTACTATACGCCTGGGGCCTCATTTATAAACACTGTGTTCACACAAAACAGGCTTTAAAGACTTCTCTTCTCACAGAGAGACAAAGGTTTCATGAAAACAAACTTCACGGCAGAATGTGCACACTGCATAGGAAGGTCTGACAAGTGAAACAAACGTGTGGGAGACTTTGTAGAATGATAGATCCACAGTGGTAAACAACCTCCTCACAGTTTATTTCATTTTTTAAAAGGAACACTCGTCTTAACAGCTTTTTTTAAATTTTTTTATAGTGTTTGGTCCCAAACGCTGGATTTAAATTAATAGTCCTTACGAGGAGTGTAAATCGGCGCTCCCAGAACAGTGTGGCCTATTTACCTGATTCTCCAATGCAGCTTCATACAACTGTCCACTGGAGCTGTGGCCCCCTTTTCCTTTGTGAAAGAACACTACAAGTTGAATCTCCACTTTAAGGAGGCAGGACACCAAAGGCGTTTTTTCTCTACGGTCTCCAGAACAATTTGGTTTTGATTTCTTACTGGCGTCATTACAAAACATTGACTCATTTTGAGCTCATTCTTTACCTTACATGCCTCACTGGCCACTCAAGATTTAAAACCTCATAATGGGGTTGCTTACGAGGTTTATTCTCGTGTGCAGCTTTTCCATAATTATGGTGAAGGGGAAATGCCTGCAGGTGAGCATTATCAGTGTGTGTGTGTGTGTGTGTGTTTAGCTAGTGTGCACACTTTTCTCCATTCAATTGCAGCACCAATCACAGTTTAATGAATGAGGTTACAGAGGCTCATTCATTCCCATAAAGGCACATTTAGACAGCACACCAAGGCAACACCCGATCATGGTTCCTCTGGCAGCATCGCTCAAAGTCATGGTGTTTAATTAGACTCAAACCATCCCATCCCACATTAAAACCAGTGAACAGGACAGTCAGCTCCACATGCACTAACGTTGTCCTGCAGACACGACCTCCCTTGGCTTTTCAGACTGCTCAACACTCGCTCAGTCATTAAATAGACTTTGGAGAACTTTGTTCCCAACATAATCACTTCCACCACTTTAGCCCAACGTCACAGGTGAATATGTGTCGTTATCAGGAGCTTGTAAAGATGAACCTGTACCAAAGTATTTTGGAGAGGGACACACTCTTAATCAATGTAATTAGGAGATGGTAACATTTGCATCTTTTCATCATTTGATAGAATTGAGTTCTGTCAACTTTGTCCATTTTTTAGTTAGCTGTACAAAAATTCAATTTGTTACCTTACTAAGCGTAAACAACTTCTTATGTACACCAATGAATTAGTCTCAAAACTGCTGCATTTGTGTGTTTGTGTGTGTGTGTGTGTGTGTGTGTGTGTGTACGTGCAGACACAGTATCTGTCTCTCGAACAATGCTCGTGTCCATCTCCTCTCTACATTATCTAATGCTGCAGAAACATTTGAAGATATACCGCTGTGTTATCTGTTCCCTCCAGGTCTCCCTTTGCTGCAGTGGCAGACTACTCAGTAACCCGAAATAATGTCATTCAGCTCTGCCTGGAGCTCACCACCATTGTACAGCAGGTGTGTGGAATTGTTTGAGTGCCTGTGTGTGTGTGTGTGTGCTTGTATTCTGCCATGGCTGTCATATCCCCCTAAGAACAGTGTGTGTGTGTGTGTGTGTGTGTGTGTGTGTGTGGGGGCGTGATGCAGCAGCCTCAGACTCTCTACATCCTTGAGCAAGTCTCGAATTTTTTGCTATTTATGTCTTTACAGGCTGTCTATTGTATGACTGATGTGTGTGTAAATAAAGATAAGTGTGTCTGTTTGCGTGGGTGTGTTTTTATCTGTCAGGGTTTAGACTTTTGCAGGGTGTAGGGTTCAGTAGTGTGAAGCCCAGAATGTATACAAGGCTGATGTGTGTGTGTGTGTGTGTGTGTGTGTGTGTTAGAGCTTTTGCACGACAGGATGTTCTGCTCGCGCTACATTAAATTCTGCTTCTCCCGCAGGACTGTACGGTGTTTGAGACGGAGAACAAAATCCTTCATGTGGTGAGTCTTGATTCTTCGTCCAGCTGTCACTTATTTGCGCTGTGCTGTTGATTAGATCCCTGTGTTTTTTTGGGGTTTTTTTTCTTTTAAATGAAGATTTCACATCTCACACCTTCAGTACTCATACAACACTCCACAAACAATGAGACTCAAATCCCCTTCTGGATCTAACATTTTAATGAAGCTTAACTGTTCGTCTTGTAGTATTTTGGGACATTTCTGAGCAACATGTGTTTTGACTTTTCTTGCTAAGAGTTACAGGAGAAGTCTGTCTGTTAAATACACAATAAAGCTACCGGCCAAATATTTGCTTAGCTCAGCATGAACAATGAAGACAGGAGAAACAACTGGCTTGTATTTACTAAAAAAAAAGAAACACTCCAATAGCAGCGAATTAAAGTTACTTAACTGAGTCTTGTTAATAACTGAAGCTGTTCGGATAACCACGGATAAACTCCACTTATCTAGAATATAAAATACAAATTGAGTAAATCAAACGAATGTCCTGCTCATGTAGTGTATTGAATAAAACATTAAAAATACATTTCTATTTTAGTTATGTAAGAGGGGCTGGTAGTTGTGTTTTCTAACACAACTACTAACTAACACATGCAAGAAGCATGGCTCTTTATGCCATGCTTCTTGCTCTCTGTCTTTAGGTTATGCTAAGCTAGGCTAATAGCTTCTTGTCTGTAGCTCAACTCTTACTGCTGTTTTCACACAACTTTGTCAGAATATAGAGAAAAGGAGAATCTTCAAGTATTCTGACTTGGGAGTGTTAGCGTCACTGCTAACCTTAAAGTACGTAATCTAAACTGCCTTGTGCGGCCAATAACATGTTGAAATGTTTTCACTTACTTACATCTGCAATGTATCTTAATTCAAAGTTATTCAGTAATTGCAGCTTTTCTGTCAGTGATGTAGAGTTGAAAGTATAAAAATGTGAAATGGCACAAAATGGAATTACTCCATTTAAGAACCCAAAAACTAAAAAGTGCTCACATTTGTTCTACAGCTTGCTGCTGATTGTTTTTATTAATCCAAAGTTTGTCAAACCCTGACAGGGTTCCCTCTCGTACAGGAAAACATGAAAAACTGTCCTGAAAAAGCACGTGTTGTCCTGGAAAATGATTCCAACACTCTCCGACAGGGTTGGACATTTTTTTTTACAGCCACACGTTAATAAAAGGAGCTGCGATCATCGCTGAAAATGTCCTGGAAAATGATCTCTGGAAAAAAAGTGGGAACCCTGCCTGGTGTTTTGAATTGATCCGCTGCCACTAAGCATTTCAGTAATTGCTCTCAGGGAGCCATCTTTAATCATATTAGTTCTGCCCGAGCTTAACCTGCTACAATAAAGTCCGTCAAAATGATAAAAGAAGGTACATCTTACTTTATAATCGACAGAAACACCAATCGATCCAGAATCAGGTTAGGTGGAAGTATATCCAGAGGAAGATGTAACAAAACATTCAGAAGATTCTCACGCGTTTGATTAACTGTTGAAGCAGCAGAAATCTTTTTACGTCTCTTGAAGTTTCTTGAAAAAGTTTTGGGAGGCACTACATCATGCGATCCATAAAATGTGTGTCAGCTGTTTTTTATTCTAACTACTTTCATTCTGGGAAATGGTCCTTAAAAGTGACAGCATGTTGTGCACAGTCTCATCATCCCTGCTTTGAAAAATATTGCTCTTCATTTATATTCAGTCTTTCAATGCTTTTGGCAGCGCACATTAAAATCACCGCCATTATTTATTCACCGTGGATCAGATAAAACATTGGAACAAAACATACAAATAGCTTTATTGTACTTTAAGCAAAGGAATAAGATGTGTTCTCTTTGGAAAGTTTACATGAAGTGACTCTTTAAAGTACCACAGGAAGCAACACATAATAAAAACAATAAAGAAGGGGGAATCTCTTCTTTAATTTTCTCTGTAGAGCAAAAGAAAATGACTCTAATAAAGAAACTGTAACATCCTCTGTGAAGGAGGGTGATCAGACACACAGGGTTGTTTTCTTTGTGTATGATTACTCTTCTTCTCTTGTTTTTTCTTCTCCGCAGTGTAAGACTCTGTCGGAGGTGTGTGAGCACATCGTGTGTGTGTCATCAGACCCGCTGGTTTCTCAGTCAGCCCACCTGGAGCTGGTTCACCTCACCAACATCAAACCCTCTGAGGGCTTGGTAAGGACTCTGTGTGTGTGTGTGTGTGTGTGTGTGTGTGTGTGTGTGTGTGTGTGTGTGTGTGTGCAGGGTTTTATTCTAATGCATAACAGCAGGATTGTTAAGGAGATCGTTACCTCAAAGCCCGACATGTTAGTGTTTGTATTGTATATTATTTACTGTAAAACATGTTACGGTATCATCATAGCTTTATAAAGTAACACAGCAGTGGGCAACGGTAACATTGTCTTCGGCCAATAAGAGTAAGAGCATTGTTCTGTATGTTATTTCAATCTGCACAGATTGTTTCTCCTGCTTAAACCAAAGCCTGTTGATACGTTATTGGTTGATACAGCTTGGACTACAAATGCAGCTCGGACTACAAACGCTAACACATCCCACGCTGAAAATCTAACCCCAGAGTTCAGAATCTACATTTCTGTATAGAATCTGTAAATAGAGATTAATGCATCAAACACTTTATTGGATATCATCGTATCATTATGTGAAGTCATTCCACCTAATAGGAACTTTAATGTTTTGTACTTTACTTATTTATTTTCCATTACAGTTATTGCAACACAGTTCTTCTAACCTCGGGTATTTATTCTTATTCTGCAAAGTTAGAAACTCTGAGTGCTATGATGACAACTTGCAGGGTATGAAATACTCTATTCATTTGAATATAAAACATCACAGTGCATTGGATGACTTTTAGTCATGTTGGAAAAGTTTTCCAGAGAAACTCTTAATCCGGAGTCAGTCGTTGTCCTTGAAGCCTCTTTTCCTGTAGCACCATGAGAGAATAATCCAAACGCTACATTTGAGTTTCTTGTCAGTCAGACATTCAAAAATTAAACTTTCAGGGTTTGTTAAAAGTCAAATTTATTATTATTTATTTTAACAGTTAACATAGTTAACCTCTCTATTTGAGCTCCTGATGAATCTGTCACTGGGCTAATTAAAAACTGGAAGAGACAAAAACCGTCATCATAAATGTATTTCCTTCAGGGTAATAAAATCAGAAACTCTTGAATGTTAAACTGGATTTTAAAAAGCATCTTGTTTCTTACATAACCAGACTTTTTCCTTTCCTCTCGTCATAATTACTCGAGTCCTACTCAGGCTGCTGTTTCAAGCCGTGTTATTCACGTCCCTGTGACCTTTCCCCTTCAGTCTGAATGTTGCAGAGGTGCAACAGGGGGACGAAGTGATCCCACATCTGTACCGTGTTCAGAGGTAGAAAGAGAGGCGTTATAGAGGCGAGGCGAGCCCAGCGCTATGTGTGTGTGTGCGTGTGTGTGTGTGCGCGCATGTGACTGTGTTTTTATGTGGAGCTCCCCTTGAGCGCAATTTGAATTCACAGACTGGGACACCGATATATTACGCCTTCTCGGACTCAATATGAATGTACAACGACATGATGACAGCTGAGGTCAGTTACAGCTCTCTTATGACTTCTACTAGTTTACTGAAGGTGCTGCATAATAATGAACCATAGACGGTAAATATGAGACAACGTTTTAAGCAGCCATTTCCATCCTGGTTGTTTTGAAGTTACAAGTTGCCATTGCTTCATTTCTGAACTAGTTCACAGGTGTGGAAGCAACTTGTCAATCCAAGATAGCCTAAAGGATACCTTGCTCACACCGAATACTGAACCTCACAACATCAGTTTTGCACAGTTTTGAAGAGGGCTTGAAACTTTAATTATTTGGAACACAAGCCTATGAGGAAATGGTTTACGAAGGAACAAATCATGAGCGATATTATTGACTCTTTTATACAATCTGACTTCTTTTTACAACCAGTGCAGTGTCCCCCCTGCTGGCTGTAAGAAAGCACATTAATCCAAAGTTACAATGGTAACCAACATAAAGAAATCATGTTAAAAGAAACCGTACACAGAGAGCCAGTCGTTAAAGAAGGTTGAGGCCCTTCCTCGTTGGTTTCATCTTGAAGCTGAAATGCAAAAGTCCATTTCTTTCAGATATTTTATGCATTAAACTTAAATGTAGAGATTGTAAGAAGCTGCTCGCATCTTCAACCTTCTCCATCACTTTGCATTTCAGACATATGACACTGTCAGATTCAGATGGGTTTCAGAAGACGTTCACCAGATCTGGAAATATCAGGATGATGATAAGCTCCACTTCTAATAAATCTCTTGTTACACCTTTAATTCATTCAGTTTGAGTTGGGTTTTTTATGACTTGAAGCTGTTGAAGGTAAATGTAAGAAGATTTGATAAAGCAAATGGCAAGATTCAGATTTCAGGGATGTATGTAAGTCTGGATATTAAACAAAAGTAAATTTTTCCTCTTTTTTTTTCCTCTAGGGAATGTACATCAAGTCAACGTACGACGGCCTCCATGTGATCACCGGAACCACTGAAGGGGTGAGATGCTTACGAGTCCCTTTACACACAGTGCCATGGATCATTTTAATCAAATGGAGACTGTTGTATACATTTTACATCCTATTTAACTTTAAGTAGATGCTGTTTAAGATAGAATTATTATTATTTGAACGCGAGTTTTTCGCATCTACATGAAACCAAAACAAACTGCTGTTTGCCGACACCTCCGCTAATCTGAAGCCTCCGCTCTCCTCCAGCGTCACACCTCCAACCCCTCTCTCCTCGTGTTCACAAGACAGGGGTTATACATTTGAACGCATCATAATTAAACACCATTAAGCACAAGTAGCAAATTATCCTTGGCTTGAGCTGCAATCACCTGTGTACTGCATTGTTGTGTTAGCACGCTTTAGTTAGCCCCTAGCTTCACATTAAACATAAATTGACAGGGAACGACCGTGATCTAAAGACACTCACATGACATCCAAATAAGCAGTGAGTTTGTTATTTTTCTTTTCTCTAGTCCTTGACTAAAACATCTTTATGCACAAGGTCGTCCCGTCCATGTAAACATGATGTAAAACTTTATTTTAGGCCAGAATAAAAAAAAAAGCACAGATATATGAACTCTGTTGAAATATCTGAGACCTTAAAACCACCCAGTTATCTTTTTTTTATTAACATTTTCAGGAGCTTGTTATGAAAAATATGTCTGCGCTTCGTTATCACTAGTGCACTGTGATGTATGCGCCGATACTGAATTTAAAGTCTAAGATAAGATAATCCTTTATTTATCCCACAACGGGGAAATTTTACAGCAGCAAAGAGCAAAGATTGCAAACAAAAAGTGAACACAGCACAATTTAAATAAAAAAAGAAAAATTAAGAATGTACAAAAAAATAGATAGATACTAAAAAATAGATTTAAAAAAATAAATAAATAGATCCGCTGAGCTGCAGTTTTGACAAAAATGTAGTCCGTAATATTCTGTGTAACACAGACACAGACAGGAAGTCGGAAATGATTGAACTCTCCACCAAAATTGTTTTTTAGTGCAAATTGGGAAAAAACCCCAGTGGCAACAGAACATAAAAATATTTCTTTAGTCCCAAATTGTGTTCAGAAAAGGTTTAAACTGAATCTAGAAGGTAAAGGAAAACCTCTATTTGACATGGAGCAGAATAATCCATACAGATCTAGCAGAACGCTTTGGCTCTATAAACTACTTCCAACAAACACCAGTGAAGTGGATTTCTCACCCTGCCTGAGGCTTTAAAGGAATAAGACGAGCTCCTCTCTCAGCATATCTTTAAAACTCCAATGTTTGGATTCACAACAGCACATCAGATTCCATAGGGACGACCCTGTGAGGCTTCCCCCCCTCTGTTGCATTACAGCGTGCTGAAGTGCAGTTTGTTGGACAGCTGGCTCGCACGGAGCGCAGATCAATTCATACTCGTCTTGTTTTCTCTCTCTCTGTCTCTCTGCTGTGTCTCTGAAGTCTCCAGCTGACCGCTGTAAGAAGATCCACGCAGGAGATGAAGTCATTCAAGTCAATCACCAGACTGTGGTCAGTGTCTTCTAGTGTATTCATGTGTGTGTGTGTGTGTGTGTGTGTGTCCTTGAGTTTGTGTTCATGTTTATTTTTAGATTCGGTGTTCATGTGTGTTCATAATTCCTCTTTGAGTCATAAAGAGTAAATTAAACATCACAGCTGGATCAGTTAAATGTAATATTTAATGATCCTGTTTTTATCCTGTATGTCACCATTAATAACTTCAAGGAAGAATCTAAGACATTTCACTTGTAAAAATAGCAGAATTCCAGTATATCCTATCTCTGTAAATATCTCTGTGAGTCATGACTGTCTACAATGAGTGAGTCCCGTTGTCTGGGATGTATCTACATCGTGTTTACATGGACAGGACGGCCGGCCAGCTCCTCCCCTCGCGTTTAAAAGCTGTTTAAGTGAGGGACTAGAGAAAAGAAGAATAACATCCTGAACTCACCGCTTATTTAAAGCGAGCAAACTAAAGAGAGCTGCCATTAGCCTGCTAACACGTCAACGCAGCTCGAGACAAGAACAATTTTGCCTGGCGCTTATCGTTTAATTGTGGTGCGTTTCAATTTGATAACTCCTTTGTGCAAACGTGAGTGAAGAGGGGTTGGAGGTGTGTCGCTGTAGGAGAGCGGAGGATTCAGAATAGAGGAGGCGTGGCCAAACAGCAGTTTGTTTTGGTTTCATGCTGGTGCTCAACGGCGACATCTACTGGATCAAAAAGTCAGTCATTCTTCCTTTAATAATTTGTCATACAACTAAAATAGTGACGGTTAGTTTGTTTTCTCAAATGAACATAATATTTTACTACATTACTGCTTATTATTAGTGCAAGTCTTACAGCTCCTGCCTCCCTGATGTGGATTATTTCTTGGAAACGTTTGCCTCCGTGGGCGAGATCCTTTTTCATGACCTTTTAATGAAAGAATAACAACTTGTACTTTTCTTAAATGATCATTAGAATACAATCATGTTTCTAGAGTGATTGCAGATGTAAAGGACCGTGTTAGCAGCTTTTCTCCATATGTTTTTAACAAAGAATACATTCAAAGGTCTTAGCATTTCAGTCAGCTCTACTGAGCACTCTTTCAGCTCAGTGTCTTTGTATTTACGTCAAACGTTTTATACTTTTAAGCCACAGTATGAAGCCATTTTAGGCCAAAACAAAAAGAAGCTGAACATTTAAGACTTTGCATTTTTGAATCAGCATGATAGCTTCTGAACATTGTGGAGATTTTAACCTCTATGGTGCCAGACATCTTTCTCAGGGGATGGTGGAGACCAAAACAGAGCTTACAGAGAGTTAACATTGAACTTAAAAATATTAAAAATATCCTCTAAAAAAGTGAAGGTGATATTTGTCTAAAGCTTGTTTTGCTGCATCAAAGTGGCGAAAGACACTACAAAGTCCTTGTACTATAAGACTCTGGAGTTAAAGCTCCATCGATCCGTCTTGAATGTTGTTGGAAAGCCGACCCCGGTGTTTACACCAGAGCTGCAGATCGTGCCCTCACTTCTACAAGGTGCTAATGCAGGCAGCAGGCGTTCAATTAGAGAAATCAGATCCTCCAACCTTGTCTGCACCTCCTCGTGCATCATGATCAGATCTCAGGTCAATCTGGTAAATGCAATTAAGATAATGAATTGTGTTTGCCTTAATTATAAAGTTTGTCCCTTGAAGTCACAGGCAAGAGGACTTCAAGAACAGAACTTTATTTAGTTTTTGTGCTGGTTGGTTTGGTGGAAACAGAGGCTCTAAACACAGAAAGATTTATGATAAGATGCATTTGTTTTCAAATTGAGGGCAGGTTACATCACATGAAAGCTTCTATAGATAGACTCACCACCTCCACACCCACTTGCCTTGCACAGAAGGCTCAACAAGCGAGAGCCAATCACGACTTGGACCGTATTCAAACTGCACGCAGAATATAAAGGCTGTGATTGTGCGGCTCATTTCATCCAAACATGAAAGCATCATCTTTGACCCCGTGTCCTCTCCCGTCTACAGGTGGGCTGGCAGTTACGTAACCTGGTCGGCTCGCTGCGGGCCGATAAAGGCGTCGTGTCCCTGACCCTGAAGAAGCGTCCACAGAGCACGCTCAGCTCCGCCCCTGCGCTGCTGAAGAACATGCGCTGGAAACCCCTCGCACTGCAGGTGGGACAGGCTCTACCTTTTTTTTTATTATTTTTTTTTTTAATAGACTTTATTAAAGCACTGCACTGGCCCACATAATTCCCCACGGAGTTCCCCGCTCTCCCTTTACGGCTGCAGCCAAAGCGTGTAATTAGGTCAGGGTACTGTGGCTCAGCGGGGCTTCTTTTTTTTTTTGTTTGCCAGCTGAAACACAGCGGATTGAATTGGACAGGGGAAATTGATGGCACCCTTCACCCACACTCCCAGTACTACAACAATTATGAAATGTATCGCACTAATTAGGCCTGATTATCTGCACAAACAGCAGGGAACACAGAGGGAACGTGTTCCTCTCTGCCCCTCCATCCCTGCTGTTGTTTCTCTTTTAAGAGAGTGTGTTATACACTGCACAGTGGATTTTAATACACTTTGAATTAAATCTGTTTCTTGGAATCTTCAAATTATTGATTTTACTGAAACATTTTTTTCACGCGCCCCAGGCAAAACAAAAAGGTCTTTATGTATTCATTTTAGAAAGGCTTGTGTCTGTTTTTGTAAATGACCTCTTCAAATGCTGACAGGTGTCAAATTAAAGGAAAAGAGAAATCCTTGAAGCCCACAGGAAGGGGGTCTGTTGTGCTTTCAGGGAGCATTTAGTTTCCATGCTTCAGGTCACTTGTCCCCTCAGAGGGAAGGGTTAGTACAAATCAATACAAAGTTATTTTGAACCATCACCTTTTATCCTGTGATAGAACATTTCCATCCTAATGAGGATCCCCCAGGATGATAATGTCCCTCCTTCTAAAGGGCCTGACGGGTTAGTGACTGGTTTGATAAGAATGAAAATGAAAATGATTTGAATTATATGCTGTGGCCTTTCAAGTCACCAGATTTCATCCCAGTTGAAAACCTTCAGGCGATTTTGGACTGAAATGTCAGGCAGCGTTCTCCGCCTTCATCGTCCAACTGAACGTTGGAATATCGTTCGGAACAATCACATTTATAAAAGCAGAAGAGTTCAGAGAACCTGTAGAATCAGGATGCATTGAAGCTGTTTGAGAGATTATTAGAGCTTTCACACTTGCAGAAAACTCCTGAAAAATGCAAAGAGTAGAATTTTTCACTCTGACTTCACCCGGGGTTTCTCCTGTCAGACCCCTAGTTTTGTTTTTGCAGCAAGTCCGAGTGGGCTAATGTGAGAACGCAGCAGGATATTATCCGGATAATTCACCTCGAACCAGTAGGAGGGGGGAGTGACGTATATATACTGTGACTGGAGTCAGTGCATTGACTTTCCACTAAACTTTTTGTCGTGTTTTCCTTTAATTTGTCCCCTGTCTTTATCTAAAACCAAAATTTACAGCCACTTTCTCTTTTAGCAAATATACAATCTGGTTGGATGTTTGGAGTAAAGAGAGCTTTGAATTCCTTGACAATAACCTGAAATAACCCTGAACAGTTCTTTGGTTGGATTGGAATGTCTCCTCAAACCACCTCCTCTTCTTAAATTTCACAATCATTTGATTCTTTTGAAGTGTGAAATGTTGAAATTTAAAGGCCAAGAAAAGTTCACCTGTCCTCACCGTATCCACTTTTCTTTCTTCAGCCAACCAGAAGCCCTGGCAGCAGCTCGGCCACACCCTCAGGCACACCCACCAAGAACTCCGCCCTGCAGGACCTCCACATCCCCCCTCCCCCTGCTGAGCCGTACACACCCAGGTACCTTTTCTTCCTTTGTGTATTTGAAAAGCTAAAAAAAAATCCAACGATAAAAAGTGACAAATAAAGATCTGCCTTTGCTGTTGCCATAGAGATGAGACAGGACCAATGTCCGCAGACGACGCCTCGCGTAACCACGGTGGCATCAGCATCGCCAAGCGCTCTGAGTCACCAAACTCCTTCCTGGATCAAGAGTCTCGGCGGCGAGAAGACGAGGAGCCCGTGTACTGCACCACGCCAACTTATGGTACGCTCTTATGATGAAAGAGCTCCCGACGTAGAGGAGGGAGGGAGTTCAATCTCGTTCTGATGGATTGAACCACTTCAAACACAATCACGAGTCCACCTGCCACCCTCAGTCAGGTGTGAAAAAGTCGAGAGAGAGATGAAGCTCTGAGAACAAACTTTGAGAGAGCCTAAAAAACAACACCTTTGTAATTCAGCTCATCTCTGTTGATCACTTTAGCCTCTTTCAGCTCAGAGTTTTGTTGTTAGTACCACACATTATTTGCTCTACTCTCATAATTAGTTGATATATCTGAATTAGCCACAGTAGAAAACAATCTCCAGCAACAAAGTTCTACATTTTCATTTTCTACTTATGACTCAGCACCAAGGCACCAAGAGCATCGGGGAGAATTCATCTTCTAAATGCTAATTAATCCTGTCAACCTGAGGAGGTAAATGGTACGTTTTCTTTTAAAGAGATGGCGCTCTGAAAATTAGAGTCCATGAATAAAAACTTTACGAGAACCTAAATGTCAAATATCAGAATATTAAAAAGCATGTTCAGTAAATGAAAAGATTCTTAACTGCAATTTAAGGGATGAAAACATGATGGTGTTGTGGTCACGGCCAACTAATGCTGCACCAAAGTTAGAAAAAAAAAAACCAACATTTAAGAATGCAGCTTTGAAATGCTGTGAAATCCAGATACTTGTAAAGCCAGCTGCATCTATTAGTCTTGAATTTTCAAGGAGGGTGTAGCTGTATTGTTGTACTCATGCTGCCATGTTGAACCATTTTAAAAACAATCATGAGGATTTCAGCTGCCAATCAGAGGGAGTAAATAAAACAGTTTTGGAGAGAGAGGGAGTGCTAAAAATGTAAGAAAATAAACAAAAAGGTTCAAAACATCCAAAATATGAAATATCAGAATAACAAAGGAGAATGTGACGTTTTATAAATGTGTGTGTGTGTGTGTGTGTGTGTGTGTGTGTGTGTGTGTTTGTAGGCAGGCTGAGGCCCATCTCCATGCCAGTAGAGTGTAGCTGGGTGGGCGACTACGAAGATCCAGCCAAGCTTAACAGAGAAAGCCGCAGAGGTGAGTGGCGGCGTGTGGAGCGCATATGTGTGTGTGGTGTGTGTGTGTGTGTGTGTGTGTGTGCGCGCACCTCCTGAAGAGCCTGTTAGATCCAGCTAAATGTTCCCGTCTCTCTGAATTACCCAGAGATCAGTGTGTGTGTGCAGATCAATTCACCTCCATCCCTTCCCCTAATTCTCTCTCTGATTAGCATCACAGAGAAATGAAATAAGAGGGGATGAGAAGAGAAGGGGGGGAGACAGTTGGGACAAAGGTGGAGAAAATGAAAGGCAGCGGCGATGAAGAGAGAGAGAGAGAGAATAAAAAGAGAGGAACAGAGGAGGAGGGAGAAAAGGAGGGATGAGAGGAGGCAGAAACAAGAAGAAAAAAAGACTATTCTCCCTGACCTCCACCTGAATCACTCACGCAGTTGCCATGGAGACGCTGACAGCAGCTCTTCTCAGTGTCTCATTTTCCTCCGGCCGCTGCCTAGCAACCGCGGGAGGACAGGGTGGAGAGAGGTAGTGAGAAGAGGTGAGTTTTTCCTCCCCGGTAGGAGAGCAAGTTGGTTGAAAAGGATGGAGGAGAGTTGCAGAGTGTGTGAACCTGAGAAATATTCAATAAACACTCCGTCATACCGATGTTTTAACAGACAGCGCTATATTTTTAAGACTACATTTTGGGCCATTATCGTCTTTATGTGACTGTAGTGAAGAGGCACACAGGGAGCAGGGATGAAAAAAGAAAGAGAGAGGTAAAGAACACTCGCTCGATTGAACTAAATGGGTGATGTTTTTCTTGGCATGCAACGTTACCACTCAGCTGCTCAGGCACTAATATTTGTCAGTAGTGTCCACCATAGATCTAACTTCCCACATTTTTTGCAAAAACTACAACATTTAACGCTCAAAATGTGAACATTTAGTGCTTTTATGTGCAGCAAAACCTCTAAATCCTCTGTTAATGTTCAATTCAAAACCTGTACAGACAAACAAATTACATTTAAATTCCATAGCAGCGCTGAAACAAAGCTCCACCATTACTCCACCTTTGTACGTTAGTATTGAACCTCATTATGGAGTCATATCCGTGTCCCAGTGTGTGATTTTGCACAGCTTTGAGATATTACAGAAGTGCACAAGGCATGACATGTAAACAAACAGCACAAGCATCACACACACGCACACACACACACAGCGCTGTTCCATCTTGCAGACTCCATTCAAGAGACGCCGTTTTGTTGCTGCTTCTTGATGCCAGCTTAGCAGCAGAACAACACTGTCTGACATTTACATTGATGCTGAGGCGAAACAGTAGCGTAACAGTCCCATCTCAAACGGTGTTTTTTGGCAGTGACTTATAGCTTTTAGTTAGCTAACAATTAACCCAAGTTTGCATTGATTTTAACAGTTAACAGTCAGTTTATCTAAAACCCCTCATGCAACATTAGGCCTACACCTCAAAATAATTAGCCTTTCTGCTAAAAGACTGTGGCGGTGTTTAATGTGCTCTGTAAGTGAAGAAAACAAAACAAGACATGGTAAACTAAGATACCATCTGGGACTTGATCAATAATAAAATATTTAAAACACAGGATAAACCCCTCAAGTTTCTGTAGATAGAATCAGAGGGATGAGTTGAATTGGCTCTGAAGCTCCAGCTAAATGTTTGTTCGTTGCATCAGAATGTGTATCGTTTGATTAATGTGCGCCGTTGTCATGTTACAATTACAGAATCGACGCTGATGCGATACGTGGGACTGTCCAGCATGGACGAGAGGCCGGGCTCTGACGACTACTCCTCCCACACAGCTCGTCCCGGCAAACGGTCCAATGACACGGCCAAACGAGCCAAGAGGCGGAGCCACCACAGCCAAAGCCCCTCCCACTACATGCTTCAGGCCAATCAGAGAGACTCTCCTCCAAGAGAACCCGCCTCCATTTATCATGTAAGTCACTTATTTTGTCTGAAGACTTTTGAATAGTCCTCTTTAATGCTGGTGAATAGAGGTGAATAGAGTAGAGAGAGAGAGTGGGTAATGACGTACGGTGGAGGAGTCACAGGCCAGACTCGAACCCAGGCCTTGGAGGACTATAGCCTCCGTAGATGGGGTGCAACCAAACCACTAGACTTTCTGCGCCCCCGTAAATAGTTTTAAACCTACTTTTTTAGTATTTTAACTTTTTGAATCATCTCAAAGGAGCAGATTTTAAATCTAGAATATGGTTCTCTTTGGCGACACCTGTGGCCATAAACGGTAATTACAGGTATATATTAGGTCTCACGCTAATCCAGGTTCAAACAATGTACTTGCTGGCGGTTTTTAACTGTTTCTGGTTTTGATGTGTAATCATCTGTAGGGTCTTCTTCGGTCTTATATTTTATTATTTGGCTCTGTTATCATTTACCCCCACAGAAACATGACAGCACTTCTGCCAACTCAAAACACAGACCCAGGTCTATGTCACTGTATATAGTCAAAGAAAGGAATGAATTAATCTGAAATGATTCTATATTAGAACCTTAGAGACTGGAAGCAGGCAGTCTGACTGTAAATCACAAGTAAGGTTTAAACAAATAAGATAAAGACCTCTGTGTTTATGTTCTTTGTAAGTTCTGCAATGCTTCTTTTTTTCTTACATTTGCTCAAAGCCGAAGGCATTATGCTAAGCTAAGCTAACAGCTGCATCCTGTTACTTCATATTTACAATAAAAGCCTAAGAATTTGATTTGATTTCTTTATTTCAAACATTTCAAAAACAAAAAACTAACAAAGATGTAATTAAAAATATGTAGAAAACAAATAAAATAAATACACAACAAAAGAAAGTAAATTCAACGTCCTTCATTCGCTCTTATTTGCCCGAAAAGTTATACATGTCAGACAATGACATTTTTAGTAGTGTTTGCCTCCTTATTGTAGCTGTCAGGGTTTCGGTTTCCAATCTGTCCTTTCTCTCTTCGGCTTTAACTGGATGAAAAAAAAATCTTAAAAAGAGTTCTTATCCAAAACATCACAGGCACTGAGCACATTTCATGATTGACAGGTGAAGTGCAGAGAAAAAAAAACGGTGCAACAGAACGATAAAAAAAAGGAGCACCAGCATTCTGAAAAGTGTAAAACACAGTTCAGTCCACCTTGAGTTGCAGGTGGTAGCTGCTAGATTACATGATGTGGTTGCATAATGTTGATCAAACAATCTTATGAAACATTCTTTCTGTCTTCTCCGTTGCCTCTTCACAGTAAAACAAGTGAAATGAGGCGACAGTCTTTGCCCCCTCTCCAGTGTTTTTAAAGAAAAAAGGGAAATGTTTGAGCTTTTACCCCCAGATGAAAATGTCTCTGTGGTGACGTGTGATCTGAGGGACTGCTGACTCGTTATTACCCTGCTGTCACTTCCATGACATCGGCCTGCGCCGCCTGTCCGTCTGAGCTCACGTCCAGACAGTTTGTTTGGCCGGCGGTGACCTTATACGTCCTGACAGCATCTCTTTGGAAAATGAAATGAGATTGCATGCGTGTGTGCGTGAGTGCGTGTTTACAGTGCGCGCTGGTTGCTGCGTCGGCAGATGGCGTGTCAGTGTGGGTGTGGGCGTGTCATCGCGGGGGATGTGAGCGGCCTGAGCTCCAGGCTGTGACACGTGTAATATCGTGACATCAGAGCTGGTGTGTCGCCCCGACTGACCCGTCCAGAGCGGTCGAGTCACAGCTGTGTCGGATAGAGTTGAATGTTTCAGATCAGAGGTTTTGCTCCAGGCAAAGATGCTACATGAGGCCAAAGAGACAAGTGTGTCAAAATACCTTCTTCTCTGTGTCGTAATGACGTCAAACACTCGACACATGTTTGTGTTGAGAGGAGCACAACTGACATGGGATACAGATGTTAAAGGATAAATATATGTATATATTTATGTCTCTGTAGTTAAGTGTGATCTGATTGATAAATAAATATATATTGATGTGCACAAGTCTCACTTTTTGATGTGACTTTAGAACATTTTGTAGCTCTTTCCAGAGGTGTGGACTCGAGTCACATGACTTGGAGTCAGTCACACGGTACTGTTATTTTATTTTAAGAAGTAGGCTAAATAAAATCATATAAGCAATCATGATTTGTGTAACTGCAACAAATTATTACTCTGTTAAAATGGCATTTAATTTGGTGAAGAGAGCCAATGACTTGTTTAGGACTCGAAATTCAAAGGTTAGGACTTCTGACTCGACTTGAGACTTGCCTGTCTTTACTTGGGACTTGAGACCAAACACTTGAGACTTGCTTGTGACTTGCAAAGCAATGACTTTGTCCCACCTCTGGCTCTTTCTGTCCTTATTTTTTGAAGTGTTTCCTGATATATAATTTTCTTACTAAATAGAGAAAGTCTCATCTGCAGATTAACGACAATGCAGCTAATGGATTGAATTTTTTTTAGAAAATAAAGCTTCTACTGTGTGCATTCAGAGTACATTTTCCAAAAGTAGTATTTTGCAAAGAGAATCAGGATGCTCCGTCCCTAAACAAATAACGTCTTGTTTGCAGAATATTGGACATTATTACGCTTTGTGAACCACTTACAATGTCAGCCGCAGTCCGCTGAGCCGTGGCGCTCTGCTACGAGGGATGTTCCTACTGACTAGCTTCATCGTCGATCTTGTTTTGAAATGAAGAAAAGCAAAAAAACAGTCAACATTAAAAAAAAAAAAAAGGATGGAAAGTCACGGTACAAATAGGTAAAAGCAGGTTCTTGCTGTACTTACAGTCTCAGACCTTGAAAACTGTTTGTCCTTCATGTTCTGCTTACTGACATTTCTGCCCGATCCCAGAGGCCCCCGAGCTCTATTTCCTCCTTTACCTCCGTCACCTGGGTGTCCTGTTGTGCCCCCGTCCCTCCCTCTCTCTCTCTCTCCCCCTGTCTCTTTGTTCTATGTTTAGAGGTGTGAGAGGTGCTGAAGTCCTCCATGAGGTCGACTTTTCCACCCACACACGCGTGTTTATGCGTGTGTGTGTGAAAAAATGAGATAATGAGAGAAGGACAGTTTCCCTCTTTTATCTGCGCGCCTTCTGTGTGCCTCCTTTCCTCCGCTCCCTAAGATCTGTCATCTCCTATATCCCAGGATTCTTTGCAGCAAACAAAGGCCACTGATTCATCCTGACAGCCTGCTCTCCCTCCCTCTTCTTCTACATCCTCTTCTTCTTTCCATCCTGCTCTCAGACATACCAGCAGTCCTCCTCCTCCCTGCAGTCAAAGACCAGGAAGAAAAATAAAGGTAAGCAGAGACGCCACCTGTTCCGTTTCCTTTTTTTTTTTTTTTTACACCGCGAGTGAAGCGGGAGCCGCCGTCACAGTCCAACACTCACCGGTTGTGGTCACTCACTCATTCTCTCTCTGAGGGACTCAGAGCTAATGGACGTTAAACAGAAGAGTGAGAGCAGCTGCTGCTCGACTTTAACTAATTATCTTTTCATACTTTACTTCACAGGTCTGTGACTCTCTAGTAATTCCCTAAAAAGTTTGGTTATAATTAAACATGAAGACACAAGGCAAGACTATAATGGGTTAAATTTCTGTTTACAAGCTCTACATTTAGAATAATAGAAACATTTCAAATGAGCCAAATAAATCTCCATGTAAGTACCTTCTATTTATGGAAACTCGTTTTTCCATTCTTGTGTATAGCCAAATATAGAGATAATTTCCGCCTCAAAAAATACCTCAATAACTTGAGTCTGATGTGATTTTTCCACATTAAATGTGTGCAGATATTGTTCATTTTTTTTGCGCAGTTCAGAGAGAAGTAAACTTTATATTCTGGGTGAAATTTTGATTCCAAGTTTCCACATCATACTTGTGTGACGGTTTCATGAAACTATCTTCATTTCTGTCTTCAATTATTTTTGTCCACGTCGTGCACTCCGATGTAAAAGAAGCAGAAACTTTGAAGAGCTGATATTCAATTCAGCCTTAACGTGTCAAACTTGATTCTGCAGTGGAGCTCAAACAGAAAAATGAGGGTGGGGGGTTCCAGTTTAATGATTTACTGAAGACCGAAAAAAACAAAAAACATTTCAAATATCTTTGACCACACAAGTTGTGGGATTGATTTTATAGAAGAAGTCAAATTATAATTTTAATGTGGTTGTAGCTCAGTTGGTAGAGTTGGTTGTCTCCTAAATGGAAGGTCGAGGGTTCAATTCCCAGCTCCTGCAGCAACATGTCCGATGTGTCCTTGGGCAAGACGCTTAACCCCAAGTTGCTCCTTCTGCTTCATCAGCAGCATATGAATGGGATTAGTTCTGATGGTCACTTCACATGGAAGGCTCTGTCATCAGTGTGTGAATGTGTAGGTGTGACCTGCGGTGTAAAAGTGTTTTGAATAGTCAGAAGACTAGAAAAGCACTATAAAGCTAAAGTCCATTTACCATTTTCCATATTCTGCTTCAACAGAATCATTACATAACATTCTTCATGTGTTTTTTTTTTCCCATCTAAGCAGAAAGTGCTGCATTAGCATTTTAAAAGCTCATTATTTCAGACTGGTCAGGAGTGGACTGCAGGCGAGGCAGCTTTGCATCTGTTCCTTCTATACTGTACATGTAGTCTAGATAATTACATATAAAAACACTGACTCAGCATTTCTTTGGTCAGAGGGGCGTTACAGTAAAGATGAAAACTAGCGGTGTTTGGATGTCTATGCAAAGCATTAAATATGTATAGTATAGGTATGTAGTATACTGTAGGAGCTTTTGAAAACTTTTGAAGGAAGTGTCTTTATGCCTTTAATAGAATATCATATTTTATCCAGATACTGCCTCCCCTTGTTTTGCTGACTTGACTCCTTAATAGTCCTCTCTTTTACTCCTTGCTATCACTTTCTTTGCCTCTTTGACCAAATGTAATTTTTTTCTCTTTCACCACACTAACGAGGATCAACATGTTGGAAGTGATTTTGTGTTTTTTTTTTTTCACTTGCTCCACCATCTGCCATCGTGAGAAGCTCTGAAAAGCTTTAGCTCCATCTGCGCCTTCATTTTTTTTTTTTAGGCGGGGCGACGGCTTTGTTTGTTTGTTTACAGCCATGAAGCCCGAGTTTGAAAATGACTGTGATAACATTGATTCTTTACATGCACCAAGCAGCACTCTGATAAAAGATTAAATAAACTATAAGTCACTGCTTTTGTATAAGGCTTCATTTCCTCAAAGATTAAAATCCCTCCCAAAGCCAAAACTCTATTGGTTGAATATATCAGAGTCCTGCTGCAAAGAGAATGTACAGAAGATTTTCAGGATGTACTGTTTCCTTTAGATCAGCACACAATACTTGTTAATGAATGCAGAGTATCAGTAGACTTCAAACCTCTCCATGCAGCATTCAAGAGCTTTTTTTTTTTGTTTCTTTTTTGTCTTTCAGTCAAAGAAAGTTGTTTCGTTTGGAGATACACCGTACGCTGCACTTTCTGAATCCACAGAATGAAATTGAATATTGAATAACTTTCCTCTTTAAAGTCCTGAGACTTTTGATGCAGTCAATAAAAGTTTCTCGGTGGGGCCTGAGCTCGGAGCCAAGTTTCTCGGGTAATCTCTAATGAGGAGACTGCTGTGAAAATATGAAATGGCTTTTATGCCAAAATAAAAAAAAATACAGTTTTTATTAAACACCTCTTCCCGTACTGCAGTGGGGTAATCGAATTTAGAGATTGAACTCCCGCCAAGGATTATTGGAACATAAAGCATTATGTGAATGTTTTTTTCCCCCACACACCAACAAGAGGGTTTCCAAGCGATGGCCTGGGGTGGCTTCCCCTCTCTCCCACTTCCCTGAGATCCCGTGGGCCCACAATCCAAACTATTATTGTCTATCAGCCAAGTCAGAGGCAGGGCTCGTGTTCAAATCAATTCTTGTGCTGTGTTGCAGCCAAGCGGCATTCTTCAGTTTTTTAAAATAAAGCCAGTGGGGAAGTGGAAATAAACTGCAGTTCCTTTAGTGTCCACTTGAGGCTTCCTGTGAGAGCCAAGAAATTCCTACTGGGTCCAATGTTAAAATTTCCATTTTTACTGCATGTAAAAAAACATGTTTTCAGTTTGCTACATAAGAGTTTTGTTCTCTTTATACGCTAAGACTGTGCAGGGATCATGTTTTTTTTTTACAAGTCATTAATTTTGTGTTGTATTAAGGATAATATTTTTGCACAAATTTACATAAATTGGTGCTGAGTTGACTGACCGGTGGACACATGTTGCCTCACCTACACCTCTCTGCCTGCTTCTGTATAGAAAAGGTCAGGTTGAGATAGCATTTCCAATTTGGCAAACGCCATTGATGGGCTTCAAAATGTCAATTCAGAAACCAATGGGTGACGTCAAGGTGACTGTGTCCATTTATTATACAGTCTGAGGTTGCAACAAGCTGCGTTGCATAGCTTTTGTGACATTTCAATACAGCACATTTTCATTATCCTACTTTACTGTGACGTACAAAGATGAATCTTTTTGTCGTCCTCAGAGAATGCATGACTGATTTGTTCTTTGCCCCTCTGCTGTGAACTGTAAATACTTCATCAGCATGATACCTAAATGTAAGAAATGAATGAATACAAGGTTTAGCAGAGTCAGAAATGGTATATTCATGCTTTTTGGACATGTATTTATGTGCACATGTCATGTCATGAATGAGTACCCCAGCTGGGTCACCCCAGTCTAATGAGTCTGGACATACCCCTGCACATTACTGTCAAAGCGTGAACAGAGTTACGGCTTATTGTTTGAGCGACTGTTGTCCGTCATCACTGCGTTCATGTTTCCTCTGTGTCGTTCCAGGACGGAGTTTGGCCTCCCTAAGTCGTAGGCGTGTTTCCTGCAAAGCTCTGGGCCGTGGAGACTGTGAGGGCTGGCTGTGGAGAAAGAGAGACGCAAAGGGTTACTTCTCACACAAATGGAAGAAGTACTGGTTTGTTCTGAAGGACAACTGCCTGTACTGGTACATCAATGAGGAGGCGAGTCTTTGTTTTTAGAAATGTCCTCTACTTTTTTAGCCATTGAAATAAAATTAAAAAAAGTGTAAGTTGTGCTTTTATGCTTTGTGATGAGAACAAAGCCAGAGATGCCTTTGTAGAAGTTAGCCTGAAGTCAAGACTTAAGCTAAAATTTCAAAGCTGCAGGATGAGTCGGGAAGACTGTGCTCCGGTATTTAAAGTAAAAGAGGATTTCAAACTTTTGGCTCATATTTGTTACAAGTTTAACCTGGCTGAACATCAACAGGTTAGCAGTCCGTCATTGATGGGCCTCTTCAGAAACCAATAGGTGACATCACTTAGACGACGTCCATGTTTTTACAGTCTATGATGGTAGCATGATGACATCATCTTATAGCTTAAAGATCAAAGCAACCAGGATAGTTTTATACTTTTAATTCCTTTACTTTTAGAAGACAAACTTAAAACAAAGACAATGCTGAGTATTTACCTCTAGCCTGACAAAAATAAAACATCTAATGTGCAGATTGATCCAGATGTAAAGCTCTCTGGTTTTAATGGCTGTTTTGATTCATTAAGTTTGACAATTAGAACATGCTAAGTGTGACGTTAGCAGGAGCCATAAAGTTGCTCTAGCCATATTCATAAACCCAGCTTTTTCCTTTCCTCTTTCCCTCTTCCTATTTCCGTATCATTTATTTTTAATTTTCTGTCCCTTTAGGACGAGAAGGCCGAGGGTTTTGTCAGCCTTCCAGAGTTTAAGATCGACCGGGCTAGTGAATGTCGCAAGAAGTAGTAAGTGCACGATGACACCATTCGATTCTATATTTACGTGTATTCATTTGTGTGTTTACATACTCTAATGCAGTGATTCTCAAGTGGAGGGACGGGACCCAAAAGTGGTCACAGAGCTGTTTCCAATGGGTCATGAATTTGTAACTGGAAAATCAATGTTGCAAAAAGTCTGTGATGTTTTTGTTTTGAGGTCCAAACTGCACCGTGTTTTATTGAATAAACAATTTCCCATTATGGAGGAGGTGGTGAGTCCTGAGGCCATATCACTGAGAACCACTGCTTGTATGTGTGTGTGTATATATGTGTATGTAGGCTATGTCCCTGTGGGTATGTATGAATGTATGTTTGTTTGCCTGCAGAAATAACTCCCTCTGTTTCCCCTGTTGTCTTTCTAGTGCTTTCAAAGCGTGTCACCCCAAGGTCAAGAGTTTCTACTTTGCAGCAGATGGAGTGGATGACATGAACAGGTAAATCAGCATGCGGTAAACACGCATGAAGGTCATGAAGAAGGGCAAACTATCTTCAGGGAGGCAAGGGTGCAACTTCCTGTTTGATCTGCTTAAAGCACATTTCAAAAACTAGGTTTTTTAAATAATAAAATGAAAAAAGTTCTGTTTTTATGTCAAGTGATATTTATGAAAACCATAATCTGTGAGATGTTTTCAAAGACCCTTTTGTTGTTTTCCAGACTTTTGCATCAATTCTCAAAGGCACCACGTCTTTACAACAGAGGACTTTCAGAACCTAAATAATAAAACCTAAATAGATTTGACAAAGATGTTATAACCAGGTTGAATTGTGCACAAACCAAGACAAATATTGAGCTATCTTTAAGAGACGCAAATCTTTGACTAATTTGACATTTTTGAAAATGTGCTTCACACCTTTTTGATAAATCCAAAACTGTAAAATGTTCAACTTTGAAGGTGAATAAAACACTATACATGTTAATTTGCAAGATTTAAAGGTGTGGTTAGCAGATTTCCCCCCCCCTGCTTTCAGCCTATACTCTTAGCTAGTTTCTTCTGTCTTTTTACTGAAAAAGCAAAGGGCTGTTTAATCTGAAGAAGTACCCAAAGTGATGTCACTTGATTAAGCATAAAAGAAAATATAGTAAACATCGGGTGGTGTGGAGCTGCAGAGTAGTGAGTGGTGAGTGGGCAGTGCTCTTTGGTATTTTCCTCATCTTTGCTTGAAGCTCGCGGCTCAAGGCTACAATAGCTGCAGGTAGCATGACAACGCTGCATCCCTCTGAGCTGAATGATAGAGACTGGGTTGTCGCTGGCGCAAAGAATAATCTTTACACTTTATTTTCTCTCACATTTAGTCGTGATTCTAACATCTGCAGCGGTTGTCGTTTTCTTTGTTCTGGTATATGAAACAATCTGTTTTTATTTAGTTGAGCTTATTATGTGTGTTGCCTTCTGTCAACATTTAATAATCAGTTTGGGTTTGTTTTGACATTCGATCTTTCTTCTGTTAGATGGCTGAGTCGTCTGAACATGGCCGCTGTGGGCTACGCCGAGCGAGAGAGGATACGCCAAGAGCAAGGTGAGGGGTTCACTCAGTGTCTTACCAAAGAGCGCTTCAGCAGATTGGTAAAATATTCAAGCAGCAAATAAACTAATTCTCCTATTCCTAATGGATGAAAAAAGCATGCAGATAGATTTAGATTTCACTGGATGGAAACATGGATAGATGGCTGTACAAACAGATAGATCTGGTTGGTGTTTCTGACTGTGTGTGTGTGTGTGTGTGTGTGTGTGTGTGTGTGTGTGTGGGTTTCCTGCAGATTACTGGAGCGAGAGTGATCATGAGGATGACACCACCTCCAGCCCTAAACAGGACAGTCCCCCACCTCCGTACGATACCTACCCACGGCCTCCATCAGTGAGTCACCTACACACACACATGACTGTACTACAAGCTCATACGGAGAACAAGCTGTACTCGAAGGAGAAACTCGCGCACGTTGCTCCTCCGCAGTCCATTTTTACTGTTAAAGTTATTGCCAATTTAGCCTACAGGGAGCGGAGGGGATACATTTGGTCTAATTGATGCTATTATTGTCCATCACGCTGCTTTGCTCCACAATAAATGTTTTTTTTCCTCTTTGGGTTTTCACTTTTGAGCTTGGCAAAGGATTGAAAATTAACAAACGACGACATCTTTTATCACACGTTTTCAGACACCAGACTAATATCCTGCTGAGTTGTCAAGTCAATAAAAACTACAAGTCCTCGTATTCAAGAGTCTTTCGAGTTCAAGCGCTCATCTCATCTTCCCTGTTTTCCTGTCTCTCACGTCCAATCTCGCATACTGATTCAATCACCACCCTGCCTCCTCGACAGTCACAAAGCTCCCTCACCAGATTGAAATCCAGTTTTTTGAAGTGTTTTCATCACAATCAAGTGAGATCAGCACACAATCCACTGACGTCCGCTTGCCCCTCTCTTCGTCAGATGAGTGCCTACTTGGAGGGCCGCACCACTCGACTGTCCTCCACGGAGACGTCTCGTTCTCGCTCCTCCCAGGAGGACTTCCTCTGCGGCGAGCCCTCCGTGGTGGCCGCAGAGCCGCAGTACCACCCTGGTCCTCTAGGGGGAGGCACCACGCACAGTGGGAGGAAACCAGGGGGGAGCAGCAGCAGCGATGTGCAGTACAGATGTGATCCTGTTGAGGTAAGTCATTCTGAAGCAAGGTAGCCGTCTGCATTTATTTATAGTTCCTGTTAGGAGATTTATCTGGAACAGAATTAAATATATTCTGATGCCTTAGTATGACCTACAAAAGCAAACAAGACCATGAATGACAAGACTGATACTTTCTATATCCTTATTTCTAATGCTTGTTACCACTGTCAGGGCGTAGGTGTGAGACAAGAAGTGTTACAGCACGCTGCAGGAACAGCTTTTATTTACATTTTCCAGGTGGAAGGTTCACAATGAGTGATACGTTTGACTGCTAAAACAAAACACGATGAGATTTTTAATAGGGATATGCTCCTTATGTGTCTGTACAACATCAGTAAAGACTAAAGAGTTACTGCTTTGTCCACAGGGGGCGCCAAAATCAACACAAACCAAAAGTTCTTCACAGGAGCTTTAATATTTTTGATCTTCAGACAATTAAAATTCTCCTTTAGCACCAACATCAGGTCAAAATGTAAACGTCTCATTTCCATGTTCCTGTTCCCCAGAGAATAAGCAATCTGAATTTCGAAAAGTTGCTCTTAGGGTGCTTTAAGATAAAATGTCACATTTGCACACAGTGTCCTGTCATCTTTTCATTGGCACACAGTCTGCTGATCCATCCTTCCAGTGGGGACTCTTGAGTTTAATTTCATTACAAATGACGGAACATAACTTTTGTTGAAGCACCACCTGTAGGACAAAATGTACTTTTTGTACCCTGTCAGCAGGTGCTGGGAAAGACTCAGTATTTTGTGTTTTTGTGCAACTCATTTTGGGATGTGATAATCTTTGCACAACTAGCCGGTCTTAAAGTATTGTTTTGTGTTTTTTAACGATGGCTTTAATTCAACTAATCCTGAAAAGTAGAAAATTAGATTTTTAATGTTCACACCAATTATGCAAAGATAATCTGTTCAAAGATACCAGATCTTGACAAGACATGTTTGTGAATTGATGCATATGAAATAATAACAACCCAGACATTTGCTACAACACAGAGACAACATGATGCAAACAGATCTATTGATGAGCTGATGTGAAAAAAGTTTAAACCCATTTTTATCTGGAATGTTTACTAGAATCCCGCCTTCCCCCTCCCCCTGGTGTCTATATATACTGTATATATAAAGGTCAAGAGGATGGAATATGATCCATAACCTTTATGTCACCCTTCTCACCTCTGATTAATCAAAGCTCCAAAAACAAATTGCACAATAACAACGTTCCCCCTTTTTCTTTTCTTTTTTTTTTTTTTAAACAATTTTCTGTAGTACCGTTCCAGTCCCGCAGGGGGCAGCAGTGAGACGGGGTCTCCGGGCCGCTCTTCATCATCTCAGAGACGCTCCTGGCAGGACTTGATTGAGACACCGCTGACTGAAGCTGGACTGCACTACTTACAAACTGGACCTCTGGGTACAGAACCACAAACACACCAGATACTTTAATAATCCAACCTGTTGATGGAAGAATAAATGTCAAAATATATGCTGGTCAGTTTTCTATAAACTGACACATTCACTTGTTTTAGGTGTGATTATAAGCCAGTAGTTGATTTCTGTGGTTCAGCAGAACACATGAGATGTGTTGTGTTTATTTTTCATTGCCCTCTTCACGTTACAGAGGACGCTGTCTTTGCCGAGCCCGGTCCAGGTGGAGGTACTATGATGGCTGGCGCTGTTTACACTCTCCCAGCTCAGAGGAATGTCCCGTTGCCCATGGCGATGCAGAGGCTGATCCCTATGGCAACCCAGGGAGGAAAACCCCGCAGCTTCACGCTACCACGAGACAGCAACCTACACACCCTCCTCGCAGCCCCCGCCAAAGAAGAACAGCAAACATACAACGGTGAGTTCAGACGGGGAACATACATGTGCTGCGAGACACGTGGACGCTCTGAAGAAGGAGAACAAAGAGAACACAAACAGATGTGTGCTGCGTGTGCGTGGGCGGACTGGAGGTAAGAGCAGAAAGGAACAAATGTGTCTCACGTTGAAAGACGGCCTCCAGAGTCTGAACTGAAAAAAAAAAGGCTTTTTTTTTCTTTTTTTTTTAAGGTGAAGACGTTGACGTCAGTTCACATGCCAGAAATAAAAAAACGCTCTCAGGCAGACACATTTAAATCCTAATCGTTGTAAATGTAAT
This sequence comes from Labrus bergylta, assembly GCF_963930695.1. Lineage (NCBI taxonomy): Eukaryota > Metazoa > Chordata > Actinopteri > Labriformes > Labridae > Labrus > Labrus bergylta. The sequence goes on along the minus strand of NC_089214.1, from coordinate 4,889,716 downwards.
AATGGAACAGACACGCACTCCAAATGTACGCTGAGCTAATGAGGCTAATGAGGCAATGATGCACTGGTTACCAAGGTGAGCCCAGCGGCACCCAGACAGAAGAGTGAGAACTAAAATAGTAAACAGGAGCAAGTCGCAGACATAAACAACGAGATATATCAATGGTGTGATGTTTATTCCCCCGTCATGAAAGCAGATGAATTAATCTGCCAGTGTCTGAAAGGAAAGAGAGAACAGGGTTTTATCAACGTTGTTGTGTAGGAGAAGGTGTGTGCTGCTGTCCTCCAGTGGCAGCTCTGAGGTAGAACTCAATCTAATCATCTTTATGACAGCTCTGACTTTAAATCTTGTTCTGAAGGAGGCTTTAAATCAACACTAAGTGAGCCTCTCTGTCATGTTTTTTTTTTTTTTTTTTCAATCCTGTGAAGGTGGCAGTGAGGGTGCATCCTTAGGCGACCTGTTTCGTGCCTGCGAGGAGGGCGGAGTGTGTCCCCTCGGTCGGGAGTCGGAGATTAAAGGTCAGTCGGAGTTCAGGCAGTCATTCCTCAGACGGGCCGCCGACCCTCAGCTCAACGAGCGTCTGCACCGCCTCCGCATACTGACATCCACATTAAAGGTTGGTCCGCACAGAAAGACACACATGCAGGAAGTGTGCAGGCAGAAAGGGTGCAAATACACACTTAGATAATAACGCATATGAACATCGTGCAGGTCATGCACTATCAAAACCAAGAATTCCAGTCTTTTCTTTCTTGTCTTTTCTTTCTTTGGATCATTTGTTGAAAATATTATCCTTCATATGAGACGTCAGGGTGACGCCAAGTGTGGTTAAAAACGACTGCAAAACTTTCTGGAAAGACTTTTGTTTGTGAAATAAGAGTCGGGGATTTATGTGACAACAAGCCCACGACGTTTTGATCAAAACTTAAACTACAACTTATATTTCTGCAACAGGAGAGGTTGCTTCTTCCTGTTGCATTAACACCTGCAACATATAAAGGTTATGTAGAAAATTATTTGGAGGGGGGGGTCTACGGGTTTGTAGGTATTATCTGTACATTTAAGATGAACGTGTCAGTGCCCATTCTGATAAACGCTCTGCACTTCCTGTGGGTGCTTCTTAAAAAAGAAGTCCGCGCTGTGCCTGCTGAATCTAGCAGCAGTGAGACATTTTAGCTTTGCATTGCTAGTGACTTAACACAGCTCGGAGTCGTCCTCAGGAGAGTGAAATCCAAACAATTTAGCTTTGATCAACCAAATTAAATGTAATTCCAGATCACATCCTGCAGTGTTTCTTTTAAATGTCTCTGGTGTGTGCTGGCTCATCCAAACTATGAAATCTACTGTTCAGAGCCATAGTGATGTTAAATTAGAATCTATTAAAGGATAGCCCCCAAAAATGAGATGATGCATCCCAAAAATTACAATCAGTGGCTTCTGCTAACAAAAAGCTGACTAATATATCACCAATATAACAGGAGTTTGACATTTTTAGGACTATATCTCTAAATCAGTTTATACTTTTGGCATTTGCACATCTCAGCCCAAAATTTCCGATGCCTGATTTTGTATGATCTCACAATTTTCTGATCTAAATCCACCTTTTTTCATACCCAGAGAGTGACCTTTGCTTTAGTTGTAGTTTTCTTGGTCCATTGGCTTACAGTAATCACATTCACACATGAAAGCACCTGAACACATTAAAGGTGGGCAGGGTTAAACAAGTAGAACGGTGCCTGTAGTACACTGTGAATAACTGACCCTGATGTGTACAACACAAGCAGATTACACACACATATTGACACACACATGCTGGAACATGTCTTTGTGTTGTTGTTGTTGTTGTTGTTGCTTTCAGTTCTCGTCGTCTGTCCCAGTCTGTCTCCACCGTTTGTTTTTTTTACAGCGTTTTTGTCAGCTGTGGCTTCATGCTGTACGACATGTGCTTACCGTATGTTTGTGGGCCGGGTGCCGGTGAACGGCTCTCATGCTGGGGCTGAATCTTTGTTGCGTCCTCCGTGTAGGTGGGCGGGGATGGTTGGCGTGGGCGGGGCTTTGTGGCCTAGTCTGCGTTTATCTACATTAGTGTTTTTTCTTTATGTCTCTGTGGCTTTCCCTGTCGTGTTTGCAGGTAACGGTTGGCTGTTAGAGCGTACATGTTTGGTCTCTGTCTGACATCTCTTAAAGGAATACACCGAGTGTTTGGGGGGAGGAAACGTACCTCAGATAGATAGCCGGTAGCCTAGTGGTTAGTGCGTGCGCCCCATGTATGGAGGCTGTAGTCCTCCAAGAAGGCAGCCCGGGTTTCGAGTCAAACCTGTGGCTCCTTTCCTGCATATCAATCCCCTCTCTCCCTCTCTCTCTCTCTCTCTCTCTCTCTCTCTCTCTCTCTCTCCCTGATGTCTGACTCTATCCTCTCTCTAAACCACAAAAATCAAACTTCATACAGCAGACAGCTCAGTCATCAGTGTGGCCCTGGTAGACTTTTTTTCCCTTAATTTGCTCTACTGATTTTTTATGTCTTCAGGCAGCATCAAGTCTTCTGCAGTGGTTGCTGTGGAAACAACCAAAAATATGCATAATTTCTCAATATCCTGAACCAAAACAACAAGCTGCAGTCGAGATGACAAACGATGATGTGTACTCTCACTCTTCATAATGAGGCAGAATTTCTCTGTTGACACTTGACTGTTACAGAAAGAGAGCTGCTTCATACACGCTGAGCTCTTTCTTTCTGTACAAAGATATCTTCTGGGGTTTTAAGATTTTTAACGTAAAGCCCAATCACAAATTTGTCATTAACCTTCAGTTCACACCAATATTTCATCTAAACTTCAACCATTTCTAAAATAATCATTAAAGGTAACTAACGGTCCAATAAATCCCTTAATCCTTATAATGCTTCATAGATGAGTAAAGAGCCTTTTTAAAACACATTTTAAACTCATTTTAAAACACGGTATCGATAAAGTATTGAAGATGTTGACATCCTTAGTCTGCAGTAACGTCACTGTCCTGTTAACAAACATCGACAGAAATGCCTTTTGTTCTAACTTCTGGCCCCGTCTTATTAATTCTTTCTGATTGGCTATCAAGCTTTTTAAGAGGTTCATTACGTGGGACAGTTTAAATGTTTCATGTGACATCTTGGAAAAATTAGATCAAATAATCTACCAACGACAGATGGATGGGTTTAGAAGTGTTTCTTACAAAGTTTAAATCTCCCCAAAGCTTTGTGCATCCCGTTAAGTGTGTGTCCTGCTTCACGTGTGTCTGCGTTTGAAAGCTTAGTCGTTTAAATCTATAAAATCAATTAAAAAAAAAAAGTGACCTGCTCCTCCTCCTGTGTTTCTGCATCCCCATAGGACAGGGAGGGGGAGCTAGCGCTGATTGACAGGCTGTTGGCCAATCCCCAGCTGTCGTCGGCAGAATTCCAGGAGTGGAAAAGAGCCTATCAGGAGCTGTTCTCTCAGGAGCCAGACTCGACCGCTGAATCAGACCCCGGCCCACCCCTCACCCCCTCGCTCTCCCACACACACTCCTACATCGAGACCCATGTCTGACGAATGTAACACACACTTCCACACGCACAAACACACACACTCACACACGCTTCAGTTACTCTCCTTGAAGGAGTTGAAGGAGTTGTCAGCAGAGAGAGAGAGAGAGAGAGAGAGAGAGAGCAGGGAAAACTCCTCATCCCCGATACGCTTTCTGCAGCTGAAGTGCAACATGACAGCTTTGTGAGGAGACGTCCGCGTGCCCTCATGTCACATCGATTCTACGAGCTGATTGGTTATGCCACACCAGCTGGCTCGGTGGCGGACGATAAACTGATTCTTATGTTTTCACACGTTAGCTTTACTGCTCTTCAAATCCTCTACATGGAAGGCAAAAAGACTTTTCACTTTGCTCCACCTGAAACGGACACGGAGCTCAGAATAATATCTTCACAAGCCGCCATTAAAAAGTATTCCATCCTGCTTGTTGTGCCATATTTATACCGACTGCACAGTGTGTCATAGACATACATTGTATTATATTAAGCCTTATACTTAAAGTCTATGATGATTTTTTTTTTCTGTACAGTGAAGTGTGACATAGTTATGAGCACACGTCTTTTGGTTTTAGAGACTCTGGTTGTGCTGGTTGAGGAGAAATGCTCTTTGTGCTGGGCTGGACCTGAAGCATGCACTCTGCTGGAAAAGGAAGAATCCACCCTGAAACACCTCAACACTGTTGGGAATATCTACCGAGCACACATCCTGGTCTTCTCTGTGCCTGATAAATGCCTGTTCAAAAAGGAATCGGTTCTGAAAATTGATTCTGTCAATCATGGTCGTAGGAGATAAATATGTAAAGTGTGATCAGATAAAGATATGGAAACGACAGAGGCCATGAAGTCCTGTGTGATTAACCAACACAATCTTTTTAGTTCCAGAAGCAGAGAGATTAGCAGATGAGTTTATAAAGTGTTCTTATTAGAGAGCGCCCTCGGAAAACAAATGCAAAAGTTCTCCAACTGAACTCGTAATCTGTGAAGGAAGACATTCAAATCCTTCTCACAAAATGACTTCTAAAACTCTGTGAATATCACACACTGAATCTAAAACAGTGTTACAGTTTGTGAGTGTGGATTTCTCCTCGGAGACCTCGTGGCTCTCCGCTTTCCTGCATGTCGTGTAAAGATTATGAGGAACTATTTGCATAAGATTTGAAAAATGGATTTGATTAAAATATATTAGTTTATTTGTATGCTGCTGGCAAATTACTTAATACTCAGCACCACTGCACAGAACTATGAAAGCAATTATACACACAAATACATACACACACACACACACACACGCACACACCAATAAGCACAGTCACAGTTTGAATGCTCTTTCTATGCTGCTGCCCGTGGTTGGTCGTAGTAGCATGTCTTTGTTGTAGATAAACGCTCTATTCTTTTTTCTGTTGTTGTGTTTGAAATCTCTAGATACAGTAGATCTCTCTTTATAGAGTGCAAACTAAGTGTCTTGAAAAAATGTTCTGAATTTCTTATCAGGTATTTTTGGACAGTCGAGTAAAAGATTGTTTATTGTTCTATCTATAAATCAAAATGAAAGTATTTATTTAATGTCAGATTTAAGAGGATGGCTCAATAAAGTGTGGTCATTTGGATGAAGGTTTATTTGTGGCATGTTTTTTTTTTTTTTTGGTCGTCTCTGGGAGAGGAGAGAGGACGAGTTCTTGTAACAGCTGCACAGTCACTGTGAAACAAATGAGAAATAAGAGTTTGTTAAAACTAACAGAGATCTTCTGGGCCCGGTCGTTCTGAAGGTTTTATGTGGATGCTAGTTAGCAAGAAGCTAGGAAGCCTAATGTGTTCAGCACTTGAGTCTAAGACCAATTTCCCCATGCTATAGTCCTCAAAGGGTGTCGGCCCGGGTTCAACTCAAACCCTTTGCACTTTACCCCATGTCTTTCTACACTCTCTCATACCAGTCTCTGTCCTTATCCAGTGTCATGTCCTCATCTAATATTAAGTTACCCTCCCCCTGACTCCCCCCCCCAAAAACAAAAAACAAAAAACGCAACCAAGCTGTAACAATTGAATGTTCACCTGAAACTTGCTGCTAATGACGGACATTGCAGCAGCATATCTGACCTCGACTCAGCTGCTTGTCCACAAACATTATCCTGCTAGGAAGAAGTAATGAAGAGGGAAAGATGATGTAAACATACACCAAACCAGTCAGCTCCCAAACAAAACAATGTCTTTTGTCATCATGATTCTGTACTGCGCAGCATCCATGATTCATATCATTACATCATGAACATTACCTACTTGAAAGCCTTGTTATGGATCAAATCTGTGTTGAATTTGACGTTTTGACCATCATCGACAATCAACAAGTTAAGGCATGATTTATTTTTAAAAAAAATTGGTTTTCCTGTATTATTTCATTTTAAAGTTAATACTTGTGCAAAGAAAACAACCTTTTTTCCATATATGTATTTCATAAAAATGCACCTAAATCAATTTTGAATCCAATAATACCTTTCAATACGATAACATGTTCAATAAATAATGTTTTACCGATGTATTCACTAATAAATGGAAGAAGATAAAAGCAGGAAAGCCCATAAATAGTAAACTCCAGCAGGTCACCTTGCTGTTACCAACATATCATGCATATGATTTCTTACTCGTGCTCTTTCTCGATTCTACAGCTTTGACCTACAATGTTTTATTGTCAGTGCAGAGATAGTGAAAGAAGTAAACAAGACAGGAATGTCACTCAATATTCTTGCCGTGCTTCTATTTTTATATCAATCACATAGAAACTTTAATTATTCAAGGTGAGTCAGTAAACAGAAAAATTCACACGCTGAACTTTTATCTACAACTTTTATAAAATATTCAGCTTAGCTCTGCTGTTGTTTTCCTCCTCCACCTTCACCTCATTATCTCCTGCTCTGACCTCTTCTGTATTCCCTCTTATGTCTGATAGCCTCCTGATGCCAGGCTCAGCCACTTCATGAAATCTCCTTTGTTCATAAGTTACCTTCTTCCCACTAAATCTCCAAACCTCTCCTCCACATGTACCTGTTCTAAAATCCTCTTATCTCCCCCTTCAGTTCTTGTTTTATGTCTCTTCTTAGGACATGTCGAGTTAGGTCACAGGAATATCATTGTCAAAACACCCTGTGCCCTTCTTCTTACTAGCTGGCATTTTAAGCTTTAAGCTTATTCTATTTTAGTCATGGTAAGTAGCTCTCCATACCTGCCTCTGCTCAACACTTACAAGTATATAATATATTATATTAAAAGCAACAACTACAAAGTTGAGTGAAATCTTTTTCTCTGTCGATAATTTCCAAGAATCTGTCAGATTGATGCAACCTAAAAAAGGAGTAACATGTTTGTTTTAGCCTGAATAATTGTGTTTTAAGATTTCAAATTGTTCAATGTTTTGGTAACTCAACTCACTTTTTAGTACAATGACGTGTTAGCAAATTTAGAAATGTTCAGATGAGTTCAGGGTAAAGGCTTCGCTACCTAACTTATGTCACAATGTATCCAGTTTTAGATTAGTTTAGCCCTTTTTTTTTTTTTTTTACATAAAAATTGGAGTTAGTATACTTTCAGACACTTGTTTAGCTCACTACGCTCAATCTATTTCCAACAAAAACTAATGTACTGTATATAAATGACAAAGTTAACAGGAGGTTGTTCTGTTTTGACACAAAAATATGGATTCCCCTAACAAACGATTATTTCTGTAAGTAATAGATTATCACTAAAATTAAAATGTTGCTTGGTTTAAATTTAATGGCTTGGGATATTTTGCTCAATAGGCGGAAATTCAACTTTTTGACTTTTAAACTCTGAAAAGTTTGAAAGTCCCAACACAGGCAGCGAAGTTTAAAGGCTTTATATGCGATTTTTTGATCCAGCAGATGTCACCCTTGAGCACCAGCATGAAACCAAAACAACTCGCGGTGCATTGTTGTGTTAGCATGCTAATGATAGCGATCTTTATTATGTTCGTATCTTCACACTGCATGTAAATTTACCTGAAATGAGCGTGATCTAGAAACACAGTTAAGCAGTGAGTACAGTATGTTATTCTTCTTTTCTCTAGTCCCTCAATTAAACAACTTTTATTCGCGAGGGGAGGAGTCAGCCGGCTGTCCTGGCGATGTAAACAAACTGAAGATAGGACACGGAAAACTTGGAAAACATCACAGACAGTGGGACTCGGGTGTTACACCCATTGTAGACAGTCATGACTCACAGAGTTATTTTCAGAGGATAAACTTGATTTCTCTTACATTTAAGTGTGAAAAATCACATATAAAGCCTTTAAACTGTGAGGAATAAAGTTGTGTGGACGTTACACTTTTCAGTCAAAGTCAAACCCAATAGTTAATTTTCAATGAAAGGTTACTGTTGTTTCTATGTCAAATACAAATTCAGGGTACAATTCATGGTATTGTCCCATGAGCATTTTAACACAGTGCTTGCTCTACTTTGATGGTCACACTTTCATGTTAAAATGTTCTTACGCTTTTTACACTTCAGTCCGGTAGAGGCAGCAGGGTGCATTCAGTCCCAGTAAGAGGTCTTGGGAGCTGACAGATCTCCCTCCAGCGATCTTTCTTCGTATCGTACTCCAACACACTCCTCACAATCACCTCCTGCCCGTCGCTCCATTTCCTCCCTCCGAACACCAGCAGATTCCCAGACGACGTCGTCACCATCCCGTAGTTGAAGGAGCCAATGAGAAGCGGTCGAAGGCGGGTCCAGTGGTCTGACACCGAATCGTATTGTTCGATATCGCAGAAAGGCTCGTACATTCCCAGCAGGGCGTAGATGTACCCATGGGCGGTTGCAAGGCGGTGCCCGAATCTGGCAATGGACATGGGCGCTCTCTTCTCCCAGGTTCGACCATTGGGATCCCAGAAAAGGAATTCTTTGCTGCTCTCTCTGTGGTCGTACTGGTAATCAGTGCAGGTACTGCTTTCCTGGTGTCCTGCAACACCACCTGACACATAGATGGCGTTGTCGAGCACAGCAGAAGCATGGCCATAAAGTGGGCGAGGCATTGCTGGTACTCTCCGCCAAGCTCCTGTTGCCATGTCGTAAAACTCAGCAGATGCTACAGAGGTTTGCACGTTGTTGTCCAGTCGTTTGTGTCGTCCACCAATAGCGTAAATAACATCCTCAACCACACAGCAGGTGAACTGCGCCCGCCTCTCCAGCATGGACTCCATCTTTTTCCAATAGTCAAAGCGAGGATCGTAGCGCCACACCTGGTTGGATGTTGCCACGTTGACAGACTTTTTTCCATCCTCGTCTCCGTCCTTCACTTCTTCTCCGCCCATCACGAAGAGGAAACCTCCGACCGAGCACACGCAGTGACTTCTCAGTCGCAGCGGGAGGCTGGAACTCAGAGATGAAAACCTCCTGCTTCTCGGATCGAACGCTAGCAACTGCTGCTCCGGCCAATCAGGGCTGGATCCTCCGCCGACAAGAAGCACACGACTGAGCGACGCTCTCAGGGTGGACTGTCTGCTCTGTTTAATTGGCTGAGCTGAGCCCATCCTATGGTACTCCTGCGCCCGAGTCAGCTGACTTCTGATTAGCGGTGTGGCCATGGCTTTGTGGGCGTGGCTAAGATCAGTCAGTTCAGACGAAGCAACCAATCCAAAGCGTAGATGACTCAGCAGGAGGTTTGATTTCAACAGAGGGATGGGTCCATTTTCATCCAGCCAATCCAGAGCCAACTTTATAAGCTCTGCCTCCTTCACAGCAGGAATATCGTCAGCATCAAGCACCGCCATCAGTGATTGGATATTCAGCCTGAGAAGGTCTTCCTGTCTTTCCTTCAGCAATTTCCCCATCTCTACTGCGACGGTTTGATTTGCAGCTTCAAGTGCATCTGTGAGCGTGTGCCGCTCGGCTAGGTTAGCATAGCAACAACAATTCTCTGCATTCAGGCCATCAATAATAAATTGCTCACATATTGACACAGCCGGTTCCACCTGCAAATACCTGGCTGCCTCCAAGACGGCAGGAAGTGTAGCCTGTGAAACATTTAACCATCCGGAATACAGGAAGTCCAGAATGGCGTCTAAACCCTCAGGCGTTAGCACCGGTAGGCTAATGGAACACGCTAATCTCTCGGCGGTTGTCTCTCCAAACAAAGCCCAAAAATAGTCGCTGGAGCTGGCCAAAAGGGCACGATGACAGGGGAAAGACACGCCGCCAGCCTCCAGGACGACATCACACATCCTCCTCTGGGAACGCAGGCGCTGGAACCCGGAGAGAAGTCCTGTTCTGTGGGAGGAACTGTAAAGGAGGGAGTAGCTATCCATCCAAAAGACAGGAAGCGAGGAGAGAGTAAGTGAGAGACAAGGGAGTCGGAGTTAGGCAGGAAGAAATATTAAAAGTAGAAATTTCAGGAACTGCAGCAGTCAAAAAAGAGGTAGCGGACAAGTAGCACAAAAGAGATTTTGACAAAAAGAGAATCAGACATTAGAAGTAGAAGAAAGAGAAGAGAGTCAAGTGTGCGTCCTTAGTCGAGGTCTCTCCATCTGTGTTTTTGTCCTGCTCTGTCTGCAGTGGCGGGCATGTGACACTATGATAGGAAGGTTAACAACTGCCCCCTACCCTTCCCTCCTTTTTTTGGCCCTTAAACGTGGCCCGTCTCAAAGCCTCCCGTCTCTTTCTGTGATGTCCTGGCTCTGTTTGGCTTTGTGTTTGTCTGCTGCCCTTTCCTCTGTGTCCGTGTGGGAGTATCACCCAAATACATGCTTCCAACATACACACACACCAACCAACCCCACAAGTGAACAGATGCATGGTTGAAACGTACACAGACGGAGCCTGGCGGGATTTTAGTGTCTATCCCGGCGGATGAACTCATTGGTAAATACAGCTGCTGTAGTCTGCGACCGAGATTCCAGGGCACGGTTTCCACAGCACCTATCTGCACCCTCATCGTCATTTGAACAGGAATAGAAACACAGGCACATCTTGGCAGAAAACACACCGAGGTGGCTGCACATCAAACCCCGGGAAGTTTTGCCAAGATGTCAAAATATTTTACACGTGTCAAAAGTAGCACATACCATTTGGGTATTAGTGCTAGCCGTGCCCTTTGGGGGAGGCATTCTACCTCGTTACGACCGCTGAAATGCTTCAAAATCACGCACATCCATGTCATGTTATTATTTTTATGCAAGAGGGATGGAGAAGAGGTGGGTGGCAGGGGCGAGAAATAACAAAGGAGAGGATTTGTTTCCAGGCTCCGAGTTGTCCAAAGTGTTTACAGCCGTCTGATTAATGCTAAGCTACTGTGCGAGTGTTACGCAAACACACACACACACACACACATCAAAATGCAAATGACGTCGCTTTATCACACACTTAAAAACCTCTTGCATCGTTCTCTGCTGTGTGCATTTTATTGTGATTTATGATCTCTGAGTAGCTCTCTCCTAAAGATGAGTGTGGTTTCATGTGCATGTGTGTTTGTTTATTGAAGGGTTACACTACTTTTTAAATTATGCATGGAGAAAAAAAAGACTCGTGCATTTTTGGAAGCAGTTTTTAATCTTGCCCACACAATGTCAAATCCTTCCGTATGTTTGCACTTTTTTTTATCTCATAGCTGAATAATCCTCCATGACCTGATGGAGGCTAAACTTAGCTACAGCTGCTCTGTGTGTGTTTGTCTGTACGAGAGGACATGTGATGTGATGATGGAAATGTGGTTTAATCTTGGGGAGAGATATGGGGGGTATCTTGGCTTGGGTGTGGGTGTGTGTGTGTGTGTGACCCATTATTTTATGTAACAGTTGGGTTTAGCGGTTTAGGTGTTGAACAATATATCTCTATGAACAATAACGCCCTCGACTCCCACCTTAATCCCTGTAACACCCGCTGGTTATGCACATAAAATAAGCATGTTTCAGTAATGTGAAAACAGACACTTAAAGACTCTCAAAGCTACATTTTCCATCACAGTATACATGGAGTTTTAATGTGCCTTTTATCAGAGTTATGGGGTTAGTTGGTCGCGCTCCGTTTAACGTCCAGACACCCACAGGGAACGAATGTAGTCTCCTTTTAACCATGACATTGTCCTGAAAACTTTTCTTTCCCCACTTGTCCTCTTATTGGAGCTGTAATTCTTAGCTAATATAGAAGTCACCTCCAGCAGCAAGATGATATTTTTTTAATAAAAAAAATGACAACAACAGAGAAATAAAAGTCTTCTGCCACAACAGAAGCTGTGAGGCTGTTTTGAGGCACAGCAGTGCATATTGTCAAATGCCAAAATCAGCATGCTAACCACTCACAGCGACTATGCTAACATCCTAATATTAGCATGGTACACTTGAAAACACTTGAAAAGTTTTTCTTATATGTTTTAACCTTATAATTATCCGTTTTCAAGGCTCACAGTAGGCTATATGTTTATTATTTTCAAAAAAGATAAAGTATAAATCAACCTTCAAATCATGATTCAATCAGTTGACAGGCTAATATTGTCTGCAGTTATACAACATGTTGTTACAACAAGACAATTATCTTTAAAAAAAACACCTTAAGGGCCTCAGTAGTTCAACAGGTTAGCTTAACCTCAGCTTGTTAGCATTAACTCAAAGTCCAGCCTCCATCGAGTGGATGTTGATATTGATTGAATAGAAGAAACCTTAATAACCTAATGTTGTCCATTAAGAAAATTTGAGAATGATAATCAGAACTTTAGATATCTCTGCTTATAGTGTGAAAGCCCGTCATCATTTTTGACCTGAGTCATTGTTAGCCAAAATCACCAACGACATTACCATCTATACAGTGACAGAGTTAGCAGTGATACAAATGCTACATAATTCAAATCAAGCAGTATTTCCAAATGATAGAGGCAACCTGAAAAGAAGCTAGTACCTTAATTTAAACTTTAAGTTCAGCTAAAACCTTTATTTGGATGTTGATCGATATGTGAAACGTTTTACCTTCTAGTGGCCCTCAAGTCAAACACAAGGTAACCAAATGTATCTGTGTATATCCTTAGGGAGCTTCAGATATCTGGGCTATTTTTGGCGCCCATTTATCTGATCATTATTGAGATATTTTGGACTCGACCAAACTGTTGAACCAATGCTTCGCAATGCTTTCCCCATGCCAGCCTCTCTGCTAGCATGGTAAAAATGTTTTAAAGTTCTTCCAAAGGATAGCGGAGAATTAAAAAAACACAGATCATAATAATAATATTCAAGTAATTTGCCTGAAATAAAAAGTTTGGACTTTTGTTTTTAAACATTTTGTTTTATTGCAATAGTTTACTGGAGATAACAGTTTCTGGGTTCATTCATATCAATGAAACAACAAAAACATAAGAATACCCCCATCCCTCCCAAATGTAACGGATTCTACATTTATAACCACATGATCTCATTGAAAGCGTCCATTCAAATCCACTGTTAAAGTTTTTACAGAATGGTTTTCTTAAATTAATGTCAATTGCAAACAAACGTTTCCAGGCTTCAAAATGACCCTTTAAACAAGAAAAGCAAAGACAATGCTGAATTCGACATTATCAAAACACAACTCACTTACTTCTAAAAGTCAAAGTAGTAGGTAGTGTTATCTGCAGTAAAAACGAGCCAGAAATACTCTCTTTAACTAGACAGTACTTACATTTTTTTGTACAAATTCTGATACCAACTTTAGTGGAAAAAAAACAGCAACCAGATAAATATAGATATTTTTCACATTTTTAATCTATCAGAGCGCTGATTGCAGGAGAGCTTCTTGGTGTTTGGATGTTGGCTTCCCAGAGAGATATCGTTCTTTTCCAAACAAGTCGGGATAAGACTGATTGGTAGACTTCAATGGCAGTGGGCGATTATCTGCCTGCGTCTCTGCCGGGCTCGGGATCCTGGAGAGGGAAATATACAGATAACAGTCACTGTGAGAGATTTTAATTTTCTGCTATCAGCGGTCGTAGAGCTGCCGACCTCTCTGGGGAAAGCAGGAAGGCCAAGACAACACAGGAAGGCGGGGTCACTGTATTCAATGTGGAGAAACATGAGATACGTCCTTGGCTTTCTCTCTGCACTTATCTCTCTTGACCTTTTTCAGTCCTGTCTCTCTCCGATCTCCATCACTGTCTGGCACATTTTTCAATTTATTTCCATCTCAACGACTCTGAGTTTGAGTCTTGCAAACACTTCTCAGACAGAGCATAGGTCTTCAGGAGAGTAGGTAAACATCAGTGGATGTGTGAGGAGTTATTTGCTGGTTTTAAAACAGACACTTATCTACACTATTGCCTTTCTGGCAAACAAGATCATCAGCATAAAGGCGATTTATTCCTATAAAGTCATTTTTATGCCTGAAACCCTATCGTCAGGTAGATGTCAGACAAAGTGATTGACAGCCTTTATTTAAATTTTCCCCGGCAAAGATTCTCGATGAGTGTTATATTAGACTTGAAAAAGACAGCGGGAGTAGATTTCTATTTCAAAACACGACTCACATGTACAGCAGAAAATCAGCAAGGTGATAAGAGGTACAGTTTTGTCCACAGGGGGGAGCCACAATCGGCACAAACAGAAGTTCCTCCCAGGAGCTTTGCATGTCATGTAGTTTTGGAAAAGGTATATAATCATACATGTTATATTTGGGTGTCCACATACTGTGGTCATGCAGGGACATACAAGACACGGTCAAAGAATGCAAAATATAGTTTTAATTACTGAACTTTATACTTCAGTGTCCTCGGATCTTTCTTCAGATAACATTTGTTTATATGTTTCCCTCAAGCTGTAAATATATTCTCCAATTGTGCATTACTTTGCATTGCACAGGAATAGAATCCATCACATAGAAATCATGCAGCTGCAGCAGCCTTTGTGGTTGTAGTGGTGTCTTTTTCACAGTGTGAACACCCTGAATCCACTCAGAAATAGCACTAACGAGAAACGTGTTTATATCTCAAAGTTGCACTCCCTCGCTGTCTCTCTCTCTCGCTCTAATTTATCTCCTACACAGCACACCCACATGCATTGGGCAGGGCGGAGCAGCCCCAGCTTTTGGATGTATTGTGGTTTCTGTGTCCTGCTGAGAAAGTCACAGCACAGACTGCCCCTCAGTGCTCGCACACGTTTTCTGAAAACACACACTCTTGTTCTATTAAGTTTAAATATAGAAGCCTGACTCAACCTCTCCAGCCCACACACACAGGCAACAACACACACAAACACACTGCGCTTGACCCAAACAAAGACTGTACGGCACACACTGACCCCCTGTGGTGAGCTGTGACCACTGCAAGTAATTATGTGGAGTCTCAGTAAGGCAAGCCTGCAGGACCTCAGTACTTATCGGACTGTCAAATACAAAATGACACCTTTAATATCTACTGATTTAATGTAGATAATACTTTAGTGGAATTGTATATCCAATGCAACTTAGTTTTTTGCAGGGCAGCAATCCACTCCACTGCACTTTAGAAATGTGTTAATGTACTCATACACATGCATAGATCTTTTTAGGATTTTAGGACAGGATGTTAGATTAACTGCAGTCCAAGAGAAGTCAGATTAGATTAAAAGAAGTGGGGGGAATTCATTATTTTAGCAATGAAGTAGGTTAGAAATGAATAACTTTTACCTCCTGAACCATTAAATTTCTGCAGCCAGACTAATGCATTAGTAATAATCTAATGACATACTTTATAATACATAAAAGAGACAGTGCCAAAATAGTCATCCATTATCAGGATGCGAAGGACAATGTGGAATGTGGAGGGTTGCAGTAAATTGTAAACAAAGGCTTTAACAGCAGCCTGTTGCTATGGTTACTCATTTTCAATACAGAATGTACCATGTAGCGAGAACGGTAAACTGTCTCTTCTGACGCAGTTTCTTTGTAGGTGACAATAGTGATAGTCAGAAAAATAATGTACACCCTGCATCCAATCAGAATGAAGTATAAACCCTGACCATGTTTAAAACACAATAACACACCGAGGACCTTTCTTTGCATGGTTTTATTTTCAATCATTTAAGTACATTTTCCTATCTTTGCTCAGTGCAGCACTTTTGCTTGTAAGTTCAGCATTAGTTCTCCTGAGCATTTCTTATCCGCACACAGTATACAGACTTCTGTTGTAGAGTTAAATACTTATTTACTGTTTTCAGACTCAGTGACAGGATTTGCATTTTCCACACAGACTCTGTTTGCGAACTCCTCTGTGTGTTTCCTTGCTCTAGTTTGGTTCTCATTTGAATAGTTCTCTTAAGACCTTTTACCAAAAAGAGCTATGCTATTGCACATACGTATATATCCAAGTTATCAAACAGGATAACTGGATAAAAGCCAAAGTTTCCTGGATGATAAGGACAATATAGAAATGATCTGTTTATGGAGCGCGCACCTGCATAATCAGGATATTTGGGTTTTCTTTTCTATGACGGCAGAAACAACTTAGAGACATCTGTTTTAAAGTCAAGGCAAGTACTTTTTTTAATGAATGTTCATATTGAAATTAGATTAATAACACTGTGATATATTTAAATAATGTGGTAAATAAATGACTTTATGGGCTACTTATAGTACCTACCACACATGTATTACTATGACATGTTGGATCGAGGGTGTGACTTTATAGCGCTCACTGTAAAATTGTTTTATTGGTTACAACTATTTATGACATATTTATCATGCTTTTAATACAGCCACTTGTATATGTATGTTTTTGTTTGCTCTTTTACACAACTGAATATCCTAACAGATAAATAAAGTTATTTGAAGTTGAAGTCTGAAGTATGTTGTGAAAGTGGTTATTCAAACACGAGCTGTGAAATGTTACAGTAGTTACAGTGTCGTAAAAAAACAAACAAGTGTAAATTTGTGTGTCCAATCAGCTGGCTTTTTCACCTTCACTTTTTTACTTTCATGACATTTACAAGCCCAGCGTGTCGACCAATGACGTGTACCACTTTAATGCTTTTAGTTTTAAAGATGTAAGAAAAATAAGTATTTAAAGCTATAAAACTCGTTGATCTTGGTTTTTTATTTAAGTGTTCAGACAAAAGCATCCGGGCTGAAGTGTTTTCAGGGGTCATGAGTGTCTACACCTACATGTTACTCCTTGGTGACCCATCGTAGTTCGCTCTTGACGTTCTGCAGCTCTGAGAGGTTAACAGCGGGCCCGGGCAGTTTCACCGCGCCCGGTAACGTCTTCTTCTCCTCTGACGTCTGTGCTGCAGCGCAGGGTGACTGCTCTGGTGACTGAGCCTGAGCCTACAAACAATCAAAATATAGAGCAGAAGCTGTTTATCATGAGTCTCCACTACCAAAGCATTTTAACAATATAAAGAAGGGGGGGGGGGGGGGGGAGAATGTGAAGAGAAGTCATCTTATGTGTTTTGATATCTGCTTGTCATAAAAGTTGAATTTAGTTTTCTGTATTAAGATACTGCATTTTTTGTGAGGAATTACATGTTTAATAAAAGTGCTTACAATGTTTTATGATATTAATGTTATTAACTTACTCAAGGACGTTTTAGCAGGGGCGGCTCAAAGTGTTGGCCAGGGGTGGCCTAGGCCCAAATCTGATTGGCAACCTTAAAATCCAGAGCTATCATTGACTATTTGTTTTGTCTTTTTCAACAGGCTGCTAGTAGTTTTCTTTGAATCAGCACATTTCCTATTTTTAGTCTTTAAAGTTTAACTTTGTCCTTAAGAAACGAAGCTTAGAAAATGTATATGTTGCCACTCTATAGTGTTACTTTCTGAAGGAAATAGATAAGATTAGTGGAGACATGAAAGGTCAATAAATGCTACTCATCCCAGAGTGTGAACACAAACTTTGTGCCACCCCTGAAAAAGGCATATTATGACTTCATGCACATTTTAATCAGGAGGCTCAAGTACTGACAGATTTGTCCTGGTTTTATTTCAAAGATTTATCGCTGTAACATGATCTCATGTCGGACCATTTTGAAGGATTTTACGACAGGTGTGGCTATTCAACCTCAAAACTTTGAGCTCTTACTTTCCTCCCTTCAACTTAAATTTAGCTGCTGTTGCTTTGACTCTTCGGGGCTATTTTGTCCCAACTTGGTACCAGTAGAAACACAGATGTGCTTTAAATATAGGTGCTCATAATTTTGCAGTAGTATTTCATGTTTGCACACAAACCTATTTGTTTTTCACTCAGTATAGATCTACAGATACCAGCTGATAAATATACTTCTCTCTCTTGTGAATGAGTGTGTCAGGGTTTTGGGTGTCTGTGTGTTTTCTCACCTCTTCTGTGTCTACTGTCTCCTCTCTCCTCTTCACAGGATGTCCCGCCCCTGGACGCAGAGCTCCCATCGGGATGTTCAAATTAGCCTGACGGATGGCAAGGAACAGCCAATGAGATATTGTCAACATTTAAACAAATTTGAGTTTCCTGTATGTGTGTGTATGTGTGTGTGCGTGCGTGTGTGTGTGTGTGTGTGTGTGTGTGTGTGTGTGTGTGTGTGCACGCTGTTTCCTCAAAACCCCTTGTTTTGGTTATGACCACTACTTCCTGGTAATCGTCATGTACCTGAAAGTATGATGTGTCTTTATGAAAATTGGGACACACACACACACATTTACACACACTTACAGAGCTCAGAGATCTGCCTGCTAACTTAATGTTCTTCTGCCGCCTGCCCCGACGTCCTGTCACTTGGATTTGATGTGTTTTGCATTGTACTGTACCTGTAATGTATTGTATATATGCTCATATTGTACAGCTGTACAGAGAGGGAGTGTGCTGTGTGTCACAGAGGATGCTGGTACTATTTTTTCTCCAGAGATTAAGGGTTTTAGGATTTGAGAGGATAAGTTCTGGAAGAATCGCCTCATTTGCAGCATGTTTGTTAAAGATTTGTATTACTCTAATGTTGCTTTAGCTGGGGTTGTTTACTGTGTTATGCTTTACGTGCTGTTAGCAATCATTTTTTGACACACCAACAGGCCTAACCAAATGTTAAAGGAAAACGATCAAGCTAAACTTTAAAAGCAATCATACGTTTACCTGTTGAAAGTATGTTTAATAGCTTCCACGCAGCTAGACAAGAATAGCTCTCTCTTATCTGTCTCTAAAGGAGAGCTGCAGCCAGGATATCATTTGCTTAGTCTAAAGGCTTGAAATTGTAACCTTAGATTTGCAAAACACTTGCACACATGCTCTCCCACTAACACCCGTAGGATGGCTTTTTGAGTCCTAAGTGAAACCTACAGTAAGATTCATGTTTTATATTCAAGCCCAGACCCAAATCTTTAGCTAAACCAAGTTTTTGTCCCAAAACACTTGCACACGTTTCACAGCATTTACCAAGCATTAGTAATCGTAACGTTGAAGGTTAACTTTAGGCACTAACTCCTGGGTAATAGTCTTGCATTAAACCCAATAATTGTCTTATTGCACTATTCTACACGGACTTTCTTGCCCTTTCTACACTGCAAAATAGAATAACAAACACAACACACAATGAAGAAAATGTAAAAAAAAATCTTGCGAGCTTACATATCTAAGGTTCGTTTGACATAGAAGCAGCTAGTTTGTCTCTCTAAAGTTTTAATACTAACCGTAAGGCTCCTTCAAAGCTGACTCATTGGATAGAAAAAGCCAATCAAATGTAATGCTAAGCTAAGCAGATTTTCTCAACGCTTAGATAGACATTACAGTGGTATTTACTCTCAGAAAGATATATGATAGAACATAGAGACTGAGCATGTATTAAAAGTGCTTCAAATACTTTTGACATAATTATTTTTGAGGCACACATATACGACCTGCAAAAAACTGCTCCCGACACACTTTTCAGTTGAGAACCACTAAATTAAAGTAGGCCTATACGTTATTTGTGCTCTCCTAAATCTTCTCCAAACAGCCTGAGCAGCCAAACATTTCTAGTAAGGACTTAAATATTTACTCATTTATCGTCTTTAAACGGCGCAAACACTATGATTTATCTCTGCTCCCCCACTTTAGGCTGAAAGTGCAAGACTAGTTGTTTATTAAAGAAGTAAATATTGGACTCTCCCTGGGAACTAAAGGCTGCAGTGCACAAGCTCTTTGGGGAACCTGAACAGATATTTAATGCTTAAGTTTTGGAGTTAGAAAATGAGATGCTCTGGAAGAAGGCTGAGAAGGATCAATCTTATCGGGTGTTTTGAGGAAAATATACAAATAATCAAAATAATGATTTATATGGAAGTCGAATGAATCCCTCCTGAGTAAACTTGCTCAAAGTGTTTTGTAAATATGAAAGGGAATCAAGGACACGATGGGGGACCAAAAACTCGAGGGCCAGCAGGGTCTGTGGTTAAAGACATTAAAACAGACATTTTTATGAATTGATCAGAGAATAACTCATCACAATTCAGATATATAAAGTTCAGACAGACTTCGCCTCTTGGTGAGAATGTTTTGTTTGCAATTGTATTTGTTGGGAACATTTGTCGCCTGACAGCCATTTTGGCCGCAATCCAACACTGTTTGAAGGTTGCCTTGTACTTAATAATAGTTCGGGAATAAAACAGAGTGTGTCAATTGCTAGAGTGGATCGATATCTGCCTCTCAGGCCAGAGGACGATGCTGATGCTTGGAAAAGTCAAATGCATACCACAAACAAGAGTTTATACTGACATTGTTAAAGGTGTCATTTTAATTACTTCTGACTGGCTTAAGCTCGATCTATGTCTTGCTGTTAAAATCCTAAATCTGGAGTTTAGCAGCTGCTTTAAGTTAAGTAATGTAAACAAACGTACTATTTTTTAGGAAAAAATCTGAAGCTCAATCAGGTATTGCCTCCCAAAATGATCAAATCTATAAAGAAAAGGTCAAACTAGCCTGCTGACATGAAGCTTTGAAGATGTTTTTGATAAAAACGTTATTATTTAATGTGAAATCGTGCTGCTGTTCTTGTTTGTGTTGGACTTATAAAGATGATTAAGTATTGCTGAGATGAGGACTTAACTGAGAAACCTCATATTTGTACTGTACTGGTGTGAAAAAACAATGTCCTGATGCCTATCCCATGGTTAGACATGACAATGAGCACAATGAGAAGAGAGACGGACGATGAGAAGAAAGCCTCTCTGACATGCACGCACAAAGCCATTACAACAGAAACAGTGATACAAAAAACCAGCAGTCTAACAGCAGTCTATGAAATAGTCACAAAATGTATCTATTGATTTCAATAAATGGACACGGATTTAGCACTTTAGCATTGTTTACGGACGATATGTATTTAACCTGGAAGTATTCTCTGCTGTGGACAACCAATATATCTTTCTTTTGAAAAAAAAGATTAGGTTGTTTCTTTCAACT
Source organism: Labrus bergylta (assembly GCF_963930695.1). Lineage (NCBI taxonomy): Eukaryota > Metazoa > Chordata > Actinopteri > Labriformes > Labridae > Labrus > Labrus bergylta. Next base: position 4,868,825 of record NC_089214.1, on the reverse strand, counting down.
GAACCATTGCAGATAGGATGACATGTGCGAGTATCGAATGTGCAAAGACTTGAGATTAAACTATTATTCAAGCACATTCACAACTTCTACTAAGTATTCATCAAGTCAAAGCCCCAAAACTACTTGGTTAGGTTTGGAAAAAGATCATGGTTTTGGCTAAATTGTTCAAAATAATTGACTTTTGCACGACTTTGGTTTCCAGACAGTTTCCCACCAAGAAGCTCTGAGGGCTAACTTTATTTCACATGTTGCTGGGAGTTAAACATTTAATTCCATCAGCATACAATTTCACGTTAAGAGCTTGTGGTAATTTCACCCAAATTTAAAAAAGGGAAATCCCTCATTCCTTGTATTTTTATTTCGTGATGATTTCATGAAATGCTGTGACGCTGGCCTGGGTTGGATACAGACAACACCTCATTCTTCGCCTTGCTACAACTCTGCACTAACAAAGCCTTGGTACTGTATATGCACAGTCTGAACTCTGTATTTGCCTTTACCAATAAATACTTTAATGTGTAAACAAGAGTGTCTTCTGGAGACTTTATTTGAACAGGACTAAGTTCAATTGCTATTTTATTCAAAAGCTTTAATACAATTTTATTCTTGCAACATATCTGAAGTGTTGTCAGGTAGAAATGAATCGCATAGCAGCCACAGAATTCATACAATATGGTTTTAAAGTTGTAAAATGCAATGAAAGTTCAGTTCAGGACACCCATTCACACAAACAAAGAGTGAGAGTTTTACCTGCAGGGCCTTAACGTTGGACGAAGGTTTGGACATTATCCCCCCGGTAAGTCCACTGACCTGGAGGAAGCAGAGACCACAGGCATCAGCTGTGTGTGTATTTGTGTGTGGATGTGTGAGTGTTGGGGGCACTGGGACTCTGTTTCGGTGGTTTTCAAGGCCTGGGATAGCATTTCAGTTGCTAAGCGACTCTTATAGAGTGAACCAGGTACAGGAACTGCTCTCTGAATCATTCATGAGAGGGAGACAGAGAGACAGCAGGAAATGTCAAATATAAGTCTAGCAGTGACTCAAGTGCAGCAGGAGTGTGCAAAGGAGAAACCTATCGTGAAGTAAGGCAGGATAAGTGGGAATTGTGAATCTAAATGCATTTCACTTTCCTCCACTGAGCCGGAGCAGCTGTGACAGGCTCCAAATGTGTTCGATTAAAGTCTCAAACCGTTAACTCTCCCATCCTGAAACATCCACAAATTGTTCAAGTTTGAGGCACGTTACTTAAACTTACAACTATGTTTCTAAAACTGCTCAAGAAATGTTTTCCAATGATGTTAGTAGCAATGAAATGTTATTTTAGGATTTTATATTGTTATTAATGGGAAGACACTGGAATCATTTATATGCTTCTATATGCTAGAAAACTTTAAGATTTTTAAAAGACTATCACATCCAAAAACAATGTGGGTTAGGGTTATAATTTAACAATGTAAAGCTTTTCTTCATGATTTAAGATTATGTGAGATAAAAAATGTTCCCTGGCAGCCTCAACCTTTTCCTCAATCACTTTGCCTGCTCACTCGCTTGCTAAATTGCCTTGCGACTGCTGGACGCGAGGCTAACAGGTAGCTAACAATTTCACGCCATGTAGCTCTTGCATAGCCGCAGTGTTCTCACAACCTTCCTACTTATCAGGTTAACATTTAATGGATTTATGTTTCACAGCTTTAATTATATCATGATTATGACATTTATGTTCATATTTCAGACCCCCTCAGATCTTTGTTTTTAAATGAGTCAGCAGGAAACATTAAATAGCTAAGCTAGGGAAAGTTTTCAACCAACTCCTTTAGCTACTGTTAGCTTATAGGTGGCTACAGATGACAATTCTGCAACAGCAGCTGATGGTTTTATTACCTGAGTACATTTTAATGTCTATTTGTATTGTGTTTGCCTGCTTTCTCTATTCTCTGAACATCTTGTTTTTCTTTTGCATAGATTAAAGTTGTATGTCTAAAAACAGAAGCAGAAAGCCAAGAGGAATGCAAAGCAGCGTGATAGTCAGCTGTTCAAAAAGTCCTAATTGTCAAAATGTGTAGGTTTCTGCTGAGGTTAATCTAGACTACCCTAACATTATAACTATATTGCACCAATGCCAGATTAATGCCAGAATTAGCTCTTAAAAAAATGACTGAATTGGTCTAAATTCAGTCTATGAATTTAACATTCCTTCTCTTCCTTATCTTTTAGCTTAGCCCGTTTTATATTATTTTCTACATCCGCCCCTCCTGCTGTTTCCTGGGTCGACACTGACCCAAGTGGTTTCTAATCGTAGAAGTTTCCATGGCCTATTTATCTTATCTATGAGTGGCTCAGAGGAGAGGACCAAAGAGGCAACCGCAGGCCCTCTGACTGCTGCTGCTGTATTCAATGGCAGCCCTTAGATACCGTTTCCAGGGTGCTGTTTGTGACACAAAATACAGTGAGAGCTTTGCCGTCCTTGACATGAGAGCAATAGCATGGACATCTTTAAATACACAACCAAAGACACACACACACACACACACACACACACACACACACACACACACACACACACACACACACACACACATGCTTGTGCTTACACAAGGGGATTATGTTAGCCATGAGTAGCAGCTGCCCCCCTGACGCCACACTGCAAAGCCTGACAAGCCCTTTCACTTTTACACAAACTGTCTGTCACACACACACACACACACACACACACACACACACACACACACACACACACACACACACACAGGCAGGCACACACATAACCTAAGGTCCAATTATTCCTCATACTTTAAATTATTCAAACATGGAAACTCTTTTAACCTGACCATAAGAACTTGTGGAATATCAACAAGAGAGCATATTTAAAAATGTGCAGAGTAGCATGAATTAACACAATTTTCTTTCTATGGTGAGATTTTATTTTTCAAGCTGCTATTAAGCCATGCAAGTATCAAAAGTTAGCTCTAGGGATGGTGATGTTATTGTTTGTCAGTCTATCCCTGGATCCACACTGAAATTCTTTTGAGAAATTGAATGAGGAAATTGTGTTAGGATGAACTTAGTCCTTAAAGGATGAATCCAAATGACTTTTGTGATCCTTTGTAGATGAGGTTGAAATTTTTGGTTCAGACTGAAATATCTGGATGACTATTTGATCAATTGTTGTGAATTCATGGATGGTTTCCACAATATACTGTACCTGCAAAACTAAAAGAACCGTGGATCACTTTCTTTGTTTTGGTGCTAAAGAAAGAAAGTCAGCAAATTTACATTTTATGCTGAACAGAAATAATCATTGTATCATTGATATTGTCGGCTTGTTAGCATCCTAAAGTTCAATATTCATATCTATCAATTATGATGTTAAATTTCCATAAAAGTAACGTTCAAAAGTAACTTTAACATGATTGAATGGTCTATGGCAAGAAACTCTTGCCATAGACCTCCATGGTCTTCAAAATATATTAATTAGCAGCAACATTAAAAGATACAAAAAAGGAAATATGTGTAACCTTCAAAGGAATAATTTAACATTTTGGAAACAACTTCTACCTTCTTTTTTTGTATTATTTCTTTTTCATAGGGTTCATACCATTTTTGGATGCATGCTAAATGTGAAAAATGTGAAGCCATTGCCGGCAGGCCATTAGCTTAGCTTAGCATAGCATAAACACTGTCAGCATGGGAAACAGCTAGTATGCATCTATCCATAAGGTCAACTAATCTGATTAACCAACACCTCTAGATCTAATTTACTTAAAAACACTTTATATCCCATTTCTTGTGGATTTAATAAGTCTATGTGCTGGACGTTTTATTCGGCGGGAAGTCGAGCTAAGCTGTCGTTAGCTCCGTGTTTAGGCTACAGATATGAGAGTTGAGCCAATTTTCTTATTAACTCCTAAAAGAAAGCAAATAAGCTTTTTTTTCCATTCCAAAAGTTGAACTATAACGTTAAAGATTAGCACTTTAATAGGAACTAATAAACCTTGCCAGGATCACATGCAGGCAGTGAGGAAAAGTTATTTTGAGACAGTCTAATCTAATATAGGCTACACTTCAAGACTACAAGATGCCGAATGAAATGACGATTGCTATTCAAATGGAAACACCTATTCAAACGCTCTAACAAATATAAACAAAGCATATGTAACTCACCTAGGGACACAACACAAAGGTCAAATGCTTGGCTGTAAACGCTCTCGGACTTCTTTTGCTGGGTTACTTTCTGTCCATCTCTCACACTCTAGTTTCCTCTCGACTCTTCATCTCTTTCTTTACCCTTCTCGTTTCTTCTTCCCTCTGCCCTCTCTCTTTCTCTCTCTCACTCTCTCTGCCTCGTAAGTGGTAGAAGGATTCCTCTCATATCTGGGATTTGTTCTCACTATAAATAGAAGATGGATACGCAGAGGGGACCTGCTTTCTGTCCACACACTCACACACTCTTAGACACACATGGACACACAGAGTGACGAACCAAAACATTGTCAAACATCGGCACCGTGCAGCTTAATCTCTGAGATTTAACCACCTTTTAAGGGTTTTCAACTGCGGAAACAGTCAAATGTTCCAGTGCTTGAAGTTACTTAACCAAACCTCTTTCAAAAAGTGGAACATCTGAGCAGGAAACACAAAACTGATCTTACGATATGCAAAAATGTTTATTGTGCCGTGTGTGCTATTTTGGTTTGAGCATACATCTGAAATCAAGTTTTACAAGTTGACTTTTACCTGCAAGACCAAACCCCATTCAGAAAAACAAGCATTTAAGAAGGAAATACTCAAAAACATAGCTGTCTGCATCTGATATTTATAATGAGAAGCACAGTCCTTGATTTGAACATTTTTTTTACTTTTGGTTCCACTTGGGGGTTATTTTTAACCTTCTAAACCAAACTCCATTCAGAAAATAAAACATTTAAGCATGAAACTCCAAAACACATGAATACAGTACCTGCTTAAACAAATGTGGTCATTGATTTAAACCTTTCCTGACAGTTTCCATACAACATTGAGGGAAATTAATTAGCTGCAGACCGAACTTCATTCAGAAATTAGGGCGTTCAAAGTAAAAATGTGCCACATTTTATACATAAATATATCAGAAATCAAGTATCCTGTGTAAATGTCTCTCTGAGTCATGACCGTCTACAATGAGAAGTGAGAGTCCCGACGGTTGTGTTGTTGTCTTAGCCGTATTTACATCATGTTTACATGGACGGGACGGCCAGCCAGCTCATCCCTTTGCGTGAGGGACGAGAGAAAAGTCAAATAACACATCCTACTCACTTCTTAATTGGATGTCTCACGGTCATTCTCTATCACTTTACATGCAGTGTTGAGCTACAGGCTAACATAAGCACGCTAACACAACAAGGCGGGTCACAGGTAATTGCAGCTCTAGCAAAGGACATTTCTGTTTGCCGCTTGTGCTTAAAGGCTTTATATATGATTTTTTGATCCAGCAGATGTCGCCCTTGAGCACCAGCATGAAACCAAAACAACTTGCGGTGCATTGTTATGTTAGCATGCTAATGCTAGCGATCTTTATTATGCTGGTATCTTCACACTGCATGTAAATTTACCTGAAATGAGCGTGATCTAGAAACACAGTTAAGCAGTGAGTACAGTATGTTATTCTTCTTTTCTCTAGTCCCTCAATTAAACAACTTTTATACACGAGGGGAGGAGTCAGCCGGCCGTCCTGGCGATGTAAACAAATTGAAGATAGGACTCTGAAAACTCTGAAAACATCACAGACAGTGGGACTCGAGTGTTACACCCATTGTAGACAGTCATGACTCACAGAGTTATTTTCAGAGGATATACTTGATTTTTACATTTAAGTGTGAAATCACATATAAAGCCTTAAATGGTGTTTGATTATGATGCGTTCTAATTGATAACTCCTTTGTGCAAACGAGAGGAGTTAGGGAGATTTGTCACTGGAGGAGAGCGGAGGCTTTAATATAAGGCGGAGGTGGTGCCAAACAGCAGTTTGTTTTGGTTTCAAAACAAACTGCGCGACATCTACTGGATTACAAAGTCGCACATTCTTCCTTTAAGCATGAAATACCAAGACACAATACTGCCTGCCTAAAAAATTCTCTAATACTTATATTGACACGACGAGTACCTCATTTGAACCTCTCCAATTTGCATTAGGTTCTAATTGTAGTAGAATTTCCATTGATGGAAATCATTTACCTGATAGAGTTGGTTCTAAATGTGGCACACCTTATTAGAACTAGATGTAGTTACAATTCAATGTTACTTCGAGAATTGAACCGCAGGACCAAAAAAAACATTTGAGAATGACACATTTAAACGACATAAATATCTACTTCTATTCACACATGTTTATGTGAATATAAAATCTTCTTAAAATGGTTTTAAGATAATCAAAGTAATGGTTGTTATTGAGGGAAACATGGGACCAGGTACATGTCTGCTTACATGCATCTTCATCAAACTCAGACACTTGAGTCCCCAAAACACTCCTTCTCATCTTTGTGACTAAAATGGCACTGCCCTATTTCTGCTCTGACACTCACACACACACACACGCTTATACACACGCAGAAGTGATCATGCTGGTATATCAACATTTAAACACTGATGCTCATCGACGGGCCCAGAAGGGAGCTGTGATCTCCCAGAGTTAAAGGTATGAGTGTGTGTGTGTTTGTGTGTGGATGTGTGTGCGCTGTCTTACCTCCTGACGTGCGTGGCTGCTCTGCCCGGCCTGCTCGCTCTCTGAGGTCCTCTTCAGCTACCTGACCTGTTTCCGCTCGCCCTGATTGGCTTGGAAACACACGAGACTCCTCCCTGAGCAGAATCCGAGTCATTAGGAGAGAAGCAGAATGAGTTATCCGCCTGAGAGTGTGTTTTTTGTTTCTATCTTAAGTTGTGTTTTCTCATCTGCTCATTTGACATCTCTTGAGGCGTGTGAACTCACCTTTCTCTCATGCAGCGTTTCCTCTCATCAAGTTGTCCACCTTCATTGCATCAAACCACAAGGATCCTGTAGAGTCCCTCCTGTAATACTTATCTTCTTCATGCCCAGGTAGTAAAATGACCAACTCAAATGCAGGCTTGTTATGTAGTTCAGACTATGCAAATTCAAACTACATACGCACACATGCACTGGTCTCACCTGTTGGCAGGGACAGCCCAACCTTTTAAAGCTTCATCACTGAATGTCTTTATTGTTTATAACCTATAAACCATGACTTTGGCATCTCTGTTTCTGAAGTTCTGTGGTTAGCTGCTTGGCTAATAACAAAATATCAAGGCGGGACTCACTGAATTAGCTGCTAAAGAAATGCTGTTGTATGGGTGATATTTTTCTACAGATGCATATTTGTGTCTAGAGATCTGGGAAAATTATAATGAAGCTTCCATCTGTAGTTTACACATAGTGGTCTCCTGAAAATGACACCACAGTAACAGGAGGTCAGAGGGCACTGGAAGAATTGGGAGAGAGAGAAATGAAGAACAGCATCAGTGCAGAAAGATTTGTGGAGCTCCATATTTCAACAATCACCCAAAAAAAACAACAATAATTGAATGCGCTCAACCCGTCCACTATATAAAACATGGCCGTAGTCTCAGTGACATCACCCATTAGTTTCTGGAGCTCAATTTTGAAGCCTATTGATTGTTTTTGCCATCTTGAAAATGCTTTTTTTTCTTTACATCTTGGCCTTTGGTTTAAGTTGGAAAAGCTGTATTTGGAGAATAAATAACTTTTAGTGTTTTAATAAGTCAATAAAAAAATGCAGCCACGTGATGATGAAAGTATAAGAAATGACAAGCCGGCTGAAAGATGAGTCCTCCTGCTGATTTAATCAGAGATCAAATAATTGTTTTCGCTGCACTATAGTTAGTTCTTCTTGATGCCAGTCAGCTGTTAGTGTTTGCTTGGCACTAAACTGGAGTTGGGGGGTCACATGAACATGAGGGCATTGCCCTGTGCGTCTGCTCAAGCTGCTCATGTTGTCGCTCCAACAACAGAGAGAAGACACAAATATTTCATTTCATTCTCAAGCAGCTTTCTGACTGACTGAGGTGAGTAAATAGATGGGAGTTAAGTTACTTGTAGCACACAGAATGAGAAATGAATCCAAAGATTTGTCACTTGGATACAATATACTGAGAGGATCTGTGAGACACTGAATGGTCACAACATTACTGGACTGGCATCAACACGTGAAGCTTCATCAACAAGCAGTTTTATGTTTCCTCGGTCCTGTTTATGGCTCAATGAGTCAGACCGAGAGCTGGTTTTCTTGTCGCGACTGAATCAGACCATCAACATTTATCAGTGTCCTTTTACTTTCCTGACCTTTTGGATGTATGAAACCTCATATCCAGACCCGCGCTCTCATTTTTTATCAGTGCAGCTAAAAGCCAAATCAACCCTGATCGATTGTTTTGAGCTCCATTTAGACAAGCATAGTGCTGCCTTCAGGTTCTCTTAAAGTCTGTAAAAATAATGTATTTTTTCTTCTGGTAAATTTAACCTTTCTTGAAATAAAGTAGTCAAGTTTGGTGGTGTTTACGTTTAGATCACAACATTTCTGGTTGTAACAAATGCATGCCATCACATCTGTGGAGCTTGATAAATGTAATGTATTTACATCTATTGGAATTAGAATTTTCTGGTTCACAGCATGGGACTTGTCTTTCCACAGATGCATAGAGAATGACTTAGTTAACACGTTTTTGTTAAACTCTTGGATTCGCAAGTTAATATTTCACATTATTGAGGAAATATATGAAATAGGCTTTATGGATTTTGTCTTTATTTAGAGAGAGGACAGTGGACAGAGTCAGACATTGACGAGAGAGACAGTGGGGAAATGACATGCAAGAAAGGGACCAGAGGTCGGATTTGAACCTGGGCAGCCTGCTTGGAGGACTGTAGCCTCCGTACATGGGGCGCAGGCACTAACCACTAGGCTACCAGTGCGCCGACTATGGTTATTGATTATGATGAAACACTGATACTCAGATCCTTACTCACTCAAAAATATTATATGTGCTTATAACATGTAGAAAATGTTCAACATAGAGAGAGAGATAGATAGATAGATAGATAGATAGATAGATAGACAAACATAAAGGCAGAACATGATATTAGTAATGGAGAGAGCTGGACTCATATTGGAGAGATCAGAAAATAATCTGGTTTTGTTTTGTCCTGGCTTTATGGAGAGGTGAAGTGTACCTCTTGTGTTGTTGTTTGTCTATTGGGTGTTACTATAATAAAAATTATTAAAAAAAAAAAAAAAAATCTAGATTGTAATGAAGGCCCAAGATGCATAATTTAATTATCTATTGAGAACTGAATCTAAGCTAGTGGTGGAGTTAATGTACATCCAGCAGATGGCAGTAATGCAACTTCTTAAATGCCAGCTGCCACTAAAACTCAAAGAAGAAGAAGAAGCAACCCGGAAGTTTGCTGCAGAGTGCTGACGGTTGTTTTCATACAGAGCGGTGCATCTTTGACAACAAGTCCTTTTGTATTCAGGAGTTTACTTTCCACATTTTTAACGTAGCGCTAAGAGACGAGTGGCGGCTGATTGCGGAGTGATAAAGAGCGGGCGGAGGGAGTGATGGAGACCGGGCGCATTGATTTCTTCTGTGTGAGGAGAGTCCTCTGACGCACCATGATCCCTGTTCCTCTGCTGGTGTGTGTGATGGCAGTCTGGTGCTCCGTCTACCTCGCCGACACACTGCTGAAGGTGAGACAAAGGTGTTCCTGTCACAGCTGACACACAGGGAGAAGAAAAACAAGAAACAGCCTCACGACACACAGGTCGTTTTGATTGGAGGGGGGTTTATCTCCCACTTACTTTCACCTGCAGGAACTATTTCCTGGAATTATGAAGGATCTGGTTTTCATAGGAACCCACAGGAGACTCATTTATATGTTGATAATGAGAAATAATAATACATGCAGAAAGAAATACAGCTAGTTTAGCATTAACACATTTATTTATACAGCACAAATTAATGCAAAGTGCTTCACATAAGACATTAAAAGGTTAGTGATACAGTAAAAAAGAAACATTTAAAAAAGAGGATTGTTACGGCCTCCTTCACAAAAGTAAATAATGTCAGCAAGGCTCAACACAGAGAGATAAAACATTTCACTTTTAACCCTGAGCTTTATTGAACAGAAGTCATCATCATGCCCTGTCAAAAAACAACAACTAATCACAGATAAATAAAAGGACTGAAGATGGGAAGGAGCCAAGATGGCAACTTAAATGATCTAAAACAAGACCGCTGGTGGTCTCCAGCTCAAACTGAAGTAACAGAGTCCAGCAATCTGAACATGCCCGGGGAAAAAAACTGGATTGGGGAGGATACAGGGAACAATAACTCCTCTGTGCATTTCTCTGTCAGGTGTGCAGCAGGTAGGTAGAGAGAGAGAGAGGGGAGAGAGAGAGAGAGAGAGGGAGGGGGAGAGAGAGAGAGAGGGAGAGGGGGAGAGAGAGGGAGAGGGAGAGAGAGAGAGGGGGAGGGAGGAGAGAGAGAGAGAGGGAGAGAGAGAGAGGGGGAGAGAGATGAGGAGAGAGAGGGAGGGAGAGAGCGAGAGGGGGAGAGAGAGAGAGGGGGGAGAGAGAGGGAGAGAGAGAGGGAGGGAGAGAGAGAGAGAGAGAGGGAGGGAGGGAGGGAGGGAGAGAGAGAGGGGGAGGAGAGAGAGGGAGGGGGAGAGAGAGAGGGGGGAGAGGGAGGGAGAGAGCGAGAGGGGGAGAGAGAGAGAGAGGAGAGGGAGAGGGAGAGAGAGAGAGAGAGGAGAGAGAGGGAGGGAGAGAGCGGAGAGGGGGAGAGAGAGAGAGGGGGAGAGAGAGGGAGAGAGAGAGGGAGGGAGAGAGAGAGAGAGGGAGGGGAGGGAGGGAGGGAGAGAGAGAGGGGAGGGAGAGAGGAGGGAGGGGGAGAGAGAGAGGGGGAGAGGGAGGAGAGAGCGAGAGGGGGAGAGAGAGGGAGAGGGAGGGAGAGAGAGAGAGAGGGGAGGGAGAGAGCGAGAGGGGGAGAGAGAGAGAGAGAGAGGGAGGGAGAGAGCGAGAGAGGGGGAGGGAGAGAGAGAGAGGAGAGGGAGGGAGAGAGCGAGAGGGGGAGGGAGAGGGAGGGAGAGAGAGAGAGAGAGAGGGAGGGAGAGAGCGAGAGAGAGAGGGGGGAGAGAGAGAGGGAGAGAGAGGTAGAGAGAGAGAGGTAGAGAGAGAGAGAGGGAGAGAGAGGGAGAGAGAGGGAGAGAGAGAGGTAGAGAGGGAGAGGTAGAGAGAGAGAGGTAAGAGAGAGAGGGAGAGAGAGAGAGGTAGAGAGAGAGGTAGAGAGAGAGAGGGAGAGAGGAGAGGTAGAGAGAGGTAGAGAGAGAGAGGAGAGGTAGAGAGAGAGGGGAGAGAGAGTAGAGTGAGAGAGAGAGTGAGAGAGAGAGGTAGAGAGAGAGAGGTAGAGTGAGAGGGAGAGAGAGAGGTAGAGAGAGAGGTAGAGAGAGAGAGAGAGGTAGAGAGAGAGAGGTAGAGAGAGAGAGGTGAGAGAGAGGTAGAGAGAGAGGGTGAGAGAGTGGGAGGGTGAGGAGAGAGTGATGAGGGAGAGAGAGAGAGAGAGAGAGGTAGAGAGAGGGAGGAGAGAGGTGAGAGAGGTAGAGAGAGAGAGAGGGAGAGAGAGAGGTTGTGTGAGTGGTGTGTTTGTGTGTGTGTGTGAGAGTGAGTGAGTGAGAGTGTGTGTGAGTGAGAGTGAGAGTGAGTGTGAGAGTGAGTGAGAGTGTGTGAGAGGGTGTGAGAGAGAGGGAGGTGAGAGAGAGTGAGGAGGTAGTGTGAGAGTGAGAGGTGAGAGAGAGAGGATGAGAGGAGGAGGGAGTGAGAGAGAGAGAGAGGTGAGAGAGAGAGGAGGTAGAGAGTGAGAGTGAGTGAGGGAGGAGTGAGTGAGGTAGAGAGAGTGAGAGAGTAGAGTTGAGAGAGAGAGTGAGGGAGAGAGAGAGGTAGAGAGAGAGGGAGAGAGAGGTAGATATTAAGATTATGATGCTGCAGATTCAGATAACTTTATTTATCCATTAAGAACTTCAGTTGTGATAAAAGTATCGGCGCTCACACGCGGTTAACTTCTGGATCATTTTCTCTTCTTTTTTTTCCCTCAGTCATCAGCGAAGCATCGGATCAGCTACGAGTCGTGGTTGGCGAGCCGAGGGCTGATGTTGTCTCCTTTCCATCTGAGATGGCAGACCACCATGTTCAACCGGCTGTTTGCGTACTGCGCCCGCATCAACCCTCGAGCCCTCTACATTTGGTGAGGACGCCCTTCTTTTTTTTAATTTAATTTTTTGTTTTAATTACTGAACCTGAACTGTTTCTGCGTCATGTCTTCACTTGTTCACACTTCTACAGTCCTGCTGATTTAAAGTAGCCTCATGTTTTTGGAGGGATTTCCAGAAGGTCATCTTAAACTACAAGATGCTTTAGTGTTAAACTTCTTATTAAATTCACTTTATACAAAATAATCCAAACAAATAACAATAATTAATCACGTGACAGAAGAGGTCATGACATTATTGGATACTCCAGGAGTTAAAAAACAAAGGTAATGCATCACATAGAAATTGATAAAAAAAAACAAATTATGGAAATAAAATAGTTTTTAAATAGTTTAAGATCATGTTTAATTTATTCAAACAAATAAGGCTTGGTATTTATCCAATGTTATTTCCTTTACAAACCACTATGAAGGTTAAATTTAGAGTACCAGTACTGGAATTATGTGGTTCCTATCAAGCCCTTAACAAAACTACAACATAAAATATCACTCAGGGTCTTTAGTATTTAATTGTGAAGCTGCTTAACTTTCTCACATCATCACGTATTGTTTGGCTTTTTCCTCTGCACTGTCACCTTTTCTGCACCTGAACCTTTATTTTGTTTTCAGATTCAATCAGCACATCTCTCAGGGCTCCGGGGTAAATCGAATTGCTTGAAATACTTTCCATATTGTTAAATTGTGCTACTCTTCTAGGTTCAACGGTGGTCTGGTGTTCGGTATTGTTGCCATGGTGGGCTCTGTGGTGCTGCTGATAAGGACGCTGCAGCAGACGCTCGCTCAGATGACCACAAATAACCCTCGCATGGGAGGTCAGCAGGCGCTGCAGGTGGTGGTATGTACACACAGAACTGGACATTTATATGTTTTATTGATACATGCACAGCAGGTGTACTGAACTGTATTTTACAGTACATAGAGGAGGGGGTTGTCTGCAGGTTTCAGCGTCGCCTTTCAACAAGAAAATATGCTTGAGGCGTCTCTTGATAAAAATCAAAGACAGACATTTGGCTCTTCTGCTCATATATTCATTTAAATGAGTTTTTTACAGCGTTGTGAGTCTCTCTCCAGTGTACAGGGCCGCAGATTAAGTGGAGTTTAGAGCTTTTAATGTCCTTGAAAGTTCACACTAAGCTTGTAATATTCAAATGAGGGGGCGGAAAAAATGCCCCCAATTATGTGAAGGGCCCTTTTTTTTTTTTTTTTCTCCTCTTCTCAGTTTTTATTCATTGAGGTGTCAAATAGCCGTGCATTAATGTGAGCACTATCCCCAGTGGATCACTGTATGTGATTCATGGGAAGCTATTAGAAGGACATTTATAAGCCAGTATTCAGCTGGGAGCTGCAGAAAATGCAGCTCGGTGTGGGAGGAAAAGTGCAGACCACAAAGAAACGCTCGGCTTCAGGAGAACATGGAGCAGTTCATAAAAAGAAAGAAACGAAAGAATTTCTAGCTCAATTTAATGTTCTATAAAAAAAGGTGATAAAATAACTTCATGGTTGATATAATAAAGGCAACAAGTTGTTTCTCCATTCACAGTAACTGCTGGAGCCCTTGTTGTGTTTCTGTGTCAGTCACTGTCATGTTTCTTCTTCTTCTCTGCTCATGTGTGTGACTTTAGGTCCCGGGAGTCAATCTGCCCACCAGTCAGCTGGCCTACTTCTTCATCGCCCTGCTGCTCAGCGGTGTCATACATGAGCTTGGCCACGCCGTGGCAGCACTGAGGTAAAACACACAGCACCTTCTTTTGTTTTTACACAAACTCAAACTGGTTCCATTTTCCTCTCCTATTTTCCATTTGGATGCTTTAAATCCTGGTTGTATATATTCCCATTCTTAGTTTTGATTTTTTTAGTGCTTATTTACTTTGTATTTAATATTATATTGTGTTTAAATTTGCTAATATTGTGTTTTTTACTCATATTGTGTGTAACCTGCTGCTGTAACGCCACAATTTCCCAGTTTGGGATCAATAAAGTAATTCTATTCTGTTCTATTCTATTATTAAGGTGTGTCCAAACTACAGTTAACATGTGAATAAATAATTCCTCTGTACACATGCTTGGTCACACATCTGACATAAGAGTAGATGTTATATTAATTGATCTTGTGAATTTTATCAACAATGCAGTACTGTGACTCTATTGAGGCTGTCAAAATGTTGAATACTTCAATATTTTTCCTTTTATCAAATGTTTTTATAATGACACAATCTCTGTTTTTTTTAGTGATCTTAGTATCAAAAAGTACAAAAGCTTTAAAAAACTAAAGCTCTTTAGCTCTGTTTGGCATCTCATGAAAATGCAAAAAGGTACAAAATGTCTCCTACAGAGACAGAGCAAAAGAGGCGACGCAGCGTTATTCAGACAGTGTGAAAGAGGTCGCTTAGATCCCTTTTCTAAATCTGTAAAAGTCTGTATTAGTGTGTTTATGTAGGATCCCGTCACTCATAGTACACTGGTCATGTTAAAGCTTTTAATGTTTTCTTTTCCTGGTCATGTTAAAGCTTTTAATGTTTTCTTTTCCTGGTCATGTTAAGGCTTTTAATGTTTTCTTTTCCTGGTCGTTCTGACCCCCAACAGGGAGCAGGTGCGAGTGAACGGCTTCGGCATGTTTGTGTTTGTGGTGTATCCCGGTGCGTTCGTCGACCTGTTCACCACACACCTCAACCTCGTGTCCCCCACTCAGCAGCTCCGCATCTTCTGTGCCGGTAAGCCTTTTTTAAAATTATTTTACTGATTGTTTCAATCACTCCGTACAGCGGAGGCGATAATCCTGATTATTATTATTTATTTTTCTCCTGCTAATGTGATCACCGCTGTTAATCACAGGGATTTGAATCATTCTGTTAGAAACTTGTTTCTGTGTCAGCGGTGAAGGTCACACTGAGGTCGGTAATGTCTGAACAGCAGACAGCTGCTTCACATCAAATCATTTCACTCTGCAATTAAGAAAATTAGATCTTAATAGACTGATTGCTGGGGCTGGCAGTTATTCACGCTCGAATGTGATGATAAATGTTTCCTACGGTGGCCTGTAGGAGACATCAGTCAGGGCCAGTTAAAGTGATTATTTTCAATGCAGGTTGGTCTAGAAGAATTTTGAAAAGCTGTGATCAGGTAACAGTCGAAAGGACTTTTGCAACTACGAGAAAGGATTTCATGGAAATAAGAATAAATGTTATAAAAAAGCTGGATAATTATTGGACTCTATGGTTTTAAGCTCTTTGCATTCTTTTAAAACGAGGGGTATACAGCCAGTACTGTGAATACACAATGCTCACATTTGTGTATTCTTCTTAATGACATTTAGAAGATTAATTCAGTCACTTTCTTGGGTTTTAAATCCATACAAATTCTTGGAGGTACCCTGTAGAAGAGGGGCCTCAGTTTAGAAATATTGTTGTTACAAGTTCAGAGTCCTGTGATCAAAAATTCTACGTTTTTTGCTTTAAAGATACAATATGTAGATTCGACCACCAGGGGGCTCTAGATAAATATTACAATAACAAGAGATGACGTCCAGGCTAGCGGGTAATCACAAGCTAATGCTAATGTTAGGCGGAACGATAACTTTAAAAGTATTTGTTATGATTTACTGTCAGTTCAAGTCTTTTAAATAAGTTATTAAGCTTTTTTTTAGAATGCTAATACTAAACCTTACTCGCTAATGCAGTATGCTACCATTTAAAGCTAATAAGATGATCAATAAATGTTTGTTACGGCTTAAGATACGTTTTTTTTTTTTTTTTCCAAACAGCTAAAAAACGAATGTAGCCGGCAAAGACTTAAAACGTACTCACTTACGCAGCATGCTAATGCTAATTTGAGCCAAAACCATGGTAATTAACAATTTCAGCTAATTAAATATCTATTTTTACTTCTTATGATAACCTACCGCTGTTGCTACTGGATAAAATATTTTCGATTCTGTACATACATTTAATGTTTTTAACACACAAAGTACCGAAACTGTTCTTGAGTTTCATCTTTTTAAGCCCCACAAACTGTCCGGGGTTGATGCTCCGTGTCAGCATGTTTGACAGTTGAATTCCAGTTATACTCAACAAACAGAAAGAAAACGGATGTCAGGATGATTTGTTGTTCTGAGACTCCTAACTCGCAGCAAAACGCTCTTGTGTCAGTTTGCTGCCAGAGTGTATAACAGCAGGACACAGATGACACACCGGGACTCTCTGGTTGCTGTTTGCAGCCTTCAGAGGGCGCTGCAGAGCTTCTCCACAACCATCTGCATCTCTAACCTCGATAGCATATTCCTCAAGGCTTTTCCACAGCTCACTATGACAAGTAAATAACTGGGTTGGGCGGCTGCAGGCACCGAACCGTGACGTCCAATCAAACCATGTGACAAACACGACAGAGAGAGAGAGAGAGAGAGAGAGAGAGAGAGAGATGTTGTTCCCATCAGGGGAGTGGTGACATAACGGCATGCTGAGTTTATTTATCCGTCTCTCTCTGTCTGTCCACAGTGGAGACGGCTCTGTGCGCAGCGGGTTCTCTCACATAACATGCTTATTAATGAATCCTGTTGAGAGGTGATGCAACCTTTAAAGTCTGTTAACTGTAAAAAGTCAATTTGTAGAATGTTTGCACCCTTAGCTCCGTGTTTCACAACTTTGGGTGAAGTATTTCTTCTTTAAGTTGGATGCAGTAATGAGCATTGACTATATCCTACTGTCTTACTCCTGTCTGCTCTCCCTCCTTCCTTTGGTTAGCCTTTTGCCTCCTGCTGTCTCCTGTCACCACATTGCTTCTTTTTTCTTTCTTTTTTAACCTTCTCAGAAAAATAAGCTTTTAAAGTGTGTGGTTTGACCTTGAGAGGCAGGGACACATTTCCCTGATGTGGTTTTGGTCAACTGAATGTTTCATTTAGCATAATTCAGATGGTATAGAGATCTATTTTTAGTGAGAGGTGGTTACTGTTTTTCCTCGACATCCTACACAGTATGGAGACACCGTGCAACACTGTTGTAACAACACGGCTGTAGTACATCACCTTGTTTTTTTAGTTAGAGGCCTCTTTTCACTTAAAGAACAGCAGGAATATAAAATGTTATTCATAATTCTACGGGTTTGCTTTCGATGTGATGAGCACATGAGATTAGATTAGTCCCACCTTTGTCATAAATCAGCGTGACAGGTTTAATTAAGATTTTTGTCTAATGTTCCCAAATTAGGTTTTCAAAAGTTATTTTTAGAACTTATCTTAAAGGAGCAATATGTTAGATATCTACTTAATTAAATCATAAAATGACTTTACTGTGTCGTCAGACATTAAGAAAACTTTGTCAACAAACCAACAGGTGTTGCAGCGATGGAACTGATTCAGATATAACTGATTCTACCCGACCTAAAAAGCCTTTTTTATGATAAGCTGCATGAGCAGAAACGTGGTAACACTCGGATAAATGTTGGAGATGCTTTTGAAAATGAAAACGCAGAAAGGTTTCAGGAGCGATGCAGAGCTGGCTAAACACTGAAGCTTCCCTGTCCATGACATGGCAACCTGTGTGCACATCGACTTTAGGGAGGAGGGGGGCGGGACGAGACAGCTTTCTTCAATGATTTGAATTTGGACTGCAGTACCCAATCTGAACACTAGGTGTCACAGTTACATATTGCTCCTTTAAGGCATAAAAATAAACCTAAAAACTCCAACGTAAAACGGACAATTGAAAAGTAAGTACGTGTTCCTGTTTTCTCTCTCCAGGAGTGTGGCACAACTTTGTTCTGTGTGTGGCAGCGTTGGCCTTCCTCTTCCTGTTGCCTGTTTTCCTGTTTCCAATGTACTACACCGGAGCCGGGGCGCTGGTCACCGAGGTTATCCAGGTGAATGTTACTTCTATCCTGATATATTACCTGTTAAACACACGTTCATTTAATGTTTGACTTTGGAGTAACAACACATGAGAATCCTTTTATGCCTCTATCGTGTGTCTGTCCTTTAAGAAGTCTCCTTTTCCACTAAATCATGTTTTCAATGTCACAGTAATCGATGTTTTATCGAGGCAAAGTGAACGGGGCATGAAATTATATTTTAAATCGTCTACAGTTGGCTGCTGAAGGTGTTTAATGTTAAGATTATGTAGTTAGCAAACAAACAGATAAGAGGTTTCAAACCATCAATCTTCTCTTTTTGTTGACCAGTTTTAACCACTTCATGTTTCCTCCTCGCGTCCTCCTCTGGAGCAGGGCTCTGCGGCTGACGGTCCTCGGGGTCTGTCGGTCGGGGACATCGTGACGGGGCTGGAGAAGTGTCCGGTTAAGGGAGTGGAGGACTGGAGCAGCTGCCTGTCTCGCCTCTCTTACACCCCGCAGACAGGATACTGCGTCCCTGTCATCAGCCTGCAGCCCAGCTGGGCCCACGGACGAGGTGAGAGAGGGCACCCAAAGGTCCTCTTTAAACATCACTATAGACAGATTATTATTATTTTTAATTGTAGAGTAATAATAGGATGTATTTTTGTTAGAGCAACTCTTTTATTTAATTTTGTCTGTAATTGAGCTCAATGTAATAAGTTGAAGCTCTTGTTGCTTATCTGAAGTCTCTGATTATTCCCATTGTATAAACTAGACTTCATCATAACAGATAAGTACAAACACTGAAGCTGTTTTATTAGAATACATTTCTTTTTTAGAGGTGCAATCACCTGAATGTTCAGTGAGCAGAGTATGAATCTGCAGCCACTCAATGTTTTTCATTTATGTATGTTTGTATGCATTCATGTATTTATTTATTGTGACAAATTGTCAAATATTCTCAGCTTGAAGCGTCTGAAAAGTGACAATTTCCTCTCTTTTTTTCATCTTTTTGTTTTTTATTTATAACACACAGGTCGTTATCCTCAGCTTTAGATTTGTCGGTCAGACCAAACACTCAAATGAAAGGACATCACTGTTTCGCTCCAGAGTATAATTTGACTATCTTTAAAACATTTAAACACTGAACAATAATCAAAAACAATTTATAGATTATTTATTAAGAAAAGTATCATTCATTCAGACTTATTTTTTTTATCCAACCCAAGGGGAGAATTAAAGCTTTTACTGAAGCTCGTGTACAGACTTTCCCCTCTTCACCCCAGCAGGTGTTATTTTAAATTATTTCAGTGTGTTAGAAAGTGAGGTTAGTTAATTGAGAACACAGTTTGAGGCGGTGATGACGTTTCAGGACTCGGCAGGATAATCTCAGTTGTGTCATAAGTGTGTGATACTCCGTCCTTTTCTTATCAACTCGTTCAAAACGAACAGTCAGAGGAAAAGAAAACCTCGGTGACATGAAGCTTTACTGTTTGATTTTTTTTCCATTTTCTCTCTCTCTCTCTCTTTCTCTCTCTCTCTCTCTCTCTCATCCATGAATCTTCTTTATTTTTACTCATTTATCTCCTTCGCCGTCTCTTCTCCAGCCTTTAAGCGTCTGGATGGAACGATGGACTGCTGCAGCAACAACAGCCTGACAGATCTCTGTTTCTCTTACATGAACCCAGAGGGCAGGAACAGCAGGGACAGAGAGGTTACACACACACACACACACACACACACACACACACACACACACACACACACACACACTGGGACTTTTAGTGACTGCGTCATCATGTGAGCAGTTTTCCATCCTTCTCAGACAGTCAAACATATTTTTATTCCTTCCTTTATTTCCCTTGATTCACTTCCTTTTATTCCCATTTAGTTCTTTTTTTTAAATACATGAGCTCAATGCACACAGAAAGAAGAACTGTAAACACATAACAAATACTATTTTAACGTTTTAGTCTTCATTATAAAAGTGGGAAAAAAACTATTAAATGTCCTTTTTATATGAATCTATGATTTGCTAATGATAGTTATCTTCTGTTGAGTACATTCAGTTCTTCTTAAGATGAATCAGGCTCCTGAAAAAAGTTAAAAATATCAATATTTCTAACCAAATGTTTTGTAGGGAGGCTGTCTGTCTCAAGGCCAGGCAGTGCTTCATACATTATGAATAATAGAAGTATAAGAACCATAAGAACACCATCATAAAAGAAAACTAAAGAAAGTCGGGGAGTCATCAAACATTTGGAAAAAGTCAAAAACTATAAGCTGCTTTTTTCCCCCACAATTCCTTCTGTAATAATTCTTCTTCCCCCTCCTGTAACCCTGTGATTGCAGTACGCCTGCATGCCGGTGCGTAAGATGGTGACGGGCACCCACATTTGTCGTACAAATGAAGACTGCGCCGCTCACACCCACGCCACAGCCAGCATTTGCGTCACTCCCTCTCTGGAGAACCAGACTCGCTTCATCCGAGTCACTCACCCGCCCAACACTCACATGCTGTTTGTGGGGTATCCGCCCCACCTCCAGTTCTCTGGTACGTATCGTGTGGGGGGATACTCACTCCAGATATTCTTTTATTATGTTGAATGTGTATCAGGAGGTTTGTTTCAGGTGAAGCTAGGTACGATGGAGTCACACAAATAAGAAAAAGTTTGGTAAATGTTTCTGATTTCTTATACAAAGTGATAAATAATAATTACATTTTACTTAAACCTTGTCATTTCTTCTTTTTTTTTTCGAAAATATAACAACAAAAAACAAGCAACCCACATAAAGAAATACCCACACACACAAACCCAAAACAAAAAAAGTGACACACACATCACCAACGACATAACCATGATTTACTTTCAGTTTTTGCAACCACAATAGTGTTTCCATACATCCCCTTTTCATTATATATTTTATTAAATTAAGATATCAACACATTTTCCCTTGCCCACCTTTATCTAAACATCCTCCATCACGTGTTGCCATGGAAACCATCTTTCAAGGAATTTTGCATTTTGCCGTCTTATTTTGAAAGTTATCATTTCCCAAAAAAAGAAAATCTTGTCATTTCAGTGTAAGAGTAGCAACAAGATACTTTTTTTTCCCACACTTGAAGGAGACATCTGTAATATTCATATAATTACAGTTTATTCTGGGCCGCCTCTCCAGTCCTAAGTGCCTGACATTAACTGTGCAGGAAGAGGCTCGCTCTGTCGTCTGCTGCTGTTTCACCGGGTTACAAAAGTGCCGACTGGCTCCGATCTCCACAACCACACACAGTTTGTTTGAAACATTCTCCTGTGACTGTAACACATCCTGTGTTTTTTGTCTTTTCTCAGTGAGTCTGACCAATTTCATCCCCCGCTTCGGTTTCCTCCACCTGGATCTGCCCGTCTTCTTGGAGACCTTCTGCAAGTATCCTTTCATGTGTGAAGCGCTGCAGAACGTAATCAGGTGATGGATGCGCGAGGTGCTGGCTTTAGAAATGTGAGCGCCGCTCCTCTGTCAAAGTCACTTAGCCAAATCTAAACAAATGATGTATTTATTTAAAGGGCAGACATGTAATGTATGACCTTGGGGGATAGAGTATCGTCTGACTCACAGTGAAGAACATTTAACTACATTTCTTCAAAATGGCCACAGATCATTACAGCCATACTCTAATGTCTGTGATGTCAGAATAACAGTCTGCTTTTGATGAGCAGCCAATCATTTTTAGCCCACAGCCAAGAGGCACTTCACAAGTCTGATGACGGCCTGAAGAGATGCATTCAGCTGACCAAGGCAGAGCATGATCAGCTGAACGCAATCTACTTTTCATGCAGATGTGAACCTTCCTGATTGAAGCTCTGCTGCAGCAACAACAACGTTTTCTTTTTTTGGTATTTGTTACCACAGTTGTGTGTTTGTAAAAGTTGTGTTGTTTGACTGTTGAATGGAGGTGGTATTACCTACATTTTGTTTACACCAGCAACCATAAGATGCATGTCATGCCAGACCAAGGAAAGCTGTAACAACACATTAAAGTGATCAATAGTGCTTTTAAAATTCCTATGCTAATTGTTTGTAAGAGAAAGTTATTCCTTTTTCTATGGTTACACAGTCTGAAGCCAGTTCTATGATTTAAAAAAACAAAAAACAACTGCAGTTCCTTGAATGGCCACTTGACACCGCCTTAAAAAGTGAGTCAACTATTGAACAGGCCATTATTCAAATGCCAAACTCACTGATATTTTGCTAGACAATCATACATCAAGATATCTGATCTGATCTGATTAAGCGGAGATTATTAAACGGCCTGTAAGAGCCCGAAATGTAATTAAAAAAAATGTAATTAAACCCAAAATGTAATATTTGGTCGATAATGTAACAAGATGCTGAGCCCAAAACGTGATAACTTTTTCCTGAAATATTTTTCTCACTATAGTGTAATAATTTAATTAAATCAGTGTGAGTCAATAATTAATGGATGAAAGGGCGTTAAATGTAGAGTGTAGTATCATACACAAATGTTCATGTATTTATTCACTGCAGTTTGATCTCTTATATCACTTCATCTCTTAACCTCTTGTCACCGCTGTGTGGCGTTATCTTGCCGTCTGCTTTTACATTCAGCTTTCTATTTCTTCTTTTGCCAATCAACTTCTGATCACATTACCCTCAATAACGTCTTTAACTGTTTAGAATGTTTTCTTTTAATAAAAACATCAATTGTATGACGAGTCAGGACGACCGTAAATTGGTGTATAGGTGTCGAGTCATGAGATGAAATCAGCATTAAACTTAGTCGATGGTTTTGACTTTAAGGTTGTTAAAATTGGATTGGTTGTTGCGTCAAACTTAAACGTGTGTGTGTGGTTTGTGTGTTATTGCCCTTAACCCTCCTGTCCCTCAGATATCTGGTGTCCCTCTCCGGTGCATTAGCTGTAGTAAACTCAGTGCCGTGTTTCGCTCTCGATGGTCAGTGGATGCTGAACGCCCTGCTGGAGGCCACGCTGGTTACAATAGTAACGGACCGTCAGAAGCGCGAGCTGATTGGTTTTTTCCTGCTGCTGGCGGGCAGCGCCCTGCTGGCGGCCAACGTGGCTCTGGGCCTGTGGATGGTCACAGCGCGGTAGCCACAGCGGAGAGCCAAAGCCGAAGGGAGGACAAAGACTAAATGAATAGAACGCCACGAGGTGGGAGAGTTGTTCTCTCAGGATGTGTTTGACACGCGTGGACCGTTAGACTGTGAACATCAGTTTGTGGAGACTGTTCGGCAGAATGTGGCTCTGCCTCTGAGGCTTCACTGGACCACCAGGGAAAACAACAACAACAACAACCTTCTTCCACCTTGTCGCAGCCATATGCTCAAAGCACACAAATCAAACAATGCACTTGCTGTAAAGCACTTGTCCTACATGACTGTTTACAAAGACTCCACTTCCTTTCCAAATAGAATTGTCTGTACTGTGTCGGTGTTTGAGAGAAAACGTCTCGGTTTATGATGTTCTGCGATCTGGAGCTGCGCTGTTTTGTGACTGCTTTGGCGTTCTGTGTGTTTGCAAAGAGAACAAAAGGAATCCAAGATATATGGAAGTTAAAGAAGCCTTCTTTTTTTTTTTTTTATCAGCAAATGCTGAAAAATAGCTTAATCCTCAACTCCGTGTCACTGTTGACGAAAGCCTTGCTACCTATTATTCAAGTTCAAAAGAAAAGCCTCAAAGTTACCAAATACACACATCATATAATACAATAAAGGGACTCCTATCTTTTCCTTCTACAGGTTTCTTCTGTCAAGTCAAGTGTCTTTCTCAACCGCGGGGATTGTAGTGGGGAAAAGTTTGGAATAAAGCTTTTACCACTTTTTCTCAGAAATTCTTTTCTCTTTGGCTTCTCACTGTTTGTGCGCCGTATAACGTTGAAATAAACAACTCATTTTTATTTAAGACCTTCTTGTCAAACTGTTAATAAAATGATTTGTTCTGTTTATTCACTAGTTTTTTTTTGACTCCGTTTATTGCACTGTGTTTGTCGACCTCAAGTTGTGTGAATGGAAAACTTCGGGACATAGGAAAGCTGTTTTGGTGCTGATTTTGCTGATCATGACGGTCTGAAAAATCATGAAGCAGAGCTGGATTTTCTGGAACAATTTCACCAACTAACAACGTGCAAAAAGAGTGAAAGGTTTGAAGAGGACAAAAAACACTAGTAGCATAAATAGCAACTTCATTAACAAATTAGACGCTTGTTCCGCCTTCATCAGGGTCAGAAAAATCCCCAAAATGTAGGGCTGCCACTAATTGATACAGAGAGCCATGAAATCTAAGCTTTCTGTTGCTGTAAATAAGAGGAAACCCTGCTCAGAATTTATAAGCACAACTTCCAACATTTCGTTCCACACTGTAACAGCAGAGTTCAGTGTTTTTTATTGAAATTGTCAAAAAGTGTAACTCTTCTCCGAGTAAATCAAAAGCTGCTGTAACGGATAATGAAGAAGCAATTGACCTATCACATAAGAGGGAGTGACATTGTATTGAATATCAGAAGTGTTGTAGTCACAGCAGTGCTGATGTTCAATACACCGTGTTAACTTTAAGTGTGATTATTGCTTTTATAAAGTAAGGACCAGCATAAAGAATAAAACAGAAAAATAAAACAAATTGATTAGAATATTTTCCTCCACCAATTAAACTAGTTTCACATAATTAAAAATGGCCTGTTGCCAAGCAACCCAATTCTACTGCATGCTACTTTGTTTGTGTCCATGGTAACCACAGACCAACTGTTTAGTTGAATGTGCATTTATTTGTATTTTTTAATTGAATGTGTAGCGAGCTTATAAAGACTGATTCATTAATTGAGAGTGAATTTCATACTCGTTTAGTTTTCCTGTATGCTCTGTGTTTTCAACATAACTCAATAATAATGCAACATCTCTTACTTCTAACAATACTTGGAAAAAGGTGATTTTTTTTTACGTCTTGGAAAGATCTTAAATTTGTCTCTGACACATACAGGAATGTGTGATTTTCCTCTTGGGAGACGGCACCTTTCTAATTTAATATTCCCCAGCACATTTGCACAATGTCCTCCACAAACAAAACAAAAAACACACATGCTCCACTTTTAGTAACATCTCCTGACCCGGTGTTGATTTTGTGCTTTCGAGGAGTCATGCAGTGATGATTTTTCCTGACTGTGTGAGTGGGAGAGATGACACATTGTAATTTGAAAGGGTGTTTCCCACAGACATATAAATACTGAACAGCCTTCAGCTCAGCCTAAGAGGTGTATTTACCCAAGATGAGCAGACACCTCTGTCAGCAGGTTCAAAATTGTTGCCTTTTTTCAGAGCCTAATCTTTGAATCAATAGGGTAGTGCATGAAAAGATCAGACACTGTTGCATGCAGAAGTTAGCTTCTGGTGTGTGTGTGTGTGTGTTTGTGCTCATATAAAACATTTTGAAGGCGGTTTTCACCTGTAATCTAAAAGATTACTCATGTGTCCTTGCATGTGTGTTTCAGTTGATTATCTTGCACTAATGACCGCCTGAAGGGGTGTTTGAGTAAACAGACATGGGAGGATGATGAGGGGTGAAGAAGAGGGCAAAAGGGAGGCATGTTTTTAACTGTCTGCTTCATATTGACAGATGAGACTTTAGAGTCCCCATGAAATGGAAAATTCATTTTCCCTGTTTGAAACCAGTGTTCCTGTGTTAAATGTTCATTTATCTGCCACTTTCTGCCAAATATGTTTCAGTTAAGCAAGAATTTAATTCACACCAAAATAACTATTATCTTTTGCTGTAAAAACATTTCAAATGCCTGATGACTCATCCTGCACTCAGGGGCGTTTACACATTTTCGACCAGCTAAAAAGCTTTGTTGAAGCTAACGCTCCAGTCAAATTCATCCTGACGTTATTCCCCACCTTCTCTTTTGTGATTGGTCCTATCCCGTTTCCGTTTTTGGAATCCTGCTGCGTTCATGTGCTCCTCGGAAAGTCCCAGCATCCGAGTTGGCAAGTCAAGCAACTAACTCTTTCTTGAGGTTTCCGAGTACCTGTTCCGACTTGAGCAGGCGTTCATGTGCGTTTTCCATCTCGGAAATTCATTTTTTTTCCGATGTGTATGACTCCACATTAATGCAGAGTACGTCAACACACCACAGTCACACTCTGGGACCTTCTCTTAATTAGCGATAAATACAAATTACAGCTGTGACTGATGGAACTATTGAGACTTGCAGATCCATCTCATGTTTTTTTTTAGATATTTCAGTCTGGAGCAAAGTGGTGAGATCAACTGTCTGAGTGGCGACAATGAAAACTAGAGCAAAGACTCACATTTGAAATGTGAAACAATGAGAATAAAAACAGGACACAAATTATTGTGAGTCACAATGGGGAACAATAGAAGTGTGGTAGGCGCATCTGCTTGATGAATGGGTGTTTTTAGCAGCGCAGGAAGTCAATTCTATATAAGGGATCTGTGGCCAACGCCTCAAACCCTAATGAGCATGTGCAGATAGAGTTCTCACCACGGTATGGGGGAGGGGGGAGGACGGGGGGAGGAGGGGGTGGGGGAGGTGGACCAATCAGGAGCTGGGGTGTCATTATCATCAGCACCTCTGTCTCTTCAAAGAAATTATTGATGCATCCTGACAAAAACACTGATGTGTTTTTACAGGCTGCGGCGTCATTATCATCACCAGATTAATCAATTGTAATCAGTGTGTGTGTGTGTGCGTGTGTGTGTGTGTGTGTGTATCAGCGTGTGTAACTTTGTCCTGGTCTACTGACTGTCTGATCCGATAAATGTTTCAAGCAGAACACCATGCTGTTTTAAACAGGACATTAGACCCACACTCTTATATGTTACCAACAAGGGGGTCTGCAACCTTTAATGGTCACACAGTAAAACAAACAGATAACGTTCTGGCTCTAGTTTGAGCTCTGTTCATCACAGGGAGGCCTGTTCCTTTCTGTCCTGTAGGGAGGGAGGGAGGGAGGGAGGGAGGGAGGGATGGGAGTAGAGGAGGAGGAGGAACAGTTAGGAGAGCCAGGGTGAAGTTAGAGTTACTACAGTTAGACAGATAGCAGCACAGAGAGAGACAGACAGGCAGGGAAAGTGAATAAAGTCTGTGTGTTTGTGTGCAAAAGACACATGAAGACTTAGCAGAAATGAGAGCAAAGGAATGATTAGATTTTTTTTAATTTTCTGAAGATATAATTATATATTTTTTTGATTTAATTTCTCCATTATTTCAATATTTCTTTATCAGATTTTTCAAGCAGTTTTGTTTGCTTTTGGTGTGTTTTCCTCAGCGCTTCCACTTCAGAAAGTAAGAGCGTGTGGGTGAGTGTGTGTTTATATGTGTGTGTGATATAGTAAACCATGGAGCTGGAGCGTTTAGGTGGCGGTGGGGTTAAACCCGAGAGGGACAACAGTCGTCTCTACAGGATAGCACTGGCCATGTGTGTGTGTCTCTGTGCTGCTCTGCTGCTTGCACTCATACTGGGTAAGTCCACCACCAAACACACACATACACTTTGTTTTTCTAAACCTGCATTATAATTTGTAAGGAATTCAGTGGAAATGTATCACAGTGAACATAATGCATGCTGAACTCAGATTATAGTCCATACAGACTGTAAATAACACACAGAGGCACTCTGTTCGGAGCAAAGGTCTTTGTGGAGGGGTCGTGGGTAACTTGTGTCAAACTATTTTTGGTTCATATAGGGTTTCAAACACACCCACGTGAACATGCAGAACCTCAAACTCCACCATAACGCACTGTGGGAGTCAAACTGAACTCTGGGAAAGGAGGAAAGAATGTGTATGTTGACACTTTGTGGGTATTATTTCCGGCAGAATGTGAAATTAATTAGCAAGGAATTGTTTAGAGGACTAATGGGTTGTTGTGTGTGTATTTCTTTATTTATAGGAGTCTTAATTAGCACTGACATTTTAAAATACCCACATGGATGTGTCATGGTTAGATGGAGCTGCAATTAACATCCATTGTTTGGCTCAAAACAGGCACAAATACATTCAGTTAAATAAAATGAAATGAAAGTTTTACAATAGTTTTACTTGAAATTTGTAAAGGTTGGACACTGTTCTACATCAACATCATGTGACAGCAATAGAGGCTTTAAGACAAGATATGAATGAAACAAGACAATTTAAAACGTAAACAACATGGAAAATATATTATTTTTTACAGAATCTAACCAAACCAAACCTAAACCAAATGTTAAGTTTCTGACTTTCAGGGAGAACACTGAATTGTCCATATTACACCATCTAAACAGAGCTCATGGAAACTTTCCCTCAATTTCTTGAAGCTGCTGTCCATTAGCTGAAGCCGATTCTACAGCTTTAAATTTTGAAAATCAATGAACTTGTTGGCAAGTACTTTTATGCATGTTTCTGCTGCCATTTAGTCCAATTACAATGAACCAATTTTAAAAATGCAGACAAAGAGAGCCTTTGTTTTTAATTAGGTGGAAAAGCTTAGTGTTCATGTTATTTCCAGTCCTCATGCTGATTGACTTCTGCTGTTAGCTTTGTTTTTAATGAACAGACATAAAAGTGGTGTCAATCTTCTCATCAAACGTTCTGTGTAAATGTTGGTATATTCCTGTAAGGGCCGGCCTTTCTGTCAGATGTTTCAGTAGTTTCGCTCGCGTGTAGTTGTGAGAATGGTTGCAGTCGGGAGGGGTTCATATGTTGTGGGGGGGGTTGGGGTAAGTATTGTTTTGCAGTTATTGAGGGGAGCAGACATTCTTGTGGTGGCATTGAAGTGTAATTATGTCATGTGGCAATGTATGCATTACCACACACCCACTCTAATAAAAACCCTCCACTAGTCTCCAGCCATGCGAGCGGCCAGACTCAGCAATGCCAAGTGTTCATTTTTTTTTTTTTAGTGTTTAGTGTTTTTTGTACATGCATGTCTTTGGCCTGTTTTGTGTCTCAGTAATGAACGTGATGTCGGTGTAAGCAGTGACACTTGAGTCTCAGACATCTGTGCATCTGTTTAACCCCCCGTGTGTGTGATTCTGACGGAGCAGTCGGGGAGGGTTGTTGAGGTTGTTTTAGGCCAAGTGGGTCACGCAGGGTTGAAGTTGTGAGTGTGTGCGTTCATGCTAAGAGTGGGCACAAACTCAAGGAGCCCTCACGAGCGAGCTCTAACTAGACAACATGACCAGTCAACCTCCGAGGTCAGACATTGTGGCGCAGCTCTGTAACGCTCCGCTCATGCGTTTACAATAGGGATTTGGTTTCTAAATCCGTCTTCATGGGCTTGTTCTGGCTCTGTTCGCCCTCAGAGCCACATCACATAACCCTGGTTACTGCCAAGAGGTTTTTGAGCAGCAGTCGTTCATTCACCTTCAGGAAAGGAAGTGAATGGGTAAACCTGTGGTCACACTACGAGTAACATCAACAATGAGGGGCTCTATTTTGTCTTCTTGAGGCTTTCTGAGTGCCTTTTTTTAGACATGTGTGAAGTAATTACTGTTGACAGTGAAGTCGAGTTTAAAAGCTGATGTGTATTTTAGGAAGCACTGTATAAATAAATATTATAGGGAGGTATAAAGTGAAATCACACTGCTAAAAGCTGCATGGTGGTTGTAGGTAGTGTTTTTCCATAGTGCTGGCAGGCATAAGGTTAAAAACTGAATCCACTAACTGTTTACTCTGCCTGACAGCTCTCCAGCTGTATCAACTGAACTTTGGTCTGTATTTGTTCCATTTTGATAAAAAAGTGAATTTTGGGAATGTTCCACTTCTCCCTGATAACACATATCTTTTTGAGATATAGTCAAGTCAAACTTTCCGTCCTCTGGTCTACCTATGCTGAAAGTGATGGAAACAACATTTCTTATTTTGCAAATGATTGCCATTTAATGTTGTCATCAGTGATATTTATTTTCCAATAAATATACTTTACCAATGCACTACTAGAAGCATGATTTTGCTGGTTACTAAACGGCTTGAAAAAAAAGTACACTGGTAACAGCAGCATTGCTCTCTCAAGTTAACCTTCTCAATTGTTTTGGAGCATGGAGTTCTTTAATAAATGATTAAGAAAATGTACTTGAAAATGAGGTTCGTTGTTTTGGTATTTTCACAGAGTTTTGCCAGTAATTTATAGTTTTTACCTGAACAGTTCGCTAACTTGTCACAGAGATCAGAATGGCAGAAAAAGAAGACAACATTAGCCATCATTTACTAGCCATTAGCCATCGTTTCCTTATCAAGTTTCCCTGGTGTCTCTGCTCTATCAATGCCTTTTTTATAATATTAATGACTGCTCAAAACTAATTATATGACTACATTGCTCAATGGCCACTCAAAAACAACAAGCTCACCTTATTTTTTAACCCTTTTTCTTTTCATTCAGTCTCTCAAAAATCAAATCAGCACGAGTTCTGTTTGACCCCAGAATGCATCGAAGCAGGTGAGACATACTGAAAAACAATTTATGTCCAATTTCTCAGAATGTCCACTATTTTGTGTTTGCATTGTGGTGAATTTAGTTGTTACTTAGTGATCTGATTCTAAAAAGTTATAATTTGGGATCCCTGTGACTCCCTTTTCCTTCTCCTTGTAGCGGGGTCTGTTCTGAGTAAAATGGATCAGTCTGTTGACCCCTGTGAGGACTTTTATTCTTTCTCCTGTGGAGGGTGGTTAAAAGAGAACCCGATCCCTGAAGATTCCTCCTCGTATGGCATCTATCCTTGGCTACGGCAGCATGTGGACATTCGACTCAAAGGTGTGTTTGTCCACAAAATCTCCACCAGATTTGTCTGTGTTGCTGTTTAGTCTGATTGTTGGTCGTGTCTGTAGTCTTGTGTGATCTTTGTTTTTTTTTTAATGCACTGCAGAACAGGTACCTACTGTAAACCAGTTTCAACTGAATCAGGCCCATTTAACTGTAACTTTTAATCTTTCCTGTTTCATAAATGAAAATGAAAATGAGAAGTAATTGTGAAGACAGTAGCTTATCTGTAACAGACATTTTAATACACTGAATATGTGGGAGTTATCTCTTTTAGAAGAAAGTGAAATGTATTGGTTTACAAAGGAGTACATCTATAACTTTAGGGTAACAATGTAGGATTACAATTAATGACAACTCAACCACTTTTGTTGAGACCTGTTTGGGTTATGCTAGGAGCAACATGTTTACCCGTGTGAGCTACAAAAGGGCTTCATACAAATTTCTTATAAATTGCAGTAGTACTCCTGAATACTTTAATTCATAATATTGTACTTGCCCTTTAAAGTAACTCTTACGATGTTAGGATATTATCACTGGTTCACTAGGCAAGACTGAACTTGTACATAGTAATTTAGCAGTATAATTATTTGTTAATTTTTGGATCTTTGCGTAACAAAGATTGTTTTTTCTTTTAGAGTTATTAGAAGCTCCATCAGAAACTGATGAACTGGAGGCGGTGACCAAGGCTAAGATCGTCTATCGCTCCTGCATGAATGAAAGTGAGTCGGACAACACAAACTGGGTTTTATTTTTTATTGATATATATATTTGTTACATGGAGACTAAGGCTAACCATTACGCTAACCACAGCATTTGAACTCTGATCTTCTTCTACTCCTACCTGTAAATGTTAGGTGAGTTCCCAAAATAGGTATTGAGTCCATATATTGTAATTTATTGCATCCTGAGTGTGACTAAAACAACTAATAATGCACACACACATACATGTTTATGAGCTCTTGTGGGGACTACTGTTTGAATAATGCCTTATGAAGCCCCTCAGCCAGAATCACATGCATAAACCCAGCACTCAGACTATCACAGCATCTTAACTTGGATCTAATTTTAATACAAAAACAAAAACCCTTTGACTCAAAATGGCTCATGGGACAACTGTGGTAAAATAAAAAAAAGTCCCCACTCTCCATGACTATGAACAGGTACACGATAACACTCTATTGTTATGTCACCCTGTCCTTTAGATACGTATAACGTATCTAAAGGACAGGGTGACATGACAAGAATAAGATAGGATGACCTTGCCGAGACCTACCTAGCAGGTCCAGATTATTGGACATGCATAAAATAAAGATAAAGGAAAAATAACATTTTAAGACAAAGGTAAAAATAATAATAAAGGAAATAATAGAAACAATCAGACACAATGATATACTTAATCTGGATTTCTTCTTTTTTTTGTGTGTTCTAACACAGCTATACTGGAGCAGATGGATTCCAAACCTATGCTGAAAACACTTAAGCAGCCTGAGTTTCGATGGCCTGTTGTGGGGGATGGGCTAGGTGGAGATTATCAGTGGTCGGAGAGGCAGTGGAGCCTCCTAAAAACTCTAGCAGAGATGAGGAATCAGCACAGTAAGAGCGTCCTGATTCGTCTTTATGTCTCCCCTGATGACAAAAACTCCTCACACTACATTATCAAGGTTTGACATCAGTGCTTCACTTCCTGTGATTTATTCATGCATGATTTTTAGTTTGACATTTCAGAAAATCAGCATTTTGTCCAACTTAACCAGCAGTTAATACATTTTTTTGGTTTTAGACTTAGATTTGTGTCTTATGTAATAAACAAAAAAACAATGATGTTGTATCAGGCTTCCAGTCTTTACTGTAACTTAAACTAAACTTACCACCAGCTAACAGTTAGTAGCCTATGTATTCTCTATAACCAACAGAGATGGCCGTGGTTTTAGGGGACTGGCTGATTTATATTAGCATTGTCACACTCCACCACTGAGCCTTCTATTATCGTAAAATTGGGATTTAAATTCCCAATTACACAATATATAAACCTTTGAATGTTTGGCAATCAAGTCATATATGATATAATGTCTTAACAATTTGTACGTAAGGCACCAATGTTGACATGTAGGCAATTGCTGATTTGCAGCCTTGGCTGTAAGTCCATTGCTGCAGCAAATATTACATGTTGAACCAAAAAAACAGAACATACAGTATTAACCGTTTCTTTGTGCCTTGACGTAGCTCGATCAGGCATCCTTGTCTCTGCCCTCCAGGGAAGACTACACTACCAACTCCTCCTCTGCACGGGCCGTGAGTTCTGCTTCATCTTTCAACCCTTTTTTTTAACCTGTCATCTAAAAAACCCCTCTTCCTGCAGTAGCTATTTCCTTCCTGCTTGAGTGATGAATTACAGCAATAAAATTCAAAACCACTCGAAATATCAGCAGTGAATATTGGTTTTTATAATCAGCGCGTTTTAATCAGAACAAGAGCTTATTTCCAGACTCAACATTTTAATAAATTATATAATGTCTTGATTCAGAAAAACAATATTAGAAAGGGAAGCTTAATTATCGATTTCTGTGCTAATAGCTTCTTCATTTGGCCAGGACTAAAAAGTTCAGTGATTAGTTTTCTAAACTGGAAGACTAGTCACTGTTTTGCTTTAGATGCAATTTTACTATTATGATTGCACTTACTTTGGTTAAAGATGGTCATTATAATTTGACATGAATTATTTTAAAAGCAGGATTTTTATATTTCAATGTTTTAGGCTTTGAACTTTTCTGTAATTTCAATCATTATGGATATCTCTCTCTCTCTCTCTCTCTCTCTCTCTCTCTCTCTCTCTCTCTCTGTCCAGTATCGTGCGGCCCTGCTGAGCTTGATGGTAGATACAGCAGTCATGCTGGGCGCTCCGGAGAAAGCAGCACTGACCCAGATGGAAAAGGCTCTCGCTTTCGAATCAAAACTGGCTCATGTAAAGACGTCATGTCTGATAAATAGGATCTCATTATCTGTATAAAGTTGATTTGATAGGCCTCAATGGAGCTAAATCAGAGCCCAGCATTATTAACTGTCATTGAAATTGATTCAACAACTTAACCAACAGTGTAAATGGAAATAATCCATGTTTGACTCTATGTCTGTGTAATATTGCTTTTTTTTCCCTGCAGATCTTGATTCCCTATGAAAACCGCACCAGTGAGAACATGTACAACAAATTCACACTCTCTCGCCTGCAGCGAACCATACCACAGGTATTATAATACAGGAAGACAGAATGAATGACAAAATAATCAGAATAATCTATTAATTTTATTTCCCTTTGTTTATCAAAACTATCACGCCTTTTTTACTTTTACTTAGCTTTTTCTTTTTTATAAAGAAACTGACAGTAAAGAATTTAAAGTGCATCATATATCAAGATGCTCGGACCTTTAAACTGCGAAAGATTTAATTAAAGCTTTTTTATCCACATAAATCATTTTTGGGGCACAAAGATTGCAACTTTCTTCTGAAAGATTTAAAATAACTAAATACTTTAGCCATGGTTGTAACATTGTGTCAATGAAAGTTTTGGCATAAAAAAAGGAAAATAAATCTGCAAAATATTTTTTTCAAATAAACGTGTTCTTCTTTGTCATTAAGGGATTTCTTCGACATATGCACACTTGTCCCCTCTTTCCATAGTTAGACTGGTTGGGTTTTGTTAAATCTGTGGTGGAGTCTAAAACCGAACCGGTTCGGTCCATCTCCTCCTCTGAGCCTGTCATCGTCCGGGCTCCACAGTACTTTAAGGAACTCGTCAAGCTCTTAAACTCCACAGATCCCAGGTATGCACTCACACAGACACACTCATGCACAAACAGCTAGATAGAGAACACACGCAGACTGATGAGCACACACACTGGGGCCTGAGGGCTCCTGTTTCTCATTATCAGTATATTATAGTGTATAATGAGATTACATGTAGGCATTTAATTAATGGCCCTCCTCTCTCTCTCTCTCTCTCTCTCTCTCTCTCTCTCTCTCTCTCTCTCTCTCTCTCTCTGCCTCTCTCCAGGACTGTAGCTAACTATGTGCAGTGGAGGACAGCATTTTCCAGGATCACCACTCTGAGCCGACGTTTCCTTTACAGATACCTGGACTATGCTCGGGTTGGTACATGAAGAATGTTCCAAACATCTATGTCCATATTCGGCGATTCTTAAGTGTTTAGATAAACTGAAGAATGTGATGCTCTTTAATGGGTCAAAGACAAACAAGGCTCCTTAAAAGCCTTAAATCAGGTATAATATGCAGTATTAAAAGGCTTAGACTAGAGCTGCTCCGTTAGTATTTGACACTTTGCAGAAACATGGTTTACATATGTTTGCAAAGTTTTGAATTTGGTTTGAGTTATGATGTGAAATTCAACTGTATACAGAAAGCGGTACAAAACATGTGATAGAATAATGAAACAGAAATGATTCACATAATTAAGAAACGCTTCCCAGACTTTGTGACGCCATTTGCGACTCACATCTAAGTGATGATTCGGATGTTAAATAAAACAATGAAAGTCATCGTGTTATGAAGGGAGTAACACTGTCATCTTGCATCTTTGTCCCCCCCCCCCCCCCCCCCGACCACCTCCACCAGGTAACCACAGGCACCACTTCTCTCACCCCGCGCTGGGATAAATGTGTTAACTACGTTGAGAATTCACTTGTTTATGCCACCGGGCGCCTTTTTGTCGACACACACTTCCAGGAGGACAAGAAGCACATGGTGAGTTTGTGAGACACATTATCTAGTGTCCCAAAGTGGGGGATTAAGGGGTTAACATGTTTCATTTGTATATGTTTAAGTGTGTAACAGATGTGTGTTGATTATATTTTGCCTCTGAGTCACAGAGATGTCAGACATGTAATGTTGTTTCTTATGCGTCAGGTGGTTTGTTTATGTGGCATTGACAGAATGCAATTTTTCTCGATGATTTATATGTATGTCGTCTGGAATTTACATCACATTTAATCCTCCGTCAGCTTCTAATTAATTAACGTGTATTTGTGTGTGTGTGTGTTTGTGTGTGTGTGTGTGTGTGTGTGTGTGTTTTTCAGATGGAGGAGTTGATTGGGGGCGTTCGTTGGGCGTTCATTGACATACTGAAGAAGGAGAACACCTGGATGGATTCACCAACAAAGGAGAGAGCCATAGACAAGGTAAGAACAGCTGGAAGCACCGCATCACTCTGAACAGTGAATTAGACGAGAACATTTAAAAAACTACCTCATTATTTTTCCATCTCTCACTCATTTTTGAAATACATTTAAAAAAAATAATAATTTTCAACTTATTTTGTGTGAAATGTTATACTCTGTAAAAAGTTTAGCATTGAATATCTAAAAGCAGCTGAAATGTATAAAACAAAATTATTGAGTTTTGAAATGAAGTTATCCAAAATGTACGAGTACCGTATTTTCCGCACTATAAGGCGCACTTAAAAGCCTTTAATTTTCTCAAAAAACGACAGTGCGCCTTATAATCCGGAGCTCCTTATATATGGATCAATTGGTTAATTGGTCGATCCATACTGGTTGTACACGGCGCTCAGCGACACTGACTCGGATAATGACGAGAGGGAGCCGGGCATGTTGGATGCCGTACTCGCCCAACTGTTCAATTCGGACACTGAAGAAGAAGAATTCGAGGGATTCGTGGACGGGGAATGAACTGAAAAAGTGAGCTTTACGTGTTATACGTAACTGAACAATGTTGAGTTATGCACTAACGTTTGAATTAGCGGTATCAGACTGTGTTTCTTTTACGTGTTTACAACTGAACTAGGCTGGGAGATATTGTGAATATGCACATTAACGTTTGAACAACGTTGAGTTATTGTGAATGCACTATGTACAAAACATAGTTTTATACGTATTTATATTTATATATTCACAATATCTCCCAGCCTTGTTCAGTTGTAAACACGTTCTATTCTATGCGCCTTATAATCCGGTGCGCCCTATATATGAAAACAGTTCTAAAATAGGCCATTCATTGAAGGTGCGCCTTATAATCCGGTGCACCTTATAGTGCGGAAAATACGGTAAATGACTGGTTTGTTTTTAACCCAATGTTTACGTTTTAGTGCTCCCCTTTATGTCTTATTTCCTGTCAACTTAAGATTGTATTGTCAGGTCCAAATGCTTTTAATTGGGCCTTGGGGGCAGTTCTATTAAAGCGCCTTTCACAATGTGTGAGGGAGATCACACTGGTCACCCACTGAGTGTGGGGAGGTAATCATCTCAGTGCAGTGTCAGGTGTGTGTGTGTAACTGATTGGCCCTGATTTGGCTCAGGTGTGTTAAGTTTATAGTCCCTCGAGTGGCATCACTCTGCGCTGACTCATTATCTCATCATCAGTGATAGTGAGCTGTTCTTTGTGTGTCATGTGAGAAGTGTGTGATTCTTCATAAGCACCTCTTGACTTGTTTACTATTTTCAGAGGCTCTACAAGAATAGTTTATTGGTGCTCCTTATCTCAAGGCTATTCAGAAAAGCGAGCCTATTTGTTTGGCTGGTAACTATTTTGGTAAATTATTTCCTTCCAATTCAATTGCTTGAGATGTTTGTGGTTATCCCTCTGGGGATAACTTGAAGATATGCACTACCCCACATCCTTACACAATGATAAGAATTTCTTGCACTCCTATAACGTACGGCCCAAACAATGACTTATTTGATTCCATACTCTTGATCAACTCGTAATAATCGTTTAACTTTCTGTGGTTTTCTGCTTCAAAATAAGTCATTACACATTCCATGATTAAAGACCTTGGTTTAACACATAAGTGCTCGGCTGTCTTTCGTTCTGCTGTCTGTGTTGTGAGACTCTTTTCTCTCGATGGAGTGATTTTGTCCTTGAACCAAACCGCCACTCTTTCAACAACTTATTCACAATGTCACTACTGAAAACATTTAAAAAGATAATCCCTCTAGGGTTTTGCTACTATGTGCTGGAAATTTCTGTTAACAATGCAAAAGAAAGGATCATGAGTCAATCAATGTCTTTGTTTAGTTTAATTCTTCTTGCAAGTAGAAGGAACAAAGTTTCAGAGTGTCAATACAGTCTGAAGGAAAAGCTCCAAGTAATCACAATATGCTCGGGTTTATATACACAGAAAAACCTTCATGCCTATATAAGGGTTGCTGATACAGACGCAGTCAAATATCAAATACATTTTGTCATACATTTCAACACATTGCACAACAGTAATGTCAAGGAAACTTCAAGTCTGAGTATCTTTGATATTTAGCTATTTGTGAGAAACCTTCATCCTCGGGTAAAGACAAAACAAGAATATTATGTCTTAACTTATTGTAGCATTTCTCAAGCGGGCTGTAAGTAAAATGTGTCCTCGACAGTAAACAGAATTTTTCCATTACAACTACCACAACCATGTTAGACATGCACAGTTAAAAAGTCGACGAATTTAGTCTCTTAAATATTCTTCCTGGTTCTTAAATTCTCATGTCATAAAAAACACCAACTCACACTCTTCAATGCCTTCTCAATTTTTTTTTTTTTTTTTTTTTTTTATCATTTATTGTTTTCACTTAATCTCAATCTGCCGTCTGCTTCTTTCAAGGCTCATGCGGTTCTTGCTAAAGTTGGCTATCCTGAGTTCATACTGAACGACACCTACCTCAATGAAGACTTAAAGCAGGTTTGTATAGCGCTGCTTTACAACAGTGGTCATCAACTGGTCGAGCCTCAGGACCCACGACCAACTCCTCCATGAAATATTAAGACCCAAATGTATTTTTTCAATCAATCAGGTTTTATTTACTTCATTTTGTTTTGAAGGTTTTATTAATTCTGATTTTAGACCAGCGAGAGAGTGTGGGGGCTGTTTTTAACCCACGAGTCTTGGAAATTACTTGTCAAAGGAATTTACATAATGGAAATGATAACTTTCAAAATAAGACGGCAAAATGCAAAAATTCCTTGACAGATGGTTTCCATGGCAACATGTGATGGAGGATGTTTAGATACAGGTTGGCAAGGGAAAATGTGGTGATATCTTAATTTAATAAAATATATAATGAAAAGGGGATGTATGTAAACATTATTTTGGTTGCAAAAACTGAAAGTAAATCATGGTTATGTTG
This sequence comes from Labrus bergylta, assembly GCF_963930695.1. Classification (NCBI taxonomy): domain Eukaryota; kingdom Metazoa; phylum Chordata; class Actinopteri; order Labriformes; family Labridae; genus Labrus; species Labrus bergylta. Next base: position 4,829,751 of record NC_089214.1, on the reverse strand, counting down.
TTGGTGATGTGTGTGACACTGTTTTGTTTTGGGTTTGTGTGTATGGGTTTTATTTTTTTATGTGGGTTGCGTGTTTTTTTGTTATATTTTTCAAAAAAAAAAAAAAAAAAAAAAAAAAATGTTTTAAACAGTTCTGTAAATAACACAATGTGTTTGCGTTTGTGTATGTTCCAGCTAGAGTTCAATGAGAAGGACTACTACGGGAATGTGATTCAGACGTTGAAGTTCATCGCCCAGTCGGATCTCGCCTGGCTCAGAAAAAGTGTCCCACGAACAGAGTGAGTAGAACGTGCTATCTCGCCCGACATGCCGAGCAACTTTCTCTGTTTCACTTTTGACATAACGTGTGTTTTTGTGTTTGCTGCAGGTGGTTTACTAACCCGACAACTGTGAACGCCTTCTACAGCTCCTCCACCAACCAAATCAGTAAGACACAAAGTCGGAGAGATTACTGAGACTCAAGTTTTTCATTTAATCATTCAGACGTTATTTTGATTTCTGAAGTATTCAGACAGGATGACGCTACACTGCACCTCAGTGATTTCAATTAAGTATCCGCCTATGATACATTTTCAGGGGTTTATTCTTCCCCTAAGAAGGCTGAGTTGACAGTTCAGTGTCAGAAATGATTAAGAATTTGCATAAAAAAATAACTAACACTGACGAGAAGAGTGCTCTCTAGAACTGTGGCTATGTGATCAGGCTTTTAATAGTTTCCCCTAAAGGGAGAGCAGAAAATGACTCAGCCTGAAATACAAACTAAAGCCTTTGAAAAACTTACCTGACCTTCAGCAGTAAATAATTTCTGCTCGGACACGGCTGAAGACACACCAAGAAAAACCTATTTTGATTTTCTCTTTAAGGATTCCCAGCTGGAGAGCTTCAAAAACCTTTCTTTTGGGGAGGAGAGTATCCAAGGTGAGATTAAAGAAATGTGACACGCTCTGCTAACAGACCAAAGAAATGCCACCTCATGCTTATACCCGGGAGCAAGGTGAAGCTCTGAAATTATTATTCTGACATAAACCTCCTGAAAGAAAACCACAGAGAAGAAGAAAAGTAAGGGTAAGGTCAGTGGATAAACACTGTAATTTAATAAGCTACCTTACAATCCACAGTACATCAAGTTTAAGTATAGTACACATAGTCCTGCTGTATGAAGCATGTTTTTTTATAAATTCATATTCAACTCTTTAGAGTAGTGATGCTTGAGAGTTGGAGAACACATAACAGATTGTGAAAATATGACTTATTGTGTCATCAAAATACATCCAAGTTATTTTAAAGCAGAAGTTTTTGAAGTGAAGGGTCAGACTCATCTCTTGATGTCACCATACTGTACGTTTACTAAAACAATTAAAGGGACATTCATATTATATTATATTTATATACTGTATATAAATGGAGCTTCATTTGATAATGGTTTCTCAGGGAGGGGAAAACGGTGTTTCCTGTAGTATGGTATTACACGGTAGCATATCGTATCAATCTCGATTAATCTTTCTATGAAGTGTAGCCCCAGTTCTTAGCAAATGTTATCACTTTACAAAAACTGGAGATCTAGACTGTACAATGGCCACCGTATCGTATCGCATGGTATGGTATAGCATTGTATTGTAGCAATCTCAATCTATCAATCTTAATCATATAGCCCCAATTAATATCAAATTAAATTAGCCCCCAATTATATGGAGTTAGATCAGTTTTTCCATATATAGTACGACAATCACAGAGACAGAGTCAGATTAAAGATGGCTTAATCAGATTGTCTGATAGCTAGGCTAATCGCTGTATGCGCAGATGCAACGCTGAAGTGATCATATTAAGTCATACCCTTGAATCTACGCTACTGTGATTGGCTGAATAGGAAGTTGACATCTGATTGGCTACAGACATTTCCCTGCTGAAATGTTTTTATTTGTGAATCTAACCACAGCAGGGGAGTCTCAAAAATCCCACACACAAACGCAGTGAGGTTCACAAATGACAAACAGTTTGTAAATGCAGACTGAATAGTTTCTATATTTGTGGAATTCTATTACATATACACAAAACTATAAATATTTGTGTGTGAATCAGAAATACATTTGTGAATCTTATTTTATTATTTGTGGATTTGTTTTACATTTATATAGAATGAAATATATTTCTCTGTGCATTGAAATACATTTGTGAATCCTTCTTTGTGCATTTGTGAATATTGAGACTGCTCTAACTCCATATATCGTAGCATATCGTTTTGTATCGCATTGTAAGGTATCATATCGTCTCGTTATCTTTATCCCCTTGTTGTCTGTTTGCAGATCTCTAAGTTATGGAGCCATCGGTGTGATTGTTGGACACGAGCTAACACACGGCTTTGACAATAACGGTAAACACGCCACATTTAAAAACATCCAAAATAACATCATAGATTTCTAACTCAGAGTATAATGGGATTTTTTTTTTTTTTCTGTGAACAAGGTCGAAAGTACGATAAAAACGGTAACCTTGATCAGTGGTGGAGCAACTCCTCCGTCACAGCCTTCAATGAGAAGAGCCAGTGCATGATCGACCAGTATAACAGCTACCACTGGGAGGAGGCAGGCCTTAATGTAAGAGTGTTTTTAGATGTGCGAAATGAGATCAGAAAAGTCTCCTGAGACATGCAAAACACTGAGAAAAAGAAAAAAGTGTTCTTTGACAACACCAGTTTGGAACATTACAGGATTTTTGAATTTTATTCGATAATAAAGGACAAAGAGCAAAGATGCTTTGATCCCAGACTAACTCACTTTAAAACGTAACTTTGTTAAATTCTGTGAAGGAACATTGTGGATGTTTTGTTCTGCAGGTGCGGGGAAAGAGGACTCTGGCAGAAAACATAGCAGATAATGGAGGAATACGAGAGGCTTTTAGGGTATGATCTGTTTTCTCTTCAATTATCTGTCTCCTCCTCAACATTACCCCCACCAAACAATAGTTTCTCTTTGTCTCTGCAAACTGGAGGAGGTAAAAGCTTTTTAATATTACCAGGTATTTGCATAATTATGGGTGTAACTCACAATAAATCATTTTGATTTGATGTTTTTATGTGTTCCAGTAAGTCATGCCAGTAAAGGCAGCATGATTACTAAATCTCTGGTACTGTCTGTGTTTGTAATAGCTGCACTTTACTGCACCTGTACAGTTTCTCACCAACCTGTATTCAGCTTCTCAAAATGTCCTCGTGTGTGAACGGACTCTTTTTCAAGATGTTATGTTCAGAAGTCCGGGTGGAAAAAAACAACAACTTGTCTTCATCTTTGTGTGCAGGCGTACAGGCGGTGGGTGGATGAGAGCAGAGGTGGTGTGGAGGAGCCTCAGCTACCAGGAGTCGGACTGAACAACAACCAACTGTTCTTCCTGAGCTACGCACATGTAAAAATACACACACGGATACACACACATTAACACACAGACAAACTATTTCTGCTGCTCTATCAGTGTTAGAACCAGTAAGAGCATTTCTTTCACACGTGTGTATACTGGATACTTTGTCAACATGGATTACTTTTCAGTTTAAGGTTTTAAACAGGTCAAAGGTGAAGTTTAGGTAAAGGATGGAGGTTTGGAAATTGTTTAAAGGAAATTGTGACAGAGGACCTACGATGAGGCTGATAGTGGCTGTGTTTGCCTGGAGCCAATTTATTGAACATTATTAAAGGCTTTATACGTGATTTTTCACTTAAATCTAACAGAAATCAATTATATCCTCTGAAAATAACTCTGAGTCATGACTGTCTACAATGAGTGTGACACCCGAGTCTCACTGTCTGTGATGTTTTCAGAGTCCTATCTTCAGTTTGTTTACATCGTTGGGACAGCGGCTGACTCCTCCCCTCACGAAAAAAGTTGTTTAATTGAGGGACTAGAGAAAAGAAGAATAACATACTGTACTCACTGCTTAACTGTGTTTCTAGATCACGCTCATTTCAGGTAAATTTACATGCAGTGTGAAGATACCAGCATAATAAAGATCGCTAGCATTAGCATGCTAACACAACAATGCAGCACAAGTTGTTTTGGTTTCATGCTGGTGCTCAAGGGCGACATCTGCTGGATCAAAAAATTGCATATAAAGCATATAAGTGTTTTGTTTATTCATGTCTTGTGAAGGAGGGGCAGATTATATAACATTAGTCTTCTTTAGGCTCCTTTTCATTCAAATTTGAGATTTTGTGTTTGAATGAAGTAAATGTACAAATAAATAATAAAATAAGAATAAAAGTTAGGTTAGACCTTGTGGACTACATTTACTGAATTATACATAATGTGCAAGCTTTCATATTATTGCAAGAAAGAGTGGGAAAAAAATGGCTTTATTTGAAATACACTAAACAACTTGTAGTCCGTTGAACATTGTAATATTTTGGTGATAAAGCAGGAAAACGGGTTGAACCATCCCTCTAATGTACTGTGTGCTCTGCAGGTGAGATGTAACTCATACCGACCAGAAGCAGCCAGGGATCAGATCCAGAGTGGAGCACACAGTCCTCCAAAGTACAGGTGAGCACACACACACACACACACACACACACACACACACACACACACACACACACTCCCCACAGCCTGACCTTTACCATCCCTGTTGCCCGGCAGAGTCATCGGAGCGATGAGTAACTATGAAGAGTTTCGGAAAACGTTCAGCTGTCCGGAGTCGTCGACGATGAACCGTGGCGCGCAGTCCTGCCGGGTGTGGTGACCTCAGCTTGACCCTGAACCCGGGCCTGAGTTGTCCTCAGCAGGACGCTCGTTAAAGGGCTGATAGTGATGCTGGAGTCGGCCGACATAGTTTACATGATGTGAGAACAATGACGCCGAGATGTTCTCAAGAAAAAAAATACACCCCAATCTATAAACGTGATCGTATACAGGTGGGAACTTTTAAAGATGGCAAGATGTTGTTTACTTTTACTGCAACAAATCTGTAACTTTTTCCACTGCACATGTTTCAGCTACTGCATAAATTATGACTGAAGCCAATTGTTGAGGACCATAATTTATGGATTATAAGAGTGTTGTAAAAAAAAAATCTACTGTAAGTGTGAGTTTATAAAGCTACAACTTTCTTAGGAAATAAAAAAAATGTAAATATTAAACTAAAAATGCAATCACCAGATTTTTTCTTGTTATTGGAGCCTAGGATACAAACGTGTAGTGTTGTAGTCAAGACAACACCGAGACCAAGACCAAGGCAGTGCAAGACCGAGACCAAGACCTAGTCCATAAATATCACTGTGAAGTCATCATCTTGTCTGTAGGGGGCGTGTCACTCATTCAGACTGTAACAGCGGGAAGGTTGCAGCGGTAACCAGGGGGGAAAAAAAATCAAACTACAACTGAATTCAAGTTATTTGTTGTTTACAAAGAAGGTATCACAGGGATGACATTGAGAAGAAAAGTGCGCCCAGTCTCAGACTGAGACAAGACCGGGTAAAAAGTATTTAGATTCTGAGACGAGACCTTCAAAAAGTGGTCTCGAGACCAACACCAATTGTTTGAGTTCTACAACGCTACCAATGTGAGGGTAACTGTTGAAAGGAGAAATATCTCATCTTTTGAAAAATACTCGAAACCAAAAACTAAATTGTTTCTGCACAATTTTAATATAAAAAAAAAAATGCAAAAATGTAAGAAAAAACGTTTTTAATCTCGCATTTTGTAATTTTGTACAATAACCTTGAAATGCTTGCATACATGGATGAGGTTTACTTATGTAAGATGTGTTTGTCCCACTATGTGTCAGTTTTGATCTTGGGTTAGACATTCATATTTATCGAGCTGCAGGTCAGCCAGAGGCAAATGTACTCGCTGAATTACAAGCACTCAAAAAGTACAGTACAAGAGGCACTCTCTCCATTTGTCTTCCTGTCTCCTTCACTGAGCTGCTCTGTTGAGGTGAACGCTCACGTCAGCGTGTTTGGAGTCTTTGATGTTGCTCTGGAGTGAAGGCAGTTATTTTTATTTATTTATTTTTTTACACTGCAGATTTCATGAGTAAGTGAAAGAAGGTCAAAACAAGGAGTAGGATACGCACATCCTAAGAAAAAGTTTCAAAGGCGCTGCATCAAAAAATCAATGCAAGAATCAAAAAAAGTATTAAGAGCTTCGAGCGACTTGGATTGCCAAAGTAACGTTTCGATCCCTCTGATCTTTTTTTAGGAATTGTGAAGATCTGTGAGATCGAAACTTTTGAAATTATAAATATGAATCTATTTAAATGGAAAGCTACAAACGACACCGTGGAGCCTGCCTCTGCTGTCCCGATGTTTAGCATTGCTCCATCCTGCCCTTGCCGGCCCTGAGGTTCAGTAATCTTACCGGAATTTGCACAAAGAGCGTCTACACCTCGTTGTGAGGACAACTTTTTGGTGTACGATGGATTCATTCATGAATTCACAACCGCAGCCCACTGTCGAAGTTACATAGTGCTATAAACAGACAACTGGAGCGATCAGTGGACATGGAATAGATGCTTCTCTCCCTGTTGAAGGTTGTTGTACTTAGAAACTACTACTTCAAGGAAAATATACATATTGTTGGTTTGAACCAAGAGGCAGAGCAGGGGAAACAGAGTAAAAAGGGTAAAAGCAAATTAAATTAAATGGTCTTCTTGGAGGAAACCCAAGAAGGCCGAAATATTAAAACAAAAAGAAAAAAAAAAGGGGAACAATGAGATGTTTAAACAAATAAGGACTATAATGTATGATGTGTATAATGTGATTGTGTCTCACTATGTTGCTGTTTTTCTGGTTGTGCGTCTGTCTCTGGGTTCCTACAGAGCTGTGAGACACGCTTTTTACTTTGCCTTTTAACTTTTGGGTGATTGATAAAATGAGTCTGTGGGAGCGAAGCGGAGCGAGGTGTCAGATAGAGAGAGGAGGGCGCTGATGGATGGACCACAAAAACACCTAAAGAGATCGGGGAGGGCACCTGAAAGCATGTCTGATTATCGATTTCACTCCCAGCCTGCTGTTACACGCATCATATCTCATTCATTTCTGTCAGCAGTTCCCATGGCAACTTCTCTTGTGTTCTTACAGGAGGCTCTTGAACCTATCACTGAGTGTGTGTGTGTGCGTGCGTGTGCGTGTGTGTGTGTCTCTTACACAGCCAGGCAGGGGGTAACATTAATGACTTGTATCTGTGGAAACACCAGCAGGAGTCTCATCAATACGCACCAATTACAAGCCAGTGCCACAGTCTATAATAGTATTGTGTGTACCCTTTGTGTGTGTGTGTGTGTGTTTGGGCGGATTAAGAGACAAAGAGAGGGACTGAGATGGATGATAATGACCTTGGATTCTTCTTTTACTGGATGTGTAAGCATCATTATGCATCAGGCTCCTGGCAGCCGTTCTTACACTCAGATGTTCGTTATAATGGCAACAGATTTGATCGCTGCTGCTGCACACATTCAATAGACGAAACAACTGTTGCACACTTTCTTTCACTTGTTTGCTCGCTCCAGGTCTCCAGGTAATGCCTTATTTTAGTAGATCAGATGTTTGTAAACACACATTATGTAATTGCCACAGCTAAATGCCTTCAAGCATAATCTAAAATAGTAAAAAAAAAAGTGTATGATGTCATGAAGTGGGCTTTTTTCTTATGAGATCCAGATAGAAATCAATTTAAAAGATGCTGTGATGTAATACAGTTTTATTCATGTTCACTCTTGTTGTACTAAACACAGGATACAATACGAAACGATACACAGTACACTGGACAACAATCATAACGCGATGCAGAGATTCCCCAATATTTGATTTTTTTTCCTTTTATTCGTGAAATAACAAAACAAATAGTGACACAAATGACAAAACGAGGAGGACAATTTTACAGGCACACAGAGAGAAAAAAAAAAGAAAAAAAAGGGGGGGAAAAACAAACAAGCAAAGAAAAAAAAAGGGGGGGGCAGAAAAAATAAGTAAATAAATAAAAGCATAAAACTCAAGTTTACATTAATGCAGGTAATTCCCCAATATTTGATATTCTGCAAGACAATGGCTTCATCCCCTAACTTCTTGTCAACACTGTCCAAAATATATATTTTTCATATTCATCTCGCTACCAAGACTAAACATCTATCACAGTCAGTCGAACACAATGGGAGCCAATCCTTCAGCCCACGGTTAGCAATTAGGATGATGTACTGCACGGCATTAGCGGCTCGAAGGTTCATACGATTTCTCTACATCTTCTTTTTTTTAATGGTGTGTTTGTATTGTCTTTTTGAAACCGTGGGCAGAACTAGTAATATCGTATTTCAGTGTTGGTGGCGGTAAAGTTACTTGAATTATTCGTGTTATTTCATTGGATTATTCAGAAAACACTTTCAAATCTTGTTGTGTTTTTTTAAACAGAATTCAACTCGTAATTAACATCATCACCAACACTATATACAAGATTCTGTTTAAATATGGAAAACGCTTTTAACGGTCACATATTATGAAAAATACACATCATCCATGTTTTCGAACACTAATATGTGTCTCTAGTCTGTCTACAAAACCCCCAACTGTGAGAAAAGTCCATCCTCTCCCTCTCTTGCCTGCTCCATTTTTCAGAAAATGTGTGCTCAAACGGGAAGTTTGGAGATTTTCCCTTTATGATGTCACAAAGGGCAGTAGCCCCTCCCCCAGGTGGGTGACACTCCCAAGGCTAGGTGTTTGTTTTCCCCTCTGAGTCTGCCTTCTCACTAAACAATATGGCATGGTGTAAGTAAGCCTAACCACATCCCCTTTCAGAGAGGGGTGTGGTTGAGCACAGCTCATTTACATATTTAAAGGTACAGACACAGAAACAGCCTGTTCTGAGCAGGGCTGAAATAGAGGGGTTTATAGGCATGATCAAATACAGGATCAGAGTGGATTTCTGGCAAGAAACTTCCAAGATATGTTTAAGGGAACTCTGAGTCTTATTTAAACTGGTTGAAAAGGAGGATGATATGTCACCTTTAATTAATAATACCAAGTCGTATTCCCTTTGCTTAAAACCCAGCAGGTCTGTCAAATCAAGCTACAAGTGAAAAAAAACACATTAAACCGTTGTATCTGTAAGACTTTCTGTGGAAAATCAACTCCAAACATGCTCTGCTTTCCAGTCCTACAGTTCTGCTTCTCTCCATTAGAGGGAGCTAAAACACACATGCAAGGCTTTTTTCAGGTGGTGTGCAGATTAAAGACGGGCCCCGGGTTATCACACAGATTAAATTAAGCTTTTGGAGAGGTGCAAATGGCTCTTCTCAGACTCTCAGATATCACACTCTGACCTGTTAGCAAATCAGGTTTTCCTGGTCCTGCCCGACACTCCCAGTTTTCTTTATGAATCTTGTGCCACTCAGCCGCCTCACTCTTTATCTATTTCTGCAGTTGTGTGCATGAAAGAGAATCAGAGTGGGCATGTGATACGTTTCTTTTTTATCTGCATCCGTCTGCATCCATCTTCTCCGTATCTGGCCTGTAACTGTAATCCAATCTGCGGGTCGCTAAGAGGCCATGACGCTGACTTCACTGTATTTCTCATCTCGTGCCCCTCCCTGTGACCTCCCTCTTTTAGCATCCTTCCTTGCCTTCTGAGCTAATGTCCAAATGACATTTAGAAAATTATGAATGCGGCCGGCGACCAGGAGGATGCAGTTATACACATGAAGAAATAGCAGGGAAATAGAGATGGATTCATGGAAGGATAGGTGAAGAAGGACATGCCGAGATTAGAAAGTGTGACACTGAACAGACTCAATTATATGAATTATGAATTTTCTGAACAGACGAGACTGCTTCTATAGATAGACTTGTAATGATAATATCCGGAAACTGGAAAGTAACATGCAAAAATTGTGCAGACACAGAAGATGTATGGTGTATGAAAATCAGGCGATGTTGATAAATTAATTCAGTTTTCTGGACTGCATCAGCACTTTCATGATATATACATATATCTACACACAGTACCAGTCAAATGTGTGTACACACCTGATTGAAATGCATGTTAATATCTCAAATACACTTTGATCTAAAGGCTTATGCTTAAATGTTTGACATGTGTTTCTTATAGAAATAGAAATAGTGAAGTTGATGTGTACGTACAATAATGAAATGAAATGTTTTACTTTTATTTTATAAATATCTACTATTATTCTTAAATGTAGAAAATAGTACAAACAAAGAAAACCCTTCTATTAGTAGGTGTGCCCTAGATACAGCTTACAGTAGCTATATTATAAGAATATAGTATACTAGGATGACTATTAATGACTATTAAGCAGCCAGTATGCTACTAATTAGCATGCTAATAAGCAACTAGATAATGGTGGTTATTGCGACCTTCATTTAAAGTGTCACCATTGTTTTCTGTTATAGCTTTAAAACTCATAGTAACAGGAATATTTGGATCCATGTGAACATAGCTAGTGCTGTGTTTGTTCTCTAATCGAGGGTGGCCAACTGGTGCAAGGGTTCGGCAAAGGATGAAAAGATTTACAATAAGAAAAATGCGCAGCAAATTCAAAAGCAAATGCAAAAACTGAAACACGTTGCAAATGAAACAAACATTCTGTAAAAAGCTAAAGTATCAACTGCATTAACATAAATGTGCTGCACATACATAAAAGATACAAAGTTGAAAACACACAAACAGATGCTGCAGTAGTCCGGCCTGGATTTTGAGGCAGCGCTAGCCGAGTGAGGGGTTCTGTATAGCTTGCATAGCTGCAGCTTGATGCCTGGAGCTAGCGCCTTTGCAGAGTGCTTGCAACTGTCGGCCATGGTTATAATCGCCCAAAAATGCTAATGATAATCCAATCCAAAACTTTCAAAAGGTAGAAAAAGCTCAGTGGAAAAGTATGCCTCCTCGCCACATTGTAGACTCTGAGAGGTGAAAATGGCTCTTCTCAGACTCTCAGATATCACACTCCGACCTTTTAGCAGATCAGGTTTTCCTAGTCCTGCGTGGACTTTCAGTTTTCTTTTTCAAGCTTGCAGGATGTAAATATATTCAGGCCGTTTTGATGGACAGTACTGAGTAAAAGATGCTGTCTAAAAGAGCTCTTTTAATGTATAAATTGTTCAATATTGGTGAATGCCATTCATTTGCATTCTAAAACAACTTTAACAGGCTTTTAGACCCCCATCAGCCATCACTTTATCACTCCTCTGGCTGGAGTGTACAGCAGCAGACAGCTTCTCTGACTCAGCTGCTTTAACACCTACACTGGTTCAAATCTGAAGAGCTGCCAATCAAGGACCAGTAAAGTTATTTTCAGAAAGTTGGCAGCACTTTGATTATTTAAATGTATGTAAAAGCAACGTATTCAATTAGAAAATGTAATGGATTCAATTTTTTTGATTTCTGGAGAGGGATTTTCAGAGTAAGAAACCAAGTTTCCATTGCTGCTATAAAGTTTTCACCCTAGAAGGCGGTGGATCTGCAGCTTCCCAACCCACCTCCATATATACTCGCCAACACCGTGGATATGGGTAAATAAATAATACACAAGGAGGGGGAATAGAAAATGAAAGGACAGACTCTTTATTAATGGATGACCTCCACCAAAACAGATGGATTGGGGGATGGGAGGAGGAGTGTCCGGTATGGAGGGGTCTTACACATGAATTTCTGTGTCCGTGTAACTCTCTTAAATTATGGAGGAAAGATGGACATACGGGAGAGAGAATCCAAAATACAGCATCATGCAGACTGACAGCCTGTCCAAAGTCGTGTGATGTGTCGTTTTCTCTTCGCTGCCCATGCTATGTGTGTGTGTATGGCTGTGTGTGTGTGCATGTTTTCAAGTGTATAAGTGTATTTGTTAACAGCAGTTTAAACCTCTGGAGGGTACACCCCCCCACCCCCCCCGCCACTTATTTGCCCTCCTTCCACTTTCTGAAGGTGCAGAAAATAGCCTAGCACGCTTTCAGAGGACTCCATTTATTCTCAGCCACTTCCTCTTTCCATCCCATATACACACTCTTAAAAACACACTCTCTATTCCGATTCCTATAAATCCTGTAGCGACACTAATTAGTACTTTTGTTATCAGAAACCGCCCCGAGCCCCCTATATCTCTGAAGCCCTTCATTTTCTCCCCTGCTCTTCCTTCCTCCTCTGGGACACACTCACTCGTTCATTCGTTAGCTGCTCGCCTCTCCCTGGACTACTAATGGGGATTAAAGGCTAATTGAGGCTTAATTGAATAATGGATTAGGACATGCATAGAAAAATGTGCACAGATGTTTTTTTTTTTTTTATCAGACTTTTTTGGAGGAAACGCTTGTCATAGGGGCATTGTTTTTCTCTAATTAAGTGCGGGGTTGAATGTTCTCTTTGTTGAAGCAGATGTGGATCGAGTGTTTCTTAAACTCGAGGGCTACCTTCAGTGGATGTTACGAGAATTACGTTCTTTCTAGTCATACCTTCAGAAGTATTTCCTGGATTGTATTTTAATGGTTAATTGCAAATTAAATACCTTATCAATTTCTTGTTCATTTGCCTTCTTCAGGGACACGGCTAGTCAACAGGCAATCAATCAATCAATCAATCAATCAATCAATCAATCAATCCATATTTGTATTGCGGCAATTCATAACAAATGTTATCCCAAGTCACTTTACTAAAAGAGTACAGCTACCTTACTCTTTGTTATGAGTAGGGTGGGGGGCCACGAGGGCTGACAAACAAACTTAAAACTGCTAGTATTTAAAAAATTGCAAACAAGCATTTGAACACTGAAAACTACGAGCTGCCTGTTGCAACACAGCCTGAATGGTGGATTTCAACATAAGTCCCACCTCTGCAAGGCAAGTATCCAATCATTGTAAAGGATGTTGGGGTGGCACCTTGGGTGGCCAATGGGGGCCCATGCCACCCCTGGCCACCCCTCTGGACACACCCCTGTCTATAACGTAATGGACACTGGTTGGAGGCGCCCTCTGTGAGTTTTTGCTCAGCGCCCCAAAGGACTCTAGACTCACCACTGATAGTGTTCTGCTTTCAAATACGTTTATGATATTTAGTTTATTTGGGGGAATTTGTGTCAGACCTGCAGCAATTAATCGATAAATTGTTCCGCAGAGCAAAGCATTTAAGCTTCTCACAGAGTAATGAAACTAGAGCAAAACAACACATTCATTTTCTCTAATGCCTTTATCTTGTGGACATTTTTAGCGGTTACAAATGTATTTTGTTTCAGTGCCAGCAGCTGCCCCATCCATTACATTTTGTATTTAAGATAGACCTTTCAAAGCCATGATTAAATTCTAGGATGAATGTCTGCTTGGATTGAGAATTTGTTGGTCAAAGGTCACTGTGAGCAAACAAAATGTCACAGAATTCATACGCTAATAAATACAATGCGTCAGTTTGGATGAAATGATGAAGCGGTGACATTTTTGCACCTATACGATAAAAGGTCAAGTACACAGTGACACACAATAACACAAGGTGGGGAGATTGCTGCCATAATTCACATTTAATTTTTTTCCTGAATAAGTGAAGAGTATTCTGTGCTTACTAATGAATGAAGGATCTTGAGTGCTGCGGTGGTGTGAAGCATCTTCATTTCTTTGCAGCCACACACTATATGTGAAACACTGTGTACCATCATGGCTATAATAACTTTTATGTCGAGCATTATCATTATCATGCTTTTATTTATACTTAAAGATTCACAAAACTACAGCTTGCCTTTGCAGGAGGCATACATCATTTGACAATGACTACAGGTTGTTGGACATACAGGGAAAACAGAATGGTGCAGAGATGTCTTTTTAATGAGCAATTACTGAAAACCAGTTCGGAAAGAAAACAATAGTTCAGGAGCCAATTTTTTTTAAATCATATTAGACCCATGTAGGCCAAAACAAAATGCTTAGAGTTAAGGATATTTTCTTTTTCATGATTCCATGCATGCTGTGAGGAGAAAGTAACCACATTTGTTGTTGATGTCAAAAGAAGCCTTTAAGATTTGATATCTTGGGTGAGTGGGGAGCATTAGTTGGTCCCATGCAGACACACCAAATGCTGTTTGAGAGCGAGAGAGGGAGACAGACGGTCGATCAGACAGACGGAAAGGGCAGGGGAGAGTGTGATATCTGTCTGTCTGCATATTTACTTTCCATCTTTCCCTCTCTCCTCCCTCCCTCCCTCCCTCCCTCTCCTGCTTTTATGCCACCATGTCAAACACCTCCACACCATCAGCAGATTGGGAGTCAGCAGGTGTGTGTGCGTGTGTGTGTGTGTGTGTGTGTGTGTGTGTGTGTGTGTGTGTGGATGGACAAGTTGTGTGTTTTGGGGGGGATGGGTGGCATCACCGTTGCCATGGGAACCGGTCCTTGTAAAAAAAAAGAAAGTAATTTGTCTGGTTTCCATAGCAATTGGCCACAAGACAGGGATGTTTCATAAAATCTACAATAAGGATAAGAACACTTTCTACTTTACATAAATGAATCGTCAGAATCAAGCATGTACAAAATGAAATGTGACCTCATCCTCCTATCAACAGGTGTTTAACGGTCTTAAAGATGCTTCTTGTGTCTATAAATACAGCATTAAGCCTAAGATGGAACATGTAAGTGGAACATGCAGTATAATTGAAGAGGTGGGCTATAGCCTACTGCATAATACATTTACATTTAACTGTTGTATTAAAATACATTTTTAAATGTTGTTAACATAGATATCTCATAATGCAGCACAAATATTAATTATTGCCTCAGTTATTTATGCATCATATTGGATTCCTGGAAAGCTCTCTTTTTTTTTTTCCTGTGTCATACACGCTGTCACTCACTTGGCGTGAAATGTGTGTGTGTGTCGGGGTGTGTGTTTGTTTCTCTGCATTGAAGCGGCGCGGCGCGGAACGGAGAGGCGGGGCAGATAAGGGCACAGAGAGGGGAGGCTGTACCCCGGTTTGAACGCCGTTAATTAGTGACGTGCCTTCCTGCGAGTAAGAGCAGTCGCTGCTGAAAGAGCGCAGCCCGGTGGAGGATGAACGGGGACTCCGTCAAACCTCCGGGGCGATGAGGAGCGGAGAAGACGGACGACAGAGAGCCTTCTGCCGCAGAGGAAACCCAGATTAGGCTGATTTGACAAAACAAGCCTTACCGGCATCCCCAGGGCGAAGGACTACATTCCACGTCACGCATCCTGCGACTTCCACTTATACCCACCGACCCACCCGACTCGACCACCCAGCGGGTTGTGTCGGGGATGTGAAGGGTGGAGCTGAACACACCGGCAGCCGACAAGGATCTTGGTCTGACTGCATCTTTAAGATTTCTGTCATGAGAGCGTCGGTCCCCATGTTTAGGTATGTACAGCCTGGCTTCAGTGCAACTTTCTCTGCAACCTGTCCGAGTGAGCAAACAGAAGAAGCGACTCAAATCACGAGTCAGTTTCAGTAAGGAGTCTAATTATAATCCAATTGGTTCTGCATTTTCCCCTGTTGCGCACAGATCCATATAGTTTACAGGAGGCAACAGCGCAGCAGGGTTTTTAGCTATTAAATGTAAAGTAGGCTATCAGGATGCTCCCTAACCGCAGAGCAGAGAAATGCTGGTGCATTTAGCAGCTTTGTCCTTTGCGCTTTTCCAGCGGATGAGAGAATCCCAAAGGGGAGAGGCGCACCTGTAAGCAGGGGGAGGGTTGGACTCTCCCCCCGGCTGGTGACCTCCTGCTCCAGGGAACAAACTCTCCCATCACCCTGGTCTCTCCTCTCCTCTTTCAGCCCCAGATCAGAGAAGTCCACCGATGCGTCCTGCAGCTCCTGATGCTCGACAGTACTCCGGGGCTTTCCGGTCGGTGGGAGAGGCTCGAACCGCGGCCGCGCGCTAGGATGCTGCGCCAGGTGTTGCACGCGGGCCTACGGACCTCCTTCCACGCGCTGGGCCGGTTCGTGGCGAGCCACCCGGTTTTCTTCGCCTCTACGCCGGTGCTCCTCTCCATCCTGCTGGGGGCCAGCTTCAGCCGGTACCGCGTGGAGGAGGACGTGGAGAGTCTGCTGGCGCCCAAGCACAGCCTGGCCAAGATAGAAGGCAACCTGGTGGACAGCCTGTTCCCCGTGAACCGCTCCAAACACGCACTCTACTCCGACCTGCAGACTCCGGGACGCTACGGGCGCGTCATCGTGACAGCCCGAAAGGGGAGCGTGCTGGACCAGGGTCACCTGGACACCATACTGAAGGTATGCACATGCACAGTTCACATCTCTGAACAGTAATAATAATAATAACTTCATCTATATAGAACCTTTTAAATACACAGGTTTACAAAGTGCTTTGACAAACAGCAAAAACAAGAACAAACTAAACCAAACACAGAAGAACATAAACAACAGCAAGAACATAACAAATGCAAAATACTCAAAATAATTCAACACAATTCAACAGAAAAGAACCCAAAGTGCACGATACCCAACAGACATATATAACCCGACCATCATAAGAACCATCATAAGAACCCAGGCAACACAAGAACCCAACAACACAAGCTGAGACCAAGAGGAACCAAAGATTTAAAAAGATGTAAGAAACTAAAAGAGATAAAAGCAAATCAAAAGATAAACAGCAATAAGAAGGTAAGAGCAGTAAAAGAAAAAGAAACAAGTGGTTAAAGGGTCAAAATAAAAAAAAAGGGGAGGTAGGTTACATTAATGCATGATGACCCTGACAAAACATGCAGAGGCTACATGAAGTGGAATAAATGAAAAGTGCTTTTGAGAGACACTTAGAATAAAGTTTATAAAACCAAAGAATAAGCAACACATCTAAAAATAGACGGATGAAGAAATAGCCTTCTGTCAAGCATAAAAGAAAGATTTTGATTGCAGAGTTGGAAAATCTATCAGTACAAACATAACAACTAAAAGATAAACATAGAATAAACAACTTCTAAGGCTTAAAAGAGTTAGACATCAATAAGAGTGTGTCCAGTGAGCCTAAAGCCTCAGTTTGTTTTTTCTAACATCTTTTATTGTAATTTTTGGAACATTTTAGCCTAGCTACATACATATTGCCACCATTTCCCCCTGCTCGCTCTCAGGGTGGATTAATGCTGTCATAATGTACGCCTACGCCTACAACATTGCAAGTTAGACTAATGTAAGGTAAACTACATTGTTTATTTGTAACTCAAATGATAAAACAACAGGAACAAAAACAATACCCAAATGCAGAAGGACAAATGTCAAGTTTAATAAACAACATATTCGATAAGTCATTAGCTAACTTTGCACAAAGTTAACATTAGCATTAGGAAGACCTCATCGTTTAATATATCAAGACATGATAGGAGAGTATGTCTCACGGTGGCCATGTTGCCCTGTGGTCACGCTTAGCATGGGTTTACCCCCAAATGTTAGCACTGGTATGAAGCGAAAGGAAATGTTAACTATCTAAAGGCTATGTTAACCAGCTCAGAGTATTGTGTTTAACAGCATTATTAGCCAGGAATTGGATGAATGCTAAAATTAGCAGTTGTGACAAGGATTTCATAATCCATTTGGGATGAAAAAATGTTGAAATATAGCACAATGTCCCCTTCAGATAATTCACTTTCCATTTTCTTCCAGTTGTAGATCAATCACCCAAATTACGTTACAGGCTTATTGGATTTAAGCCTTTGGTGTGTGATGTCCTACGGAAATGGCCACCATGTGAATATGGATAATTTAATCACTTTCAGACACTCTCATATAGGTAAAGATCACCGTCTTCTGGCTGCAGAACATGCATGCCAGCTGTCTACCTCCTAATTCACAGTGATTGATAAGTCATTACATAAACTAACACAGCCCCCCTGCTAATAACCTCAAAACCTCGATGGTCATGAATCTGAACTTTTTAATTACGAAGCGGAAGTTGGTCAATTCCCAAACAGATTTATGAGTATCAGCTGGAAATCTCTGAAAGCAGTTATAGCCAAATGATTTCATAAAGTAATACAGATATAATCCAAGCATGCTGACTAAGAAGCATCAAGCTCTTTTCTTTTTTTTTTTGGCTTTGTCTACCTGTCCATGCATTTTTTATGTGTGATTATCAAATATAGTTTTTGTGACCCACTTAAAATACAACGAGAATACAGTGCTGGTCCTCAGAGGACTGCAACAGAGACTGAGGAGTTTAGAGCTGTGCATCATTTACAGAGAGAGATACACTGATCGAGGATAAAACCACTGTTACATACAGACTGTTTCTCTTCATCTGTGAGGTTCACACCTTTGTAATATTGTTGTAATATTGTGTCCATGGCTGACTCGTTCACTTGTGCGTCAGTCTGTGAGCGCCTGCTTTTTTTTTCCCAAACTGCCTCTGAACAACGATGTGAGAATGAACTTGTTCTGTGAAAGAGAGTCAGCAGAAATAGCAGATACTAGACAGGATATCCACTTTGTAACAAATAGTACAAATCATGAGTCATACCCAAATACTGGATTGTTTTTTCTAGTCTTTTTCATCTCCTGACAGTGAAAACATGTGTGACCTTTTCTCTTCTATGATAGAAATAATGTTTAACACGATTAATTAGTGTCTGTGCAGCATTGTGAGTTAAATCATGCTCTTGTTTATTGATTTTTAAGAAGTCAGAACACAACCTCACCTTAGATGCTCTTGCTTAGAGAGATTATTTCATGAACCTGAATTTATTATCTCTGTGCTGGAAATACGGTTACTCGTGATGTCAAACGTTTTTAATCATGCAAGAGCCAGATTCAATCGACCAGTTCCTTTCGTCCAGAATGAAATATCTCAACAATGAAATATCGATGTCATTAATTTTTGAGCGCACCCTTATGATTTCCCGATCATGGCTCCTATACACATAGGTAATCCAGTGGCTACTATCCAGCAGGTTTTGTAAAGTTGCAAAATTTAATTTCAGACATTCATGGTTCCCAGAAGATGCATGTTAATAATAATATTAATAATAATAGATTGACTAAAGCACCTTTCAAGGGACCCAAGGACCCTTTACATAGTGGAGAGACCAAACAAAGAACAAAAAATAAGATTAAGACAAGTAAGAGAGGATGGGAAGGCAGAGCTATGCGAGTTTGTAGGCTGTGGAGAACAGATGGTGTTGGAGGATTTTTTTGAATGTATCTAAAGATGGGGCATTGCGGATGTCTTGGTGTAGGGTGTTCCAGAGGGTGTGACACTGAAGGGCCTGTCTCCATAGGTGCGAATGGACAGCAGGTCAGTCTCTGAGGACAGGAGGTTTTTGGGATGTGGTTTGTGGGTGAAGGAGGTTGGAGAGGTACTTAGTGGCAAGGGCGTTGAGGGATTTGTAAGTGTGGAGGTGTATTTTGTATTTGATGCAGAATTTGATCGGAAGCCAGAGGAGGTGGATAATGGTTGGGGTGATGTGCTGCCAGGGCTTGGTGCGGATCAGGACTTTGGCTGCACAGTTTTGGACATATTGGAGCCTGTCTAGGGCTTTGCTGGTTACCCCAGTCAGGAGTCACTGAGGCAGGAGGTTATGAAGACTTCACTTTGAAAACCAAGAGTATACTTCCGCTTCCTATAAGAAGTCTATGGTTAATTTAACATCCTCAAAACACAAAACATTATAATGATTACACTCAACAAACTTGAAATGACTGTATTCTATAACCACCAATCTGAGAGATTTTTAAGCCCCATTTACTGGATAGTTTCTCATTAGTTCTGTCAGCTGATAGGGTCTATTTAGAGACAACATCTTTGAAAGACTATCAGTATAGCCAAAATGTGTTTGTCTCCTTTCTAAACAATGGCACGTGAAAAAGGTGCAACAACACTGTCCTGTATCGTGTTGTGTTGTAGATTCTATTGCTATAAAATGCAGGCTCAGAATATAACTGTGTCGTCGTAAATCCCACAACAGGACTGCACAAGAAAGGACCATTCAAAACCAATCAATTTCCAAAGACACATTCCCACACACAAACACACACACACACACACACACACACACACACACACACACACACACACACACACACACACACTCACACTCTCCTGAGTCAATGCAGTACTCTGAGCTGGGAGACAGCTCTGCCCATGTTCACTGTGGCAGAAACTGGCATCAGGCCTGTTGCTTAGTAACCAGCCCTGTGGATGCTGCTGGCACTGTTGTCCTCTCGACATAGAAACGGAGGAGGTTTTGAGACCACTATTGTTACTCTTGTCAACTAAAGGCACACACACACTCCCCCACATATCTGTCCTTCTTATTCACAAGAACAAAGTTGAGGCTCAGAGTAAAGCCAAACACACTTTGAGTTCCACTGTTCTACACACTGAAGAACTTTGATAGAACTCTCTTTTTTTTGTGCTTTTCGCAGTGTATTAAACAACGGGGAAGCTAACTTCTTTCTTGATTGTGTGTATGCGTTTCATCTTCACACAGCTCCACAGGCAGATTTACCAGATGCAGGTGACAGTCCCGGCCACAGGCCTCAACAGCTTCAACTACTCCTTCTCCTACCTCTGTCTCCCCGATGAAAAGAACATCTGCATCATTGATGACATCATACGTGCCATGGAGGAGATCCAGGCAGCTCGCGCCTCCAACCGAACTGTCCCAATCCTGCGCTACCCGATCACACAGCTGGTAGACGGAAGGCAGGCGTACATCGGCCACCAACTGGGTGGAGTACAGGGTTGGGGTCCCAGCGGGGCGGTGCGTAGTCCTGGCACGGGCAGCAAAGGTGAGGGTGTACGATCGGCAAGGGCACTGCAGCTCACCTACTACCTCCAAGCGCGCGGCGACCTCATGGACCGGGTTGCTGGCCAATGGGAAAAGGCCTTCTGTGCGGAGTTAGAGACGTTTGCGGTGTTGCACCCGAAACTGGGACTATACCCTTCCACTTCCTCTTCTCTGAGGACGGACTTTCAGTTCTCGTCTGTGCTGGCACGACGCCCCCTGTTGGCAAGCTTGGGGGCGTGTGGTGTTCTCGCAATCCTGTGTTGCTCTATGAGGGACTGTGTGAGGTCAAAACCCTGGTTAGGACTGCTTGCTCTGCTGTCAATCACTCTATCGGGCCTCACTGCTGCTGGGATTCTCAACCTGACCGGGGCAACCTACAACTCTTCATACCTGGGAATCCCGTTCGTCATGCTGGGTAAGTTACATAAATAACTTTTGATAGAAAAATGTATTCTTTCTTTAAAGACGTTATAACTGAGTCCATGTCTTTATCCTCCCTTTGTATGAAACTACCGCGTCGGTGTGGGGATTGGGATGCAGTTGTTGTAACTTATCAACAAAGTTAGGCACACAACATTTTGTGTTGCACAGGTCAGCATGTATCCTGGACAAATGTCTTGTTTAAAGCGTCCCCAATTTGGAAGGTTATCAGTCCATAATAATTTGAGCGCGATACTGGATAGTCCCTATGATCTGTGGACAAAGAATTTTCTGCACAAATTCATGACAATGAATGATTAACATGATAGCATTTAGAGTTGCCATTATACCAGAATTGTAAACTTCAATATGATAGTTATAAAAGTTAAACAAAATCGATATCTGGTTTGATATCATGGCAACAAAAACTGAAGTTCTAGGCCCCCAATACTGGGAATGTTCTTGTTTTCAGCTATAAAAATTTGCAAGCAAACTCATACACACTGTCTTAATTGTACATATTTAAAATGGAAACTGTGTGTAGAAGCTTGCTTGCAATGTTGTGATGGATTTGTGCCCTTTTTTTTGCACCTGTCATGTGAAATAGTTGTTGTGTTATTTAAAGCTTTATAGCACTTACTATCATTTTTTTAAATAATGGAGATTGTATCTTTAAAAAACATTTGGTATCAAAAAGTAGAGAACATGACAATGACGCATTCCTGGCAATCTTCTAACTTTTTATTCTTGAGTCTGTCTATGTCTTCATTCTCCATGTGTTTGTAACCGGGCTTTTAGCTCAGCATATTCGATGTACTCCCTTTGGGAAGTCAGGGTTGTCAAATGGAAGGGAAATCTTTGCACAAAAACAACATAAAAAACTGTAAAGCAGAAATAAATCTGAGGAAGAGCAATGCTTGCATGTACAGGTGGGAGCCAAGGTGAACATGGCCCTTTCTCTTACATCACAGCCTGCCTGTGTTCACCGTCTGCTTATTTCAGAACCTGTGATGGGTGTTGCAGATGCCAGCCTCAGGCTGAATGCCATTTCAAAGTAGACGGATCGTCAAAATGACTGACGGGTGGTGGAGAGTGAACTTGACTTTCTGAGGGGAGGATGATGGAACTTTCAGTACACTTTTAGACCGAGGGTAGCAACTAAATAAAAAAGTTCCCAAAAGAGTTACTTGAATTGGAGTGGAGAAAACGGGTTGGTATGCTTTGAAGTAGGCGCTTGTTGGGTTTTCAAGAGTGTCTGCCAACACATTTCTCACAATAGAATTGAGGAACTGCATCCAGTACTTTCTGAAACCAAAACTCTGACGCCCATTTTTAGCATTGGTTGGCCAGATGTATCTAAACTTCTTAAACTATTTCCTTCTTCTTTAAATATTTTGTGCACCTATGAGTGCAGCCCGAGAGCCAGACGAAAGTCGGTCCAATCACATCAGTTTATCCAATACTGTACTGTAGTGTTTTTGTGAACAACCAACATGGCTGCTGCTGATGTAGACCATTCTGAATCAACTTTCAGTATTAAACAAATTTGGTGGTGGTCTGTGTTATGTTCAAACATTGGGCGTGGCTAATAAATGGTGCCATTTGAAAAGCCTTGCACTTTTGAACTAGAAGCCATATGAGCTGAATGTTGGAGCTAGCCTTGCTCTGATTGGTTGCAGTGAACATATGCATTTCTGTTTGCAACTTTAGCTGAAACTTCTTTGAATTAAAAAATAAATGGAGAAGTCCTAGACCAAAAGTGACGCAATATGGCAATGTTCGGCTACCTCAATTGATTTTTTCTTCATGAAAGGCAACCCGAGGTCAGGGTTAACTGTGGCACTAAAACTGAGTCAGTGGTCAAGTATGACTCAATGGGTGTAAATTAGTGCAGAAAAAAAAACCCTACATTTTATTAAGCAGTGAAAGAACTATATTTTAATGTGTATTGATCACTTCATTGCCCCAGTAAGGTCAGTTCTGCTTTTCCTCATGGCATGTAGACTTGACCAGACTTTGATGGAAGCATAGTTCTTGGAAACAATGCAGACTTGACGTCACATGTCTCATGACCGAAGTCCTAAAGGGGCCACAAATCTATAGGTTGGACGTTTCCAGTTTATCAGAGGAAATAAAACTCTTTATTGAGAACATAAGTCTAACAGAGGCTGCAGCAGGGTTCTAAAAAATGTGTTCTCTTGCATTGGCAATAAACCCAAGTCATATATTTATCCTTTCTGTTCTGGAATATATTTATGGTGGTTTGAAAAAAAGATATAGGCCTACTGTTGTCGTTTTTTATCGACAGCGGGTTAGCTTACAATAAGTTGCTTTAACGGTGGAGTGTCACTTCATCTACAAGACTTGATGTACTTCAATATAGATGTAATATATCGATATAAACATGTTTCTACTTTCGGGTGGAAATCTGATTTGTTTTGGCAGTACTGTTAAAAGGAAAGCAGATACAGAAAAAACAGACAAAACTGAAAAGCTGCAACAAGATTTTAACAAACTAGAGGTTAATTCTATCTGCATGCCATATGTGTGAAGGCGTATTTGCAGTTTATCTGGATTGCATGCAGACAGTTGGATGTGATGAGTTAAACCCTCACGCACTTATGCAGTCTATACCATAATTACTCTGTAAATGTGGAGGAGGAAAAGCTGCTGTTGGGCTTAAAATAACTGCAGACGGAGCAGAGGAAACAGGGGAATGGAGACTAAAAGGGGGGTTCGATGAAATATCACTCCAAAGTGGGGTCGGGAGAAGGATTGTCTTTGCAGAAAACAAAGTTAAACTGAAGTTAGAGGGAAGGATTTCTGAGAATCAAGTGGGCAGACAGAAAAAGGTGGGAGGAAGTGTGAGGAGAGAGGAAAGGATGCAATTACACATTAGAGACAGAAAGAGCATGAGAGAGGAGAAAAATGTGGATTCGTGTGGACTGTTTTCATCTTTTTCTTTAATAATAAGACAGAAATGTTGTTACACGGGGCCTATTAGCTAGCAAAGCTGGCAGGAAGGACAAACTGATGTGTTGTAGTCATGGGATTTCTGGCTCTTCTTAGTGAGCAGGATCGTTTGGCTCAGCTCAGTAATAAGAGGCGGCTTTATTTAATCACCAATGCTTCTACCTCTGATTGATATGTGTGCATCTATTTTACTGAAATTATTAATTCCAATTATACTTTACCATATAATTCCTATTTTACCTGATGTTTGGTAAAAAAAACAACGTTATACCAGCAAGCACTATGGTGAGCGGTATGGAGAAAATAGTGTTTGTTTATAAGGAGGGGCACATTAAAGATGGAAAGGGTTTGAACATTAATACATCTCAGTCATCTATGTTTTTATTGACCAATATTTTTGTCCATATGCACAATGTTAATATTTGTGGAGATCTAAGTTGATTTTCTTTGACCTTTAAGGCACTGTAGAGCTACAACTGTCCATTACTTTCAATTAACTTTCAGATTATTTTCATGATAAATGATTACAATCTATTTAGTCTTTAAAAATGACATCTCCCTGGGTCTGACAAATTGTAGCATTTATTTCTTACGATTTTTTGACATTTCAAAATCGCATAAAGAATTTCCTCACATAAATGTTCATTATTGTATTCTTTATTTTTCCCATGGAGGAAGCTGTTTTTTTTTTCTTAAAAATATGTCCTTCAATGTGAGGTCTTAGAAAATACTGATGTAACCCCAATGTTCTCTCGCCCCAACAGTTTAAATTGAAGCTTTCCAGTATCTTAAATCCAATTTATGACACGCCAGGGACAGAAAGGGTTATTGCAAAAGGACATATCCTTTTCTAATGGGTATTTTCTCCTTGTTTGGTGCCTTAATGTGTGTCTGTCTGTGTGCGATCAGACATTAGCCCGTCTCAAGTTCTGGTAAAATCCCCAAATCCTTGAGCAAGTGCTGTCCTCAGCCTGGCTCTCCTTTCTCTGCAACATTAACCTCCACACCTCTTTCCCTGTCATTCACTGTCTAATTCCCTCTCTCTCTCAATCACACACCAGACACACACACACACACACACACACACACACACACACCCACAAATCACAGATCTGCAGACTTTCTCAGCTGCACCCACGCCTGAAGTGCCGGTACGTTGTGCCTCTGCCGAGGTGTTAAGTGTTTCGCCATGGTGAGGTCACTGGTGAGACTGTGTCACTGGTGAGTCATGGTTTCCATGGCTACCATGGTAGAGGAAACCATTTAATACCGTCTCCTGCAAATATACAAACATGTATGTACATGCGCATGAACCTGGACATGCATCTCGCGTTTACCTCAACTGGAGAATGAAGTATGTTAGGAGATAGAGCATTGACTATTTATTTAAAATGTCTGTCTACATGATGTTTGAAGCCCTGCATCTGTTCAGTATGGAAACATGTAGTTGCACATCTGTTCAATTATCCTCAGAATGTGTTCAATTTTGTATAGTCTTCCGTTTTGGACTCTGTTATTAGGTTACATTTTGCCGTTTTAGTGCTGCAGTGTTCCAACTACTCAAATTGGATTTTTAAACTCATCATAAATCTGCATTTCCAGTGTCTTAGATCTACCATGTCACACATTTCCAGTTCAAACAGGATTGAGGTGTGACATCACGCAGAGAGGACAAAATCAGGAACACTGAGTTATTACACTTCATCTTGCAATGTTGTGATTCTTCAAGATGAATGAGTCAAAGCCAAGCAAGGAGTGGTAGAAACGTTATGGCAAAGGAAACAAGTTCTTGAAATCTCATGCCATTGTGGGAAAAGTTTGTATTTTGGCAGAACTCTTGATGAACCCCCTAAAAAAGCTATAATTACAAATTTTCTGAAGTATAACAAGCTGTTAAAGGCTGTTGTGTACAATTGTTTTTTTCCCAATCATCTGTTGAAATAAAGAAGTGCCTCTTTAGCAGCTACATTTTTCACAATGTTCGCTAGCTTTTTTTGGCAAAAACAAAAAAAATAACAATTGTAAAAAAAAAAAAATCATGTGAAAAAGGAAACTGTTGTTTTCTAAGTTAATTTGTGAGTTTGGAGAATAAGACAAACACTAAAACCTCTAATTTGCTGTCTGTAGAACCAAAACAATGAGCTGAAATTCACAGCTAACTTGGGTGACAAAGAACTGCAGAATCTAATTCTGTGCTGGTTCAACACAACTTTGCTATTACATGAAGTCAAATAAGCTAGATTTTGTTATCAACTAATTAGAAAGAGTATCATTCTGTAATACAAAGCAGCAATGGAAAACAATATTTCAGCTCAGATAAGAGCAGACAGAGTTTTTACAGGGAGCTAGCAGTACTAGCAGAGTTAACATTCGCATAGTCTGTGAGCTATACGGTAAATTTAACATTTTTGATGAACTTACCAAAAATACTACCAACTTCTACAACATTGGGGGAACTATAAGTGTTTAAATTAAGGCTTAAAGAAGTCGTCTGTGTCTTATTTAAAAGGCTTTATATGCGATTTTTCACACTTAAATGTAGAAATCAAGTTTATCCTCTGAAAATAACTCTGTGAGTCATGACTGTCTACAATGGGTGTAACACCCGAGTCCCACTGTCTGTGATGTTTTCAGAGTTTTCAGAGTCCTATCTTCAATTTGTTTACATCGTTGGGACGGCCGGCTGACTCCTCCCCTCGTGTATAAAAGTTGTTTAATTGAGGGACTAGAGAAAAGAAGAATAACATACTGTACTCACTGCTTAACTGTGTTTCTAGATCACGCTCATTTCAGGTAAATTTACATGCAGTGTGAAGATACCAGCATAATAAAGATCGCTAGCATTAGCATGCTAACACAACAATGCAGCGCAAGTTGTTTTGGTTTCATGCTGGTGCTCAAGGGCGACATCTGCTGGATCAAAAAATCACATATAAAGCCTTTAACCGGGATAAAAAAAAACAATCCCAATGATATAGCAAGGGATTCCCTTTAAATGTAATTCAACTTACCTTCCCATTTCTGTTTCCCATAAGGTCACGGGCTCTTCGGCTCCTTTGAGATGCTGTCATCATGGAGGCGGACCCGGGAGGACCAGCACGTGAAGGAGCGAGTGGCGAGCGTCTTCGAGGATGTCATGCTGCGTTTCTCCGGCTCCACCATGCTCCACCTGATGACACTCGGCCTCGCCGCCTCGCCTTTCACCAACATGGAGGCCGTCCGTCTCTTCTGCCGAACCGCCGCCCTGGCTGTCACCATTAGCTACGTTTACACGCTGTCCTTCTACAGTTCCTGTCTGGTGATCACCGGGTATCTCGAGACGGGCTACAGACACGGCTGCTTCTGTCGCAGAGTCCCCAAACCGGACCGGCTGGATTCCAAACCGGCCTGGTACAGGTGTTTGATGTACACGCGCTACCAGGACGAGACTCACGCGACAAACCCGCCGCACGGGGTCGTTCACGGAAACGCCAACTCGCCAAACCCTAACCTAGCGCACACGCATTCTCACACACACCCACACACAGTGAACAATCCTGCCGCACACGCACACGGCCATGTGGCTAACTCCACGCACACACACCAGCACACGCACACGCACACACATTCAACTGCTAACACAGAGCATCATCCGCCGGACTCTCACCTTTTGCTGGGGTGTGTGAGGCGTTGCTATGGAGACTGGATCACTAACACCTATGTCAAACCATTTGTGGTTCTGCTGTATCTGGTTTACATCTCGTTTGGATTGATGGGCTTCCTTCAGGTAAGACAACTAACTGAATCATTATCCTACATTCATGTGTTTGCAGACATCCCATACTTGTAGTCCTTTATCAGGTGAGTAGGGAAGAGAACTACAAAATTCTTCTTTTTTTTGCGCTGCAGCTCTGTGAGACTCTAAATTGTCTGTTCGAGCTCTAATATGTTTCTTTTGTCGACAGGTGACCCAGGGTTCAGACCCCAGTGCACTGGTTGCCATGGATACAGCGACAGTATTGTACACCCGTGCCCAGCAGCGGTACTTCAGCTCCTATTCCCCCGTCATTGGATTTTACATCTATGAAAGCGCCCCCTACTGGAACGCCTCCGTGCAGCGGGACCTGCTCGAATACGCCAAAGGCTTCCAGCGAATCAGCTGGCTGGAGGCGTACCTGAACTACCTGTCGGACCGCAACCAGTCCACCAGCCAGCCGCGGGAAAACTTCACCCACACGCTCCGCCACTCCTTCCTACGCGAGCCGCAGTTTGCGCACTTCGCGGACGACATTATATTTGCGGAGCGGGGTCAGGGGGAGGAGCCTGACGTGGCGGCGTCTAGGATCTTCCTTGTCGCCAAAACCACGGAGAACAAGCGGGAGGAGATGTCAGTGCTGCTGGACACGCTGCGACGCCTGTCACTGACCTCGCGTGTGCGCTTCTTAATCTTCAACCCTTCCTTCGTCTACCTGGACCGCTACGCCGCGGCCGTCAGCTCCCCTCTCAGACACTCACTGCTGGCGGTGCTCTTCCTTCTGGGTCTGTCCTCGCTGGCGGTCGTGGAGCCCCTTGTTTCCGTGTGGCTCGGCCTCACCCTACTCTCGGTGCAGTTTGGAGTTTTGGGTTTCATGACTCTATGGGGGGTGGAGCTTGACTGCATGTCTGTGCTGTGTCTGATATCTGCCTTGGGGCACTCAGCGGACTGCAGCGGCCCCCTCCTCTGCGGTTTCGCCTCCGGTCGGGGCGACAGCCGGACTCGCTGGGTAAGAGTGGCGCTAGAGAGACACGGAGTCCCCTCTCTACAGACACTCATCTGCTACAGCGCCGCCCTGGTGCCTGTCGGCTCCGTCCGCTCAAACCTCACGCGCACACTTTTCCGCTGCCTCACCCTCACGGCCGGCTGCTCGGCCCTGCACACGCTTGCCTTTCTCCCCACCCTCCTCACCTTCCTGCCCCCCTCCAAGAGCCGGGGACACGGACCCGAAGGTGAGGGGCAGACACAGGAAGTGGAGTGTGTTGAAATGAACGACAGCACCCGAGTAGTGGATCAGATTACCACTGTCTGAGCACAGGATGATTTGAGTTTTCTTCCTTTTTTTTTTTTTTTCAGAGAGACGGCCTCTTGGTTTCCATGGTGACTGCCCACTGGGAACTGTCCCATTGTAGT
Organism: Labrus bergylta; assembly: GCF_963930695.1. Taxonomy (NCBI): domain Eukaryota; kingdom Metazoa; phylum Chordata; class Actinopteri; order Labriformes; family Labridae; genus Labrus; species Labrus bergylta. The sequence goes on along the minus strand of NC_089214.1, from coordinate 4,800,497 downwards.
CAGAGCTGTGATACAGCAGAAAAGATGCTGATCTATGTAGAAAAAGAAAAGAAAAGGAGATTGTCATTGAGGGAAAGAAGACAGAAAAACAGAGGTAGAAGATCAAGAGGAAACAGATTTGAACAGGTACATGAAGGTGTGAGTCTACTGAAGACGAAGAGAGTGAAGATGATGTTTCCAGTGCAGTGTATCCATGGTTACCTGCTTGTTGTAAGTGCTGTGTGGCATGTAAATGAGAAAACGGTCGATAAGGAGATGAGGGTCAGCCGAGGTCAGGCCTGGATTTGTGATTTTTTTACCATGCAGAAAAGTTCCACCATTTTTCACTAATACTTGCTTTAGACCTGATCGCATTGTTTTGCTACTGCTTTTTGTTCAAGATGGCAAAATGCATAAATACAGCTACAATGACATGAGGCAATCATCTGTAAGACTCGAGTATTTCTACTTAACTGCTGGAAGATTAAAGTCAAATCAAGAAAATGTGGTCTGAAGTGGTTTTTATGTTGTTGCATTTGAAGTTTGTGATGGTGGGTATCGTACAGTAAAACAAGCACTGGCAGTGCTGATAATTTAATATAGGATTCACACCGATATGTACCTGACATCGGTAACTGAAAGAATCATTGGAAAAGACATGTCATTGCAATGATTATGACACTTATTACAAATCATGGTTTTTGAGAAGATTTTCAATTTGTTGTCATCAGCTGATTAAAAAGCAAAATCTGCATAATACTAATGACTTCAACCTTTTAAGAATTAGAAATACTTTATTACTCTTCATGGGAAATGTGGTCGTTACACACAAAATACCAGTTGCCGTACAGGAACATGAATCTATTGTAAATAAAATAAGAAAACAGTATCATAGAAATAAAGTTGTGTTTAAAAAAGCGGAGCAACAAATACAAAAGCGCAGTATTTAACAGTAAGTTATAACAAGGGTATTGCACAGAGTAAATAAAGAATAAACAATGAATAAGGGAGGAGTTTACAATCATCATTGTGAAGAAGTCCAGGGTCGGACAGTGTTTGTACATTCAGGGGGGGGAGTTGTAAAGGATTGATGGCCACAGGCAGGAATGATTGCCTGTGGCGTTCTGTGGTGCATCGCGGGGGGGGGATTCATTCTTTTGCTCATGTCTTTGACCACCATATTGTTGAGTGAGTGGTAGACAATGTCCGTGATTACACGCAACTTAGACAGCATCCTCTTCTCTGACACCACCGTCAGAGAGTCGCACTTCACCCACACAACATCAGTGGCCTTGTGGATCAGTTTGTCCAGTCTGTTGGAGTCCGTTACCCTCAGCCTGCTCGCTCAGCACACAACAGCAAACATGACATGACCGGCCACCACATACGCATAGAACATGCAGAGTGCTTTGTCTTTAAGGTTCAAGCTAAGCTTAGCTAAGAGCTCAGAAAATGACATCTGATTAGAGAAACATGATAAGTGTGTTCCACTGTCATTTCTAATCCCTCAGTAATAAGGAGCTCATTTATTTACCAAGACAGAACATAAGTATTAAAAATAGATGTTACTTTTCAA